>NC_051852.1:143768078-144077653 GCF_905115235.1 Hermetia illucens
GTGGCATTGGAACGGTTGCAAGGTTATCGGCTCTTAAATTTGTTTACTAAAGGCGTGATTATACCCTTCGTGAGAAAATGGCGAATATTGGAAGCATAGATCTTCGCATTTTTGGCAAAGCCTTGTTTTTCATTAGTGACATAGCTCAGTACATTCACGACCAAAATGAGGATCATCATCATCATCAACTGCGGAACAACCGGTATCCGGTATCCGGTCTAGCTCTGCCTTAGTAAGGCACTTCAGATATCCCAGTTTTGCGCCGGCATCCGCCAATTCGATATCACTTAAGGCTATCTTGCGCCCCGACTTACACTATCATCTCATTAGAGATAGGGTCTGTCACGTCTTCTTTTTCTGCCATAACTATTTCGCTTTCCGTGGATAATCCCCAACCATCATCATCACCATCATCAACGGGGCAACAACCGATACCCGGTCTAGGCCTGCCTTAATAAGGAACTCCAGACATCCCGATTTTGCGCCAATTTCCACCAATTCGATATCCCTAAAAGCTGTCTGGCATCCTGACCTATGCCATCGCTCCATCTTAGGCAGGGTCTGCCTTGTCATCTTTTTCTACCATAGATATTGCCCTTACAGACTTTCCGGGTGGGATCATCCTCATCCATACGGACCCGCCTACCGTAACCTATTGAGCCGGATTTTATCCACAACCGGACGGTCATGGTATCGCTCATAGATTTCGTCATTGTGTAGGCTATGGAATCGTCCATCCTCATGTAGGGGGCCAAAAATTCTTCGGAGGACTCTTCTCTCGAACGCCGCCAAGGGTTCGTAATTTTTCCTGTTAAGAACCCAAGTTTGCGAGGAATACATGAGGACTGGCAAGATCATTGCCTTGTACAGTAAGAGCTTTGACCCTATGGTGAGACGTTTTGAGCGGAACAGTCTTTGTAAGCTGAAATAGGCTCTGTTGGCTGCCAACAACCGCGCACAGATTCCATCGTCGTAGCTGATATCGGTTATGATTTTTTACCGTAGATAGGAGAAATTATCAACGGTCTCAAAGCTGTAGTCTCCAATCTTTATTGTTCCCATTTGAACAGTTCCGTTAGATGTTCTGGTTGGTTGGTTTTTGGTGCTGATGTTGCCACCATATATTTTGTCTTGCCTTCATTGATGTGTAGCCCAAGATTTCGCGCCAGCCGCCGCGATTTGGATGAATCCTCAACCATACCGGCTGGAATTGTTCATCCCCAATTACCGGGCCAAAGGTTCATCTAAGTGTTCTTCCCTCGAACCCAGGTACACAACTCTCCAGCAAGATCATTGTCTTGTATTGTGAGAGTTTTGAATAGCTTCTCAAATGAGGATGTTCGCTGCAAATATAGCTTCGCAGCCGGTGATAAGCACAGGTGAAAACCAAGATAGTCTACTTAGGCTAGGCATGCAGACACTTTTTCTGCAACAGCGGTGCTGGCAACGAGTAAACCTCAAAACTATTGCAGTTATTGAAAATGACTCACAGCTTATTAGACCAGGGCATATCATCACGTTGCTGATGAGGTGTACCAAATAACAGATCTTCTAGATAATGACCTGGCTCTTCCTTATGTTGTGTTATGCCAACCAGCACTCTAAATAAGGGAAGCAGCTTCGCTCAAGAGCAACAAGTGCTGATCGATGGTCTTTGTAATAGCCATATACCTGCCGCAAGTGTAGAGGGATTACACTAACCATTAGTCGCTGCATTATTTGAGATGCGTTGCAGAGTCTAGATGGTATGGTCGTAAAGCCGGCGCCCTAGCGCTTCGGAAGCTTTCAGTGATGGTAAACTGGAAGCGTTGCGTTTTTAGGGGGTGTCAGGTCTGTCTCAGCAGCCAAATTGGCAGATCTATGTTGGAGAAAAGTCGCAAAGTCGGGATGAGGATTTAGGCGGTTTTCCCCTTAGGCTCTGTGGTTTATGAAGTGTGTATTTCTTTAAGTTCAGAGTTCCGACGACATTGCAACTTGAAGGCACTGACCCCTCACATTGTTCGCTTTTAAGAGACTGCTGTACCACTTCCCTTCGAGTATTAAGGGCCATTGAAGGTTTCTAAGGCGGGCAATGTTTTGGTTACGAAGTCTTTCTACCATTTCAAAAAGTGATGACTGGGCGAAGGAGTTCCAGTATATGCCTTCGCTGGCTCTCTAGCTGCTTGACCGTGGTGATGAGACCTTATCGCAACTTTCTAAGCAGAGTCTCTGCTTATCCCATTTTTTGAGGGTTGCGTGTTCATTTTTTGGAATCAACGGATATAATTTGAAAATAACTCGCAATTCTGCAACGTCAGATTTGGATTCGTTTCCTGAGATCAATGTCCGTAATGTCAATTCCGGAATTCATCTCTAAGGCAACCCTAAAGATCGTACGGCCAATATCCATACAAAACTGGCCTTAGTCCTCGGTAGGGTTGATATGAATGATCTGCGTTTTGGGACTTATACGTCCTCAGTTATCAGCTTCGAAGGAGGGCCCATCAAACCCTTCTTCCATCTCCACGAGGTGACCACTGTAATTCTCTTCTTAATGAAAAATTACAGATGAAGAACGATGAAGGCGAGTCTCCCCCGTCTAAAAATGGGACAAATTATGCTAACTGGTCCTCCAGGTTGGGAGTCAGGTAGGGCTGACAACCTCACATAGGACATCGAACTTACGGAGCTACGAACGGAGCCTCAGACTGGACGGATTTTATAACAATGAACCCGGCAACGAAAACAGACGAACGATCTGTGCATTTTCTCATGGAACCGTGCACACCCTGTAAGATCGAAAACTACCTAGCCGCTTGCTGATTCCCTTTCCCAATATAAGCTTGATATTACTGCATTGGAAGAAATGCGCTGGAGAATTTTCTATATGGCATTCGAGCAATTGTTCCTCGGAGATTTTAACATTCAAGTAGGAACCAAGCCCGGATTCAGGCAATAATCGATTCCCATAGCCTACATAAAAATACCAGTGAAAACGGCCAGCGGATTACTTGGTGTACTGCATGAAATTGTTGCTGAAAGTACCTTGTTTCCGCAGTAAGTGGTCCGCAAGCATACACTGGTCTCTCCAGTGGACCAGTTTCAACCAAATTGACCACCTGCTTATCGAACGCCGCTACCTCTCAGCCTTAATGACCATCGCAACATATAGGGGAGCCAATATGGACTTGGATCACTATCTTGGTGGCTTAGTACTCCGGGTTCGAATTACAATATCACCTAAAATCCGTTCTGACAATCAGGCGACAATGAATATTGAAACCATCTACAATAAAGCCCTCTATCACATCAATAAGAGGAAAATGGATGCCGCAATAACTGAACTAACGGAAATCCTGGAGTCATCTCCAGGATCGCATCGAAAAATGATCTTCACAACCACCTGAGGAACGTCAGTATTGATGCAGCCACAAACATACTTGGCCTCGCCGCAAAAAAAGTCGAAATGGCTGGTTCGACCATGACTGGAAGGTAGCAACGGAACGGAATAACGGACAATGTAGTACTCTTAAAAACGCAGGCCCAAGCAGAGGCCTCCTATGAACTACTTTGAGTGGAGAAATGACTTTACAGACAGAAATAGGAAGCCTAGGAGATCAACAGGTCAATGAACTCCAGAAGTGCCGGAAGCAACCGCGCCAGTTTTACTAAGCCGGGAGTTTTACTAATAAGCCAGCAGGATGAAACCCTACACACCTCGATGCTCATCCTGTGGAATCAAAAACAGAGTCTGATTTCCGACCGTATGGGCATATTGAGTGATGGTTGGATTATTTTGATGAACCGCTCAACAACCACAATATTCGGCAGACCAACTAGCCTGACCCTGACCAATGTACGAGGTCAGATAAAAGCAAGGAGATTACTCTAAAAACCATTCAAATTCAATATCGATCTAAGACAAGGTGATGTCCTGGGCCTGGAAAAAGTGATCAGAAATACTGATGTTAATAGGATAGGCGCCATCTTCTTCAAGTCCCCCTAAATTCAGGCGTATGCTGACGTTATTGATATTATTTGAAGAATTCCTTCGACCTCAAATTATTCTTCTTTCTCTTAGCCTTGTTCCTATTAACAAGCGGAGTCGGCTTGTGATTGGTTGCGCTATTTTGTTCTATCAAAAGCCATTGTTGTTTCGGGCGACCTTTTGGTCGCTTACTACCGACTTCGATGTTCAGACCTATTTTGGCAAGTCAATTCTTTTTAGCGCGAATTACTTGATCATACCATCGGAAGCGCTTCACTCACAATTTTTTCGCGATCGGTGCAACTCCATATCGATCGTGGATATCTCATTTCCGATGTGGTCAAGGCGCGATACGCCACTAGTACAACGCAACATCTTCGTCTCCATTACCGCAAGACGCCGTTCATTGTATTTTATAGTCGGACAACCCTTTCACCAGTAGAGGTTGCGGTAAATTTTAGATTTGAGACGTTCGTTGATTCTTCTGAGATTTTGCCTGGATGCAGCGCGTGACTTTTTGCGTCATCATACGTCGTTCTAATAATAGCTACTCATTTTTCTGGAATGCTTCTATGGTATTCGCTGTTGGCTTTATCGCGTCCTCTTAAAAAGTGATGAATAATCGACGTACACCTGAGATAAAAACGATTTTGATGGCGGTCCAATGTTTATCAATATTTTTTTTCTGGGCTGTTCAAAATTGATGCTGTCACTGTTGCAAGAAAGGTTTTTTCTTGCTGAATGCCAGTTAGATCAGGAAAGCGATTGGTGTTGAATTGGAAGGGCAACCCTCAGATGCGATTCGCAAAGGGTATAAGCGATTGTCAGCTAATGGTCCCTTTTGGCATTGATGTTTGTGCTGCTTTTGTTACTTGCATTCAGAAGCCAGCTGCTAAGTCTACGGCTGATCGCCATTCAGCTAGGACTCATCACTTGCTCAACGTCGCTTTCCCCAAATTATGCAACTCTATTGAAGTCCTTCTTCAAAAAATACTGTATTTCGTTGGGATTTTCCTGTCGGTTCATTATAAGGAAGCATTAAGCGGTTGGAGTTTCACGCACGGGTGACCGATAGAGAAAAGACGGATCTTATGGGGGAGTGGAAGAAAGCAGTTTGCACTATTCCTCTGCTTTTGAGGCTGAGGCCTCTAATAACTGATTATCCACTACACTATTTGCCACATTTTCCCTGAATACACTTGAACTTCATATTTGTGCTGCTTCGGCCAGATTTCTGCGAGATTAAAGGCTTTATCTTAACAAAAGCGGGTTCCCAATTTATGGACTCCATTAGCTGCGATCAGCTTGACCCACCCCATTGAGCTGGTTAATTTCTGGTCCTTTCCCTATTATGGTTTCCGTCCATGCCCTATCTAGGTGTACCTTAAAATCGGTGGATGACTAAGGTTTAACATTTTGTCGGTGGCATGTGAACAACCGAGCTGCACTGAAGCATTAGTGTCGTGTAGCTCTACCGTCGCGGCTAAGAATGGTTAAGTCGGTCGTTCATTCTTAACTCATATGTCGTTACATTCTTCAGGAAGAAATAAATGAGGAAGAGGAGTTATCGAAAGATCAAGGGAATATATTAGTTTCTATACTTGGGGTTCCAGTCTTCAAATATATTCGTTTAATAACGGGAGAACGTGGCAGACGATACTGTCAAAAAACCTTTCTTAAAAACTTCCGTGAGAGAAGGTAACATAGGTGTTTGACGCTGTCAAAAACGTTGCTGTAGAATTTCCTTGCGGGAAGGAAACGTCAATGTTTGACGCTGTCAAATCTCGTCTAACAATAAATCAATTTTCGGGATTACGTAGCTAGTCAAGTAGCAACAGTATTTAAGGGGCAGCCAACAGGCGTCGTAACTAAGCTGTCAGCTTTGAAGCTCCCCACGGTAAGTATAATAGCCTTATTGGATGTCGCGTTCACCTTCATTTTTCAATGCTTAAACTTTGCTAGATGCATAGTCTACCATTGTCTCCTTTGACTCATACAAAGATGAATGCGATCGGGTTTCTTCAAATAGCTGTTGGTCACATATTTCCGCCAAGCCATCAATAAACGTCGATGATCCACTTTCCTCTGATTCGGAACATATTCTATCCGTTTTTGAGGCTGGTAACTTCTAAAGTTCTTCTGGCTATAAGCAAAGACATTATCCTTTCATATTTTTACCTCTTTCCATAAAATACGAAGTACAGTAACCAAAATATTTTTATCGTCTCCGTTCCACGATGCAAGCGGTGGCATTTTATCTTAATCGTGTCACTGTCAATACCAGCGTTCTAACAGCACTCAATAAGTGAATGAAGTAAAAGCAACAGTAACAAAAAAGTTATGTCCTTTCAACATTAAAATGACTCCATATTTGTGGTAGCGTTGTCGTGGCGCTTCCTTTCAAAACGATGCTGTTTGCGGTGTTTGTTTGCGCTATTTCATGACATATTTCACATTTGCTAGGTGTTGTGCCTGATGTAGCTTTTATGTTGGTTTTGTTCTCGCGTTTTATGGCTCCTGTTTTTACCGTCAACAATGACATCAGGAGAATGCCATCATCCTCTAGGGTGCCTGCAGTGTTCTTAAATTGTTTTATCTTGACTGTTTCCTGTCCACATTTATGCTGGTGAAATTGAAAGCAAGTTATGGGACTGCACATGTCTGTAGAGGGTGATATGACTAGGATGGAATTTTTTCGAAGTTGGGCCAACATATTTGGATGATTTTCCAACCTGTCAGGACTTTGTCATTTATTTAGCTGAACGAAAACTGGGAAGGAACATTAAAATCAATTTGGAAAATTTGAAAAGATCGCCTTCAAATGAGAAAGTGTTTGAAGATATTACCGAGCAACCTCTTAATTTATTTACTCCCACATTACACCCTCTCATCCCTTACACACCGTCAAAATAATATCTAAAGCTTGGTGAAAATATACGTGGACATTTGCAAAAGTATGATTCCTCGACGGTACACACTTACGTAATTCTTTCTTATTAAATATCCTAGCAAGGCCAAGCCACAGATGCTTTTCGTGGCAATATGTGACAAGCCAAATGTAATTTGGTATGCTTAGATATAATCCTTTTTACTTAACTTTACGGAACTTCATTCTTTCAAATTTATATGCTCTTCCTCTTGTATGTGGAGCACACTGCTGTGTGGTGAATCGTTGCAGATGCGTAGAGGAAAAGGATTTGCCATCACCATCTAAGGCCAGGACATGCCATCTGATGCTTGTGAGACATTTTACCTTCCTTATCTCTAAGATTCCGTCGAGCATCCTTGTGGCCGAAACGAAGAACATCAATGTCGCATGCAACGTTCAGGTTATTAGGGAGTATGATTAAGGGAACATAGAAATGGAGACAATATTGCATGCTGGAAGCAGAAGAAGAACTTATGGTGTACGCTTGATTCTGGTGTAATATGATGCCGTGTGTTTGGTGCTAATATTTATGGGAGAACATTTAAGAAGCTGGCATCAACTCAGTTCAAAACAGAACAAAAAATAAGACCTTGCTTTGAACTCACACTGCTCAAATGTTCAACAATTCCCTTCCATGCTGGCTCTGGAAATTAATTCAGCGTCCAATACAATTAGAGTAATGCAAAATGTTATTTTCTTTCTAATAGAGCATCCCATTTAACTGACTGCTCAGATGAAGCTGTCTTACCAAGCATCCCCCCTTGTCTCCTTTTCTTTGAAATCCATTTTGAAGTTCTCTCATTCTTTTCGTTCTGAAAGGATAGCAGAAGTGGCCGGGCTGCATTAAATGGAATCCTTACACAGATCTTCATATTCCATTCGTCGGGGCTAATTAGATAATAATAATTATAATTAAACTTAATTGGCAGCGCATCTGGCTTTGAAATGAAGTTTGGTTAATTTGCGGGTTAGCATTCTAAGTTGTATACCACCCGCGTTAAATTTGATTGTCTTACACGAGCTTCAAAGTGCATTTGAACTTGGGATATATTCGACCCTATATATCTACATTTAAACATATCTTTTGGGGAAAAGGGTTGCAACTTATCTGAGAAATGCACAGTTTTCCATTGCTGAAAAATATACAAAAGAACATTTTCAGTAAAAAATGGTGTACTGAGCGGATTAAGTATATTTTTTTTCCCGGATTATAATAGATTGCTGTAGAAGTTACTACCTAATCTTCATGAGATTTTGTAGCTAAATCCAGTTAGGGAAATATTTTTGTTGCACCTTAGTTTCACCCCATGGTTATATATAGAATGCCTCTTTCCTATTATGTCAGTTTCTGCCCCAATTTGCACGGTCAGCACCTCGTTTGATTGCATTGTATGGGAAACAATCATAAACCTGTGGCGGAGTGATACCCGATGCACTGTGTGTGTGCAAGTGAGCGCAACCTGCCACGAGACCAATTTGAAAGAGTAAGACTACTTTACGCGGAGTAATCGTCCTGTGTGAAATAGGCCTCGCCGACTTTTTAAAAAAGTTTTCATCCTTATCAACAGCGCAACATCCAACATCCGGTTTAAGCCTGCCTTAATAAGGAACTCCGAATATCGCGGTTTTGCGTCCAGCTCCACCAATTAGATATCCCTAAAAGCTTCCTAGCGTCCTGGCCTACATCATCGCTCCATCTCAGGCATGATCTGCCTCGTCTTCTTTTTCTACCATAGATACAGCTCTTATAAACTTTTCGGGATGGATCATCTTCATCCATACGGAATAAGTGACCCGCCCACCGTAATCTATTGAGTCGGATTTTATCCAAAACCAGACGGTCATGGCATTGCTCATAGATTTCGTCGTTATGTAGGCTACGGAATCGTCCATCCTCATGTAGGGGGTCAAAAATTCTTCGGAAGATTCTTCTTCTCGCGGCCAATAGTTCGCAGTTTTTCTTGCTAACAAGGAAGAAGGAAGGAAGAAGTTTCCAAGGAGTACATGAGGACTGGCAAGATCATAGTCTTGTACAGTAAGAGTTTTGACCCTATGGTGAGACGTTTTGAGCGAAACAGTTTTTGTAGGCTGAAATAGGATTTGTCCCGCTACTTTTTGTCTGTTCGCACATTGGTCACGATCAGCCTAGTTATCTCACCAACTTCGTTGGGATATCGAATTCTCTCATGGAAGTGTACAGTTTTACCCTGGCTACACTGTTATAGAAGGCGTTAAAGTCGATGAAAAGATGGGTCACCTGATATACCCTATGCCAACAGTTTTTCCATTGCTTATTGCAGAGAGAAAATCTGATCTGTTGATGATTTGCCTCCAGTGAAACCTTTTTGGTATGGGCCAATGATGTTCTGGGTGTGTGGGGCTATCCGACTTAGCAAGATAGTGGAGTATATTTTAAAGATGGTACTCAGCAACGTGATACCTATAATTGCTACACTGAATGATACCCCTTTTTATCCATGGGACAGATAATGCCCCGTTGCCAGTCATCAGGCATTGATTCGCTGTCCCACACCTTGAGCATCAGTTGATGAACCGTTTGGTGTAATTGGTCACCTCAATATTAAACCGATTCGGTTGTAATTCCATCGGTTCCTGGCGACTAATGGTTTTCAAGCCGATGAATTGCAAGGACTGTCTCTTTCAAGTTTGGTGGTGGCAGCTTTTCCCCGTCATCTTCAGTTGGCGGGATTTCCAACTCGCTGGTTTTTTGGTTGTTGAGAAGTTCATCAATATACTCAACCCATGGCTCTAATTTCCCCATTCAGTTTTAAATCAGATTACCCTATTTGTCTCAGCAGGATGGGCATCGACAGGTGTAAGGCTTCATCCTTCTGACTTGTTGGTAAAACTTCCGCACCTATTACGGTTTCTCCCTGTACTTTTCAAGTTCATAGATCTGTTGGTTCTTCCAGGCTTCCTTTTCTCATCAGTCAAGTCGCTTCTCAAAGTTGTAGTCTCCTATCCTTATTATTTATTGAAAATTTCTCTTATCTAGCGTCGAAAATTACAAGCGATAAAAGCTATGACGATGAAATCCACGCACTGTTGTTGGCAGCCTACAGAGCCTATTTTAGCTTACAAAAACTGTTTCTTTCGAAACGTCTCGCCATAGGGTTAAAGCTCTTAGTATATTCCTCGGAAACCTGGGTTCTTAGCAAAAAAAATTGCGTACTCATGGCCGCGTTCGAGAAAATAATCCTCCAACGAAATCTATGAGCAGTCGTGGATAAAATCTGGGTCAACTGGCTGCGGTGCGCAGGTCACTTAATCCGTGTGGAGGAGTATGATCCAGTCCGGAAAGTCTTTAAGGGCAATATCGATGGTAGAAAAGGAAGGCGAGGCAAACCCTGCCTAAGGTGGAGCGATGGCGTAGGTCAGGCAGCCAGACAGCATTTAGTGATACCAAATTGGTGGAACTCGGCACGGATACCGGTTGTTGCGCCGTTAATAATGCTGATGAAGTCGCTTTTCCGCACGACGCGTGCTCGCGTTCTTTGAGAATACAACATTACTCGGTATGCAGCATTCTTGCGTTTCGTTGCTAGCTTATATTCATCGTCCAACCAGCCGTTTCGACTTTTTTGCGACTGGGACCAAGTAAGTTTGTAGCCGTATCAATGGTAGCGTTCCTCAGGTGGTTGTGGGGATCATTTGTTGATGCTTCATCTCCAGGACCCCTATTGATGGCGCTTATTACGCATTCATTACCCCCCCTCCCCCTATTGTGTGTGAAAGGTTTGAGTGTTCGGCCGGTTTTGAAACAATGCGATAAGCGGAGGCCATTCGGAAAGCTCTCTGTCTCTGTACTTAAACAAGGAGAATAAGATGCACTTCCTTATCAAGGGCATCAGCCCGTACCCCCGCTGGCATAGAGCAGAACGGACTGCGTTATTTTCATAAGGAGATGTCTCTTGGTAGATGTAGGGTGGCAAAAATTCGCCATATGCCATAAGACTCCAGCGGCAGCCTTGTCAACTTCTGCTTTGATTTTCTCGAAGTAGTTCATCTTCGAGTCAAACATTAAACCGAGGTATTTAACCGCTGGTTTTGACCTTATAGTCAACTGCTGGTGTTGACCTTATAACCAACTCGCCGACCTTTATGGCAAACACGGCCGGGATTCTCTTTCTGGTCGCTACTTTGGTTTTTTCCAGCGCAAGGCTGAAACGATGAGGAATCATCCATCCGCTTGCCCTTCGCAACGTTGTCTGCATAACCTACCAAGCGCGATTTTTCAAGCATAATAATAATAATCGTCGGCGCAACAATCCATATTGGATCGGGCGGTCACTGTGGAGTGTGTTGGAGCACTTCATTCAAGACCGCAACGGTATACTACAGGATATCCTATAGGATGCAATGTGGTCAGCATGGCGCTTGCCTGAGATTATTACCCTGATTTGACTCAGGAACTCATTCATAGCTGAGTTGACTGGTATCCGACGTCAAATCATGATACAAATCCAATTGCCACCAGTAAAATTTGAACTGCGATCTTCCGTACGACAGTCTTCTGCTCAAACCACTTAGCTATCCGGACAAGCATATCGAGTTTTAACAGACTATCGGTGCCTTAGGATGAATTTCTGTGCTACTCCCGACGTGAACTCCATCCTCTTCTGGCCCTCTAGCGTCTCGTAGAGCAGGGAGCGGTTAGTTAGATAATCACTCAATATTCACAAACTACGAAATTGAAGGCGTTTCTGACATGAAGCGTGATAAGTATATAGCAAAGTTCTCACGGGTCCTCATTGACCTCGTTAACTAGGTTCCGCCAGCCACGAGCTTTGCTTTTATTTATCGCGCAGGGGGTCCCCTTTTTTGCTGATCTATACTCTGCCTTTATGGCACTTGTCTCTTCGCTGGCGTGTAAACGTTGTGTCGAACGACGCATAAGCTCCGAACTCCCTCCGTACGTCGGCAATTTTAGCCATCCATCAGTACACCAAAGGCTTCTCATGGCTGGGGCCCCTTTTGGGCATGGAAGCCTCACACACTGTCGTTATCAGGTTCCTCACTGAATTTACGACGGTGCCAGCTGCGACGTTACCACCTCACCTTGCCTATTCCAAGAGCATCGACGAATTTCCCGATATTCAGCCTCGCGAGGTTTAACACGTCCTAGGAGCGCCGGGTTGTAATGTCAACCACTTCGAACACGATGTACTGATGATTACTTGCCGAAAAGTCTTATAGGACTTGCCGTCGGTAATAGAGATTCTGACGCAAAACTTATATCAGGGATGCTTCCCAGTCTGGCCACCGAAACGTCGGCATGGATCGGTGTTTGAAACCACGAGCCCGGTTTCGTTGCCATTTCCAGAATCCATTTCTTTCTGGGGTCTGACTAAGGTGTGCCCCATTCAAGCGCACAAGCAGTAAAGTCATCTTCTACCGGGATTCGCCCCTCCGTGCCCGAAACGGCATCCTGCAGAACATCATGATGGTGCCGAAAGGTCACCTCACTCGACGCTAAGTGAGCACTAAAAAACGTTATCCTTTAACACTGAATTCAGACAAAGCGATTCCTTCGGCTTTGGGAAAGAACATGAAGTCGACCGCCGTTTCGAACTCAGATAGCAGCGGTCGATAAACCATGAAGCCGGGTCACTGATCCGGTATTGCTAATTTGTAGGATGCGAATTATACTAGTTGCTTTTTAGTTCCGTCCTAAAGAATGGACACCACCTCGACCCGGCAGTGTGTGCAACGCGTTCACCAGACGCGCCGCTATCCTTGCAGAGAACCCAATTTTCGTTTTCATTACAAGTGTTCGCTTGTTGACCTATCAGACCGCATCTGCAGCATGTTGTCCTCCTTTCGGATCTTTTGAAAGTTGCCGACGTGTGTCCGTAGTCCAGACACCTGCAGCACTTGGCGGGGTATATAAGCATTCGATTTTCCCGCTGTTAAAGAGTTTCCTCGCATATTGCTCGGGGACTTTTACAGATATTATATCTGTCTGGACATCGATCACCTCACACTTTAAGGGCTCCTCCACTTCGACCTTTTGTTTAAAGCAGTCAACATCTTGGATTTCTAAAAAGCACACTCCCAATAGCCCTTTGACTGTCTCGCAGAACGTACTCTTGCTAGTGGTTTTTGGGACTCCGCCACCCTTCCTTTTTCGTATAAAAAATGTTTTTGCTCAATTGTTTTCGGGTTTTACCATGTATCAGATTTCACTGCGGACTTCCGCAAATGTTTTGCCTACTGTCAGTTTGATGGGCAGATCCGGCGATCTAGATGTTCTTAACTTCCTTGTTTATTCTGTTACTGGTTTTCGGTTTGTAACCTCCTTGTCCTTGACCAGGTCGGGCTCTGGGTGTCGTAGCAAGTTCTTTTCTTCTGTCCTTTTTGTCTTCTTTTTTGGGCCCTAGAGACTACTTGAATAAAGTTTCTTTTAGGCGCGTCTTCCACTTTTAATTCAATTCACTTTGTAGTGGGCCATTTGCAATCCACTTGGCACTTACAGTATTCTCGGCCGGAAGTCCGACTGTTTCTGATTGCCGCGCATCTTGCGCTTGCATTTACGTTCAGCTGTAGAAGAAAATGCGGTTCATTAGTTCCCTCAGTTCCATCAGCCCGTTTTTGACGCCTCCGCTAACGTCCTTCTGAAGGAAAGTTGTCAACCACAAACACTTCACTACTGTCGCGTCCTGAAGAGTCTTTCTTGTTCGGCTCTAACTAGGACGATCTACCCCACTTCCACTAGGTTCATGCCCGAATCCATCTGCGCAGGACTAGTTTTCTCGACTGGGCTTTTTTCTGGAACAGGGACACTGTTGGGTATTGGAGTTGCTGTCCTCACACGGTCAGTCGCGCCACTTGGTAAGGCTTCCACTTTGTTTAGGCGTTCCGGTATCTCGTCAGGTGTTTCAGCCCTCGCTGCCTCTTTCGTTGGCCGCTGCGGTGAGTGACGGATACTGCGCCCAAACGCAGTCAGTTCTTCCTACTCTCCTCATATTTCGTCCAATTTTTTAGTTTTGCTATGTTTGTTCTCCATGTAAATTACGTCACTTGGTGCCGACTCGACTGTTCAACAGGTGCGAAGCAGACATGGTCAAGCGAATGAATGACTGCATACAGTTTGAGCCTTGTACTGAAAAAAAACGAAGTTGTGATCTTGACTAAAAGGAGGATTTCGACCCGTGCCCATCGAATAACGATTTACAGGGTCAAACCAATGGTTATGTACCTTGGATTGACGTTTGACTCGAAGATGGGTATTTTCCAACAAACCAAAGCAGTAACAAACAAGGCTGCAGCAGAAGTTTAAGGCTTAATTTGGCTAATGGCAAATGCTGGAGGCCTTACCTTTAGCAGGAGACATCTTATCATGGAGGTAAGGAGTCCGTTCTGCTCTGCGATGCGGAGGTATCAGTTGATGCATTTAGTAAGAATGCATGTCGTAGGAACTTTGCTCTGGGAGTTCTACGACGATGATGGTGAGAGTAAACCACTCACTTTCCTTGCTAACGAGCGCAAGAGCATCTATAAGCGGAAGGGGGTGGACTCAAAAAAGCTTGTCGCCTTTACGCTTGCCTTACTGGTAGGCATGTTGCTTGTGTTTCTTGTGGCCTTGACCACTACTTGTGGCGCTATTGGAATATAAGCGGTGCTACATTGATTTCTTCGATTACTAGGCAGGCACGATCTGTCCAGGATGAGTGTTAAGTTGATCTTATGCTGTTCTTGGAATCTTTAGCTTCATCGTACCATTTCAACTATCTTGTCCTGTGGAGCTGGTTTCCGAAACAGCATATATGTATTACAAAATATTTTTTAGAGTGCTACGGAAAATTCTTCCTTCATTTTTCTTCGATCTTTTTTTGGTTTATCTCTACAAGTTAAAGCATCTGTGAATTATGACTCCTAATTTATACTGGCAAATGAAATTTGTTTCAATGTCGAGGCCACTGAACCAATTTTCAAGCTTTTCTCCGCCACTAATTTTCGCTTCATTAACAAAATGAAACATTTTATAGTATTTCACTATAAAAACCATAAATGGGACTCTCTATTACACCCTCCATCGAACATCCACCGACACTGAAACCGCCATGCATTAACCTACATAAATGTTCGTATTTTATAAGTCTGCTTGCACTTAATTATCTCGTTTGCAGTAATCGGGGTAATTGAGTAAATTGGATCCGTTATTGGGGGTAACGCCTCATAAAAATTGGCATTTCATGATATTGCATCGACATCATATTAGCCAACATATAACGAGTCCTAGTGTGAGCCAGTTCCGTCAGGCGACCAAGGAGTAAGTTGCCTATTAAGCGCAACTGGAAATTTTATGGCGCTGTCAAAGCAAATCGTAAAAAAAATGCGAAAATGTTGCTCCTGGCTCAACTTCATTAGAGACGCGTCTAAAAGTTTGGTCAATTTGTCTTCGACAAATGTGAAGCACGTGAAATCGTTATATCCTTGTGCGGCGTGAGGCTACACACCGTAATCATTGAATAAATAAAGCAACAAAAGAAAATTTCTTCATTTCCCCGTCCACACTACTGCAGAAGGACAATTTTCGTTTGGAGGTGGGGGACAAATCCTGAAAGAACTTTTCACATCAGAGGAGACAACTTTCTCCGTCATTCGCGTAATGCTTTTTGCTATGCGGCAAACCATCTTTAGGGCGATAATTACGATTAAGGACCATGTCGAAATAAAGACATATCCTTAAGCACTTTTCCACAGGCGTCCTGGTAATTTTGGAATGGACTTTGACATTTTGATTCCTTTTTCCAGTTACAACCCGGAGTGAAAAAGAGCCGAAATCTATGGGTCTATAGTATAGATTTTCTAAACTTAAGACAGTATAGAGTTTCCTCTCGCCGTTTAAACCTTGTGCAACGAAAAAGAAACCATGGAAGGAGACAATTTATAAAAGGCAACATGGTGACCTTCCTTTTTCTAAAAAAATGGCTCCGAATGCAGTATTTCGGCAGCAACTGTGCCTGTTTCGAAGTTGAATTAAATAAACGCAAACAGATTTTTGTCTCGGTTCAGTTTCGCAGAGGAAGTTTGATCATAACCATGACCCTTAATCTAACTTTCAGCCTCCAATAATGACCAACCGTATCCTTAACGTACAGATAGACGACTCCTTGCATATCGTCATGGCATGTAATGGGGATTTGAACTCACCGACGCAATAGCGCAGTGGAATAAAGTGCGAGAATGGCAATCGGCAACAGCAGCATCTTTCGTGAGTCCTGGAGTGGGAAAGTGAAATCCCATGTGGTCTCATTAAATTTATTGCCAATTCATGTGCTTGAACTCTAAGAACTAAAAGATACGCTGCTCCACTGAATGTGCTGGTAACCCAAGGACTAAGCGAAGAGCTCGCCATATTATGCTTGACAGACATCTTTAGAAATTACTCCTGGCTGTACACGATCTCGACATCAGCAATAAGTAGAGTATTACCAAGAGTACCTATGTGAATACGAAAGTAGTTGCTCTGGGTTTCCCCGTTCGCAGGTTGGTAATTTCTGCGTGTCAGAAAGTATCGTGTAAATGTCGATAGCCAATTTATTGTAGTGGCCAGGAGCCATTGCAGCAACATTCTGAATGAATTTGCGCAGCGAATTAATGTTATGAGGCCAGGATGACTATTGACTGAACACAGGAGCAGTTGCGTAAACTGGGGCTTTCGGAGATGGAAGAGCAACATTACCAGTGGAAGGTAATAAAAGAAATACTTTCGGAGATTTGCGAATCCGGGCTCAGTTTGAGATGAGAGCAGCTGAAAAACTGTGGGGGTGAATTGCGTTTATTGATAAAAAGGAGCAGGCATTCTAAGTGTTCTAGGCTTACTAGGCTACAACGTAACAAAGGATTTGTTTGACTTTGGTTTTTACTATTGAAGTCCTGACACTGACAGTTCCTTGCAAAATTCCTAGATTGCCTACCGTAGTAACCTCGCTGATATATTCAAATTTCCTTCAAATCCTATTCAACATTCATCAAAAAATAATCCAATGAAGTGGTTCTGCATACACAGGGATCTGAATACAGTTTCTGTGTTTAAACCGATTGTAACTGGAGGACTTTCGAAAGTAACTGAAAGTTGCTGTTCCGAGTTTCCAATGTTAAACGTGCAACCCCCGATTACTAATGGAAGTCTGAAGAAAAAAGTCTGCAAGGAGAACACATTGTGTGTGTGTACGAAGCAACCAAAATGGTAGTCGACAAAATCGTAAAATTGTTGTCCCTGGGGAGAATTCAATATGCCCGAGTAATGACTTTGTTCACTTTGTACATTGCTGTTGCTGCTCCTGTTGTTTGAAGGAGCCTGTTTACTTTTTCATTTACTTTACTTTCTCTTCCATATGTTCTTCTTTACGACCTGAGTGCGTGGCAGATTGCAGACGCCACCTTAAAGTATTAAAGTCTGAGCTGTAAGGACATATTTTTATTCTGGCCCAGGCTATCTTTGGCTTTTCCGGGAGGGATATGTTTTTTCCTTCTTTTAGGCAAGATTAAGGATGTCATTTTCATGTGATGATGTCAAAAAGTTTGCAGCTTGGATTTTTTCATATTATATCATCTCGTCCTCATGGTTTTAAATGGCGTGAAGGTTCTTTGGTAAATTAAGTTGGATTGGATGGGATTTTCGGGAAGCTTAAAGAGAATGAACAGGTGCGAGAATATTTCAATAGATTGTTATTCCTCTGATTTTAAATGGTTGCCCCTTTGTAAAAGGATAAATTGGAATAGTTTGAGTATTACTTGCTTGCTTAGGATAATCAAGAATTTCACAAAATTACAACCCTTTATAGAGTCGTCAGACATTTAACTAAGTTCCGCACTGAAACGAAGAATCAGATAAAAATTGATCTGGAAGGCATATTGGGATATCTAGACACCACAAGAGAGGGACTTTATAAAACTATGAAATGGCTCAGTTGTGAAAACTTACATCTCTTCCTTGAGGTTACAGGTTCCGATAACTATTTTGAGGACGCCGCCGACCTCGTTTTCGTTCAATTTGCCCTCCTCTTCTAGTAGAGATAGTGCACCTCATTCACTAAAAGATGCAGATACATACATGATTCTTGCAATGATAGACACTACCTCACCTGATGATGGCCTATATGTGTTGCATACCTTTAGAATGATTGGCCGG
Source organism: Hermetia illucens (assembly GCF_905115235.1). Taxonomy (NCBI): domain Eukaryota; kingdom Metazoa; phylum Arthropoda; class Insecta; order Diptera; family Stratiomyidae; genus Hermetia; species Hermetia illucens. The sequence goes on from NC_051852.1 coordinate 143,786,136, forward strand.
AAGGCGAGCTTACCCTCCCTGGGCTAACAGTATTGACCAATGTTCCTGGCTAGACAAGAGCCGCATATACGTTGTAGGATGAATTTTACCATTCCTGCGGTGAGAAACCTTCGACCAAATCGACTCATTTTAGGCATTATCCTTTCTGAAGATATTTTATTGCCTCCTTTTGGGCATAATCCGAATACCAGGTACCTAAAGATCGATTTTGAAACGATCTTGTTATTAACAACCGGGATACTCCTCCCGGCTTACTCCTACGTTGAGAATTGTGCCCACCCTTCTGCTAACTGCACTAACTGCATTTCACACTTTTCGGGATTCGAGCATTCACAGAATGATCATCTGCACTTATAAGGGTCTTATCAAGTGAAGTTGAAGCTGTTCCCTCTCATTTGCAAATCGCGGATATATGAAGAGTATGTGCCCATGGTCCTTGTAAAAACCTACGGTATCCACCATGCCCAGTTAGAAACTCGGTCAAGTGATAGTGAACTCTCCATGGCTGGGCATAATCTAAAGCAGAATATTCGGAATCAGTCTCTAGGTCCACCTCCTCTTGTGAGAATTATCCTAACGTTCCTGCCACACCCTGATTTTGCGCGCTCTCTCTTCTCGTCGCCGATCTAGTCACTGTCACTTTCCAATTGTATAGGGTTCGCATCTCCTCAGCCAAAATATCAATTCCTGCAATTACGAAAGCTGCTTCGTCTGACGTTGTTCGGAGTGCACTAGCGACTTTTAACGCACTCAACCATATACTGAAGATACTGTTCTCCTATACGTCTGAACATTAAGGGCTTTTGTCCAAACGGGTGCTGCATACAGTAGAATGGATGGACGCACTTTGGCTACAAATAGCTCTCCAGGTAGTTTACCACTCTTTGGTAGCAGCAGCAACACTTGCCTTTTCCACTGAGTCGGGAAGGTGCCCTCTTTCAAGCAAGTATTCAAAATGGAAATGAACCACTCCGGTCTTGCTTTTATCACCGCATTCAACGCCACGTTCGTTTTCCATCCAACCCGGGTGCTTCCCTCTACCTTTTCGCAGGCAATGGTAAGCTCATCCTCTATTATACTTGGGATATTGAATTGACAATAAAACTGGGCACTTTATCTGCGGGGCCCTGCTTCCTTTCCATTTAGCCATTAATACTCTATAGGCTCCTTCCCAAGGGTTGATGTTGGCCTCTTCGCAGAATTCTTCAAAGGAATTCCGCTTACTTTCCCCTCTTCCGCAGCTCTCTTCGACTAGTTTTGCAACTCGCCTTTCTTTGAGCAATCTCCTGCTCATCATTTGCGCATTGGTAATTTCTTCTCGCTTGCAGGCATATGGCACGCAGTCGTCTGATTGCGTCATTCCACCATGGTTTCGGTAATCTATGAGCGTTATTTGAAACCTCGCTTTCCCACTCGGTAGACCATGCGTTGTATTCCCCAACGATAACAATAGGGGATCGTATACTTGCGTCTAACATCAGTTCATGTGACATTCGCTCATACTCTACGCTTGTTGCACCGTTAATTTTACCTCTTAGGACCCCTTATCAGGCGCTGCGGTAATTTCTTCGGACGGGTATCGTCTTGTCGCTCAAATGGCGCATTTTCCACTTTTGTCGGTGGCCCACACCGCGTTATCTTTTCCTCTTTATGGTTCGCTAATAATCGCCAAGTCCACATCGAGCTCTTGGACAAACTAGCTTAAAAGATCGTGTACGGCCTCACAATGATTGAGATTTATTTGAGTAAATCTCATTTACTTTTGGCTTCTGGTCCACTCCTAGAAAGCGGGCATATTCCGCCTCCTGCGGCGTTGCCTTTATCGTCAAAACCTGCATATTTACACAACATGTATTCAGGATCTTTCTCACAATTCCGTGCCAGGTGTCCTTTTTCGCCATACCGCCTGGACCGGTCAGACCTATCGTGCTTGCTTGCGTGGCTATGTGACCGTACTCTACACATTTAAAACACATAGTAGGAGATATTTTCTCCAGAATCTTATAGAAACCCCATGGTATCTTGGCTTTACCAGCTTTCAGGGACTTGTTTGCCCAAATAGCTGGCAAGCTGATGATTGCCGTTTGCGTGTCACCGTATGCTTTCCGAAAATTGTTTATTGCGTCAACATTGCCTTCTCGAATTTGAAATTGCCGCATGAGTTCTCTCCATATGTCCTCCTTCGTCGTGTTATCTCATGGATTAACTGCTTCACCGTAACTTCCTCACCTAAGGATCCACCAACCAAGTTCTGGTAGTTGAGCGTTCTTTCGTCCTGTATCTTCCGAAGCTCAAGAAGTAGTTCTCCCTTCTGCATTCTTCTGATCCGTGTGATGTTGTCTCCCAGGCTGCTTAACATCGGATCTCCCTTGATTCCCCGCAGAATATCAGCGTAAGAGTGGTCAACTCCGCTTTCGATAACAATCGCATCCGGACGCGATTTTCTTCTTTCTACCTGCTTTACAGTTGTCCAAGCATTTGCTCCCATTTTCTGGGATTTTATTTGTGGAGCCTATTTGAGGTCCAAACGTTGCACTCCCTCTGTTGCTGGGTCTTCGGAGCCTCGGTTTTTCTTTGGTGTTGGAAGTTTTACAGGAGTGTCCCCCATTCTTTGCCTGCTCCTCTTTACGCTCTCTACAACTTCCCACTTTGGAGTGCTTGAGTGGTGAGTGGCTCGTTCCATCCTTTTCGTAGCAATAGGAACCTGCTGCAATGGGGTCACCGTAGAAGTTTATAACTGTCCTGTATTCGGCGTGCATTGGTTCGTTGAAACTAACTCACCCATCGCATTTTCGTAGGTGCTTTCAAGATGCCGAACAACCACCTTAACATAGCGATGGACATTATGCGTCGGGCGGACAAATTCGTGGAACATGTTCAGGGTATTATCCATCTCCTTCAGGTTATTTTCCACCCTGAGTACTTTTGCTAGGACTGCATCAATCCTCTCGTCGTTGGCGTGCACCGCTTCTTCTATTCTGGGCCCGGTGCAACCTTTGCCATTGTCAATATCTGGTCGTCTAGGTGCATGGTGCTACTTGCAGTGCAGCGTGGTATTGTTGATGCCATCGCCTCTGGCCCCATCTATTTTTGGTCGCCAGATGATTTCAAGTTGGATGCGTTCTCTGATGGGGGCGGGATTGTGTCGCTTCGAGTAATGAAGCAATACTAGTCTGCGACTCACTGCACAGTCACGTGCGTGAATTGCGGGAAACGCTTGACGAGTCTTTGGTGCAACAAGGGGCGGTGAGATGTGATATCTGCCCCCGCCGTTATTTCGTAGTCGGAGCGAATGATGAAGAGGTTCATTTCCTCAGTCCAGTTCATATGCTGTATTCAGGAAGGAAGAACACCATCTGACTGGCAAGAAAGTACCATTGTTCCAATATGGAAAAAGAAGGGTAGTCCAGCGGAATGTTCAAATTACCGTCCGATCCGGTTACTTTCCCATACCATGAAGATTTTTGAACGCATTCTTGACAACCATATTCGCGAAATCGTTGAAATAACCGTGAATCAAGTCGGATTTGTCAAGAACTGCGGAACTACTGACGCAATACACGCTGCGTTGTTACTCATGGAGAAACACCCTCTTTACATTGCCTTTCTGGATCTAGAGAAAGCGTTTGACTGTGTACCACACGAACTCATCTGGTATGCTTTACGACAACACTTAGTGCCAGAAGAACTGGTGCGCTGGGTTCATTGCTCTACCATGATCCGAAAAGTAAAGTTCGAAGTATGGCGGGCGCCTCGGGGTCTCAGATCTAAAATTTACCGCAATGTCGTACGTCCAGTCTCTCTCTATGGTTCTGAGTGTTGGCCGACTAGAAAAGACAATGAACGGCGTCTTGCGGTAATGGAGACGAAGATGCTACGTTGGACTAGTTTAGATCACATCTGAAATGAGGATATCCACGATCGTTATGGGGTTGCACCGATCGTGGAAAAGTTGCGGGAGAGGCGTCTTCGATGGTATGGTCACGCAATTCGTGCCAACGAGAATTCACTTGCCAAGATTGGTCTGAACATCGAAGTCGATGGTAAACGACCAAAAGGCAGACCTAAACAACGGTGGCTTGATACGCTAGATGGGGATTTGAAAGCCTCGAGATTGCACCCAGATCAAGCATTCGATAGAGCCAAATGGCGAAACCGATCACGACGAGCCGCCCCTGCTTGTGAACGGGACAAAGGCTGAAGAAAAAGAAGGCTTCATATGCTGCTTACGCGTACCTGTTGAAGTGGTCGACGCAGATTGTGACGAAACAACTGCAGCAGCCACACCCTTGCTTCTGATCATCGTGGGTTTCGACACCGTGCTGTTCATTACGGGAGCCCGACCCAGTCACCAAGTCAGACGACTCCCCCCGGTTGTCCGTACCGGACCACAAATTTCTCCCTCTCCTCATTTTTGGGTTTGTCTTTTCTCTCTAACTACCAAGTGTGGTGATAGCTTCCTCATTGAGTTATGTGCAAGACTGCAAACTTCCTGCGCTTTCCTCACCCCCGGAGACGTTGCGGTGGCGTACATTTTTCACGGTGGATTTGCTTTTTTATGACGGTCCAGTGCTCATTGACATTCTGAAGCTTGTTGTTCAGTAGATCTGCCGTTCGATCAGTAAGGTAGCTCTCTTACTGTCGAGCGACAGCTAGATCATACAAGCAATTGATGTTGAACTTGCGGTGTCGCAGTTCCCCTATTGCGGAGCGTGAGGTGGTCGATATGATTGGTCGTACGGGGTCGATCAGTTGAAACCCAACTGACCTTATAGCAGGCTCTGTGCTCGAATAATGGCCGTCTTTGTCCTTCACAAAATCATATCTTTAAGGTCAGTTTTACACTCCTTAAGTATGTAGTTTTCACATCTCCTACACTTATTTGATTTGTTTTAGCCTTGAGCACATACTATGAATTCAAATTATCAGAAATACCGTTTGAAACGTGTTTGCTCCCTACCTCCCTCCCTCATCACTTTGGGCGCTGATAATTCGACTGTTCCAGTGCTCGGTTTTTGCAGCTCCGTAGTATTAGAAACTCCGGCTTAAATCATCTTTCTAGAGTTATTAGGATATCTTCGTTTATCACGGAGTTATCGCCAGATGTGCTATTTCTCCGTTTTTCAGCCACACTTCCATCTGTTGTCCTTGTGTATTGCACGATAGAGCAGTTCCCAAGTATTGGTCGGCTGTTTGGTCATTATGATTGCCAGTAAACTTGGAGTCACACTATTTGAGCGTGTGGGCAAAATGTGACGCCAAACGCATGCAGAAGAAGTTTTCTGCTGTATTCCCGGAAAATTTTCCCAGTTCCAGTAATAAATCTCCTTTCAAGAGTTTTGAATTCCCAAGGTGTTACCTTGAAGGTGTCTATCACCTTTGGATTGGATGTAGGTCATCTCATCTTTTTGGAGGGAATTATTTCCTTTGGCGCAATCTTAGTCTGAAGCTTCTTAGTTTCTGTTGACGTTGTGTGTTCGTTCGTAATGTTGAGATGGGTATCACTGCTTCCGCGATTGGGGTAGGTACCTCTGGTTTTCCAGCTTTCATTCCTTTAATTTAGGACGACTTGCAAGGACTTGCGTTTTACCAATTTTGGAATTTCGAAAAGGCCGGACTCGGTATTGTATTAAGAGCATTTTTCTGTTCACTCAATGACTCCGAACTGCTAACTGATGGTTCACCAAATTTTGCTCCTTCATTTGATTTTTTGCTGTGGGCCCTTTTTCCATTCCTCTATATTTATCGGTTTTCCGAGAACTCGTCTGGCGTTAATTTCCCGTTGTTTTTGACATCGAGGAGGATTTCTCTAGATCGCCGAACTTTTGTTTAGGAATGGACAACTCTAAGTTGAGTGTCATTTTTTTGCACACTACATAAAATTAGTAGTAACTTTCAGAGCTAAACTAACTGTTAATTTTAGATTTTAAGTAGTAAAACTGAATATTCTGAGGAAAATCACGAGTAAGGTACCTACATGCGAATGTGGCCTCAAAAATATTCTATTACGATGTCTTTTCAGGAAAAAACTAATTCGATTTGCGCTGCTAACTCAGGTTAAGCGAAGCGTTTTCGGCAGTGCAATGGTCATCTCCTTTGCCTAGGATATCACATCCTAATTTAACAAAGGACTCCAGCTGTGTGTATCCAGGATGGTAGTTCATCGCTTGTTTACGTTGTTGCACTTATCCCCGCCAAAGGACTAGCGTATTAGGGAAAATAGTAATAAAATCAAACGTAGCAAGCAAATCAAATATTAATGGAAAACATGGGCCGACACAGTCATTCGACTGGATTCCAGGAATGGAATAAAAAGTCTGCAACCGTCGGCGTCGTTCAAACACATGAAAACATACCTAAAATTTTCCCCTCGGGCAACATTTACTTTTCTTTGGTTGATGTTGTTCGACTTCTTCCAATATCCTTGTGTGTTACGTTTACGATTCAACATGGCAAAAGCATTTTGTCACAATCTTAGCGGAAGCATCACAAGTAATTTATTACACTAAAATATTCTGCCTTATTCTGCTCCACTCGCACCGTTTATGTGCATACACTTGTCCGGGGGTCGTAGCAATGCAATAGCCTCAAAATGAGGGTTGACTTTCATGTGTAGTCCCATTATTCTTAGCGTATTCCCTATTCACTTTGAAATGTCGACCGTGCAGGTCCTTTCCTCGCAGACTACCCTCCGCCTTCTGTCACTCAGGCGGTATTCGGTGTACAAACGTATGTGTGTGCCCATTCGTATCACTAAATTATTAAAGGACTTGTTTAGAGTTTCAGTTATAGTGTAATACACTACATCAATACCAGAGCCACTTGCATTCGCCGCCCTTATGGTAATCCGAATTCGCATTCAATTTGAAAGCGAACCGTTGCAGCAATGTCCTTTCCCCGTTTGGCCATTCTTGCACTATTATCTTGCAGGCCGCATTAGAACTGAAATAGGCAAATAATGGCAAGGCAGGGAAGCAGAGGGTGAAGTGACAGCCAAGCACGTACCCCGACATTTCAATTGCATTTCGATTCACTGCTAATGTGGAGCCAAAATGCAATTCTGTGTAGAGCACTCAATTAGTGCAATAAATTTGAAAAGTGCTAGAGGAACTAACTTTGTTGGGATACTTTCACGGTGTGCAGTTTTCCCCGAAGTGGGGGTTGTTTATGTTATATTATTGTGTCGGTGATGAACACAGAGTGCGAGGAAGGCCTTCGGCGACTACTTGCTGCAGAAAGTTCATGGAGAGAAGATCAAATCCAAATTAAATTTTATGAAAGACTTTCTCCAATATTTTTCACTGTTAAGAAAACTTTTCACGCACCCCCTGGTTATTGCAACCAATTCAACATAGTCAGCCGAAGTTCCATTCTTATCAGGAAACGCTCGTAAAGTTTAAACATTCAGTAAAGAACGTCATTAGTGCCTTCCTTCACTTGGCTAGACACATTGCACCACATGAGAAGGTGCAAGGAACTTTCAGTACTGTGGTATCCGCCAAGAAAGGGTTCCTTCGCATATATTACTTAAATTTCCTGGTTCCTGCTACACCGTGATAATTAGAAAAAGCCGCTTTTTAATGATAATTTACTGCTTAGTAATTAAGGAAGAAATTAGTCAACGAGAGGTGTCTGCCTGGTGGCGGTGGAATTCCGAATACCGGAACCGGGCAAGTGTAAGCAATGGAGAACGAATGTTCCAATTAAATGCTGTGGAAACTAATTGTATTTTCTAGTTGGCATTTAAGGTTTTAAGGAAGGTTTACTGATGTTTCAAATGAGTTGGAAGTTTGTTTCCGGTAAAATTTAAGGGTATCCGTATAATACACCCCCCTCAAGTGTTAAGAAGTCGTAGGTCTCGAATTGTTCTGGGACTTCGAGAAATTAATTCGCCGCCGCGGCACGGATTTTGAAGACCTCCGAGAGTAATCTGTGGAAATCTTCATTTCAATGGAAGGCTTGTACTTGATGCCATTGCCGTAGTCAACTAGGAAGGAGAATATAGCCACTTCCATAATGGGAGAAACCAAAACCGGTCTAGGAGCGGTCTGCTTGTGAAAAAGACACGGCGGAAGAATAAAGGAGAAGAAAGTACAGGCTGAATTTTACCTATCAAGAGAGAGCGGAAGAAATGAAAGCTGGTGATGTGGGCTCAGCTAGTCCAATACCGGAAACGAATCCATGCTGACAGGACATCGCAAGCCTAGGAAGGCTCCCAGCCGATAGCAGCTACTGGAGACGAAGGCGAAATTCCTAGGCAAAAAGAACATAGATGAAGCTACACATTAGCTGTGGCAACAACCAGAGAAATTGTACGTATGCATGAAAGTGGAATCCTCGGCGGAAGTTGTGAGATTTTTAGCTACTGAGACAACCCACGACTCCCTTGCATTCATGCTCCGTAATATCATCATAGGCGTGTTCAGCGTTGCTTTCAGTTCGTATCATATAACCGAGAGTTTTTCTTCCAGAGAGAACCAGACAATGTAGAACATCGGGTTATGATCCGTCGAGTTGGACGACCAAAAGTTGTTGCCCTAAAAATCTAGAGGCAGTTCTTCACAATCGGCGATTGTTGGTTTCGCCGAATACTTAGGTGTCCAGCACTTCTGAAGCATAAGTTCGTCGGTATCATACTGCTGGGTGGCCTGCAACTTCAGGCCATATCTTAAAATCTCCTGCTGCTAATAGCTGCGATATTGATCTTGATGATTCTTTCGATGAAGATCAGCGGCCTCTTTCCAGTGGGACAGCTCCCGGGCCACGCCGTCAACTAGGCTAAACACTGACAGCGGCCGAGGGTTTTTGCAGCCGCAAAAAAACTTTTGTGACTATCTTTTGGGGACAATTTTAGCTGATCCTGAGCGCTTTCGCCATTTTTTATACCGAACGTTCCAGAATTCCTTTAATTTAACATGGATCTATTGCGTATTTTCTAGAGTAGAGGAAATGTTTTTTTGGGGGCAGTAGTAGGGTAGGTGAATGCGTTCATGCACAGTGTTTGATTTCCGTAGCGGTGCGCGGCGAACTGCTAACTTAATACCTCCCCGTCATCAGAGAATGGGCCTGGAACCGTTTGACACAGTACTTCGGACTAGACTTTCTGCCCTTCCGGCTTAGAGAGTCTTCAAGTCAGGGAATTCATTTCATCAAAGGGAGGGAGTAGGAGGAAGGGAGCTCTTAGTTCAAGGAACTCCTTACTGACCTGCTCCACCGGTGAAGCTCGATCTTCTTCGTAACAAGAAGAATTCGAACGTAATGCGCAGCACGACTCCATCCGCCAGCGCTCTTCAGCGTCTTTCTAACAACGTTGTCTGGAGAGAGTTACTCTATGCCAACATAAAGCTGTTGACCTAACCTATACCGTCTTTTGCAAGAGACAAAGGTGTGTTTAGGGTCTTTCACCATTCCATTGCAGAACACATAGTCAAGAAATCGTGACTTCCCAGTCTTGTCCAGGTAAGATGGGAAATCTGCATGCCCACTTAGAAGTTGAGAAAGGAAGCAATCAATCTCACCATGCCCTCAGCTACGTATCTAAATTGCCGATGAGCTACGCAGTCCATATGCCTCTTCGCTAATTTAGCAAAAGAATATTGTCACTCAGTAAATGCGTTAATATACATTTACATTCTTCACGGGCAACCGCCTCTCTTAAGTCTTCGCTCTTGCGGTTATAGACGGATTTACGTTCCTCAGTAAGAAGGGCAACGGAGATCATTCCTGCGATCACCTTATGGCTAGTTCGGAAACAGGACGATAACCAGACATCACTCGCAAAGTTCTCCATCTCTGCAATTGGGGAAAGCGCTTACGATCACTTCCTTGGAAAGGGCATCATGGGCTGATGTTAAACTTCCCGCCGTAGAGGAAAACGGGTAACGAGATTTGCATAAAAATATACCTTCTAGTAGATGTCCATGGCTACTTTGATTTGCTCGATGAAGCTCATCTTCGAGTCGATCATTAAACCTTGATTTTTAACTTCTTCTTTAACCGCTATGGGACGCAGGGTTGGGGATTCTCTTTCTGGACAAGATGTCTACTTGAGTTATTTCCAGTGCCAGGTTGAATTTATGAGCAGCCATCCATTCGCTTACCTGTCGCATCAATATGCCAAGTCTGCTTTGTTCCTGTTCAACAGTGCGTCTGATAAAAAGAAACACAACGTCATCTGTATAACCGGCATGTTGAGTCTTAGCAGACTATCCTAGGAAGCATCCCTGAGGCTCGGTCTTAGAATGGATTCGTGTGCTACTCCTCGAGTGATCTCCATCCTCCTCTGCCCATCTAGTGTCATATAGAACACGGGGCGGTCTCTTAGATATTCCCTCAATATCGCAAGGGCAACTTGGCTCCTAGAATGGGTTTGTGTGTGTCCATCTTACAGAATTGAAGACATTTCTGACGTCAAGCGTTATGAGGAGCATTATCCGTCAAGGTCGGCGACTGTATGCCTTGCCTCCAGAACAGCATCCACCGTGGATCTCCCTGCTCTGAAACCGACCTTTCTTGTGAGCGGTAGCACGATTCAGCGAGTCAACTCCTCCTGATTAACTTTTCGGGTACTTTCCCGACCGTGTCTAGCATACAGAGTAGTCGGTATGTAACTCGCATACCGACTACTCTTCTCTTCCCTTGTTGATCAGCAAGTATTAGACATCCCACACAGCAAGTCTGGCCGATGGTGGAAGACCAATTTATAATTTTCCGCTGGAATACTATCAGGAACTGCCCCTACTTATTTTTCGTGGTGAGAACTATTTCTTCGAGCTCTTTCACTGTTAAAAGGAGGCAGTCCTCGACGCTTTCTCCGCTGTTGAAATAATGCCCGAACAATGCGTTCTATCTGGTCGGTACCAAGTTTACAGGGTTTCCGTAGAGCCGCAATTTTCCGGGTGACAAGTTTATAGCCTCATGGATTCCCATTTACTTCGTTGATTAGGTTCAGCCAATTGCTTTTATTTATCGCGCTGCGGAATCTCCTTTTAGATGATTCAGACTTTGCTTGTGATGCTTCCTTATCGGCTCGTAAACCTTGTGTCAATCGACAGAGCTTATGACATTCCTTGTTGACAATTTCCGCCGTCTAGCAGTACATAAAAGGCTTATTACGGCTGGGGTCCCTTCGGGCATGGAAGCTATGCAAGCTGTCGTTATCAAGTTTATCACTGAATGACAATATTTACGCTACCAACCCTGAAATGCACAACTCTGCGGTGATTCGGCCCAGATGCCCCGCCATCCCAGCAGGGAATGCAATTCCTTTTTTTGTTGTAGGTTTTGTTTTGGCGAACTTCTTGATTGAATCTACAACATGCTGTCGTGCTGACGGGTCCCTGTCAAGTTGCACACATGTGAATAGTCCAGACACCGCTAATACTTTATGGGGGGGATTTTCATTCGTACCCTACATACTACCAATCCAATTTTCATTTTCCCGCTGTTGCGGAGTTTCCTCGCATATTGCTCAGTGATTTCCACTACAGCGAGTTTTGCGCTTCGAGCATGATAAGTGATACCCATCCGCGTATTGGTAACCTCTCGGCATTCATGCTTGGCCTCCTCCTTTTCGACCTTTTCTATGAGGTAGTCAAGATGTTGGATTTTTAGAGAGCACTACTCATCGCTTTCGTGAAGCTATTACCTAGGACGCAGGCATCAAATACATTCTTTACATTTAGGATTCCCATCATGCCATATTTGCTGATACTACTCCTTTCGTGAACTACATCTTTGGCCAAGCTAGTAACTAATTAGATAGCACCAATGATTGATTTGTCTTTTCGGAACTTATACAGTCAAATTGAAAGGAATCCTTGGCTTCAAAAAATCGGAAGCATTCTATTCTGGGATACCCGGTCTAGCATATTCATTGTAGTGTCCAGAAGACATATGTGTGTTTAGGGGGACGGCTTACCTAGAGGTTTACCAATTCAACGACTACGTCCGGGCTGAATTTCATAGCGAATTTAAGGGCTTTATTCGGTATACCGCCCAGTCTCGGGGATATAATGTCACATATTTTACCGCTTATACCTAGTAGCTCCTCTTTCGGTACTGCTAGAAATGGTTCGCGTCCGCCTACGAGTAAAGCTGCTTAAAGCCTTCTCTCTTACTACGCTGGACGACTTCTTTAAAGGTGTCCTTTTTGGCATTGTTCGATCCTACCGCCTTCTAGTGGCTGGCTTGTTCTTTTTTGAATTCTTCATATTTGCCATTTGTTGACACACTCTCTCCTTTATCTTTTATGGTCTTTCGCATTAGCGGGGATCTCAAAGTTGACCAGTTTCACCTAAAATGGATCTTCCTCTTGGTCCTTGAATGCTGCTGTCGCTCCTCTTGAATAAAATCCGTGATAATTTTTACATTTTTTGTGATTAACCGATCTGGTGTCTTTTCTGGTGTTCTCGATAAGGTCATACTTCGCTGAAATATTTCTCTCTCCAAATTGAAACCACTTGAAGGATTAGATGTCACAGTGGCCAAGTTGTCTACCACCAAAGCACTCGAGGATACCACTTGTTCCCTCCCAAAAACCGCTGCTTCTGGGGCCCTGAGTCCCTGCACCGTCAGTTTGGTCCTTTCCTCCTATCCCAAGGTGATTTTATATTCTCTGTACCTTCTGCATGGACGCATATTAATACATCAATAGAAATGCTCTTCTCCGCCAACTGAAGTGGTGGCTGATGAAAGATCTTATAGCTCCCCACAGGAAAACTAAGGGATCTGGTAACGTTTGTCGGTTGAAGTGGTCTTACAGTTTTGATACGTTATGGCTGATTGGGGCAACGAAAACTAAAATAATTGATCTAGCAGTTTTTATTTCTAAAATTTTAATTTGAGATTGGCGGATGCTCGATAAAATCCGACTGTAGGACCACCCTTATTTAGAATAGCTATTACAGACGCAAATACAAAATCCTGGTAACAAACTTCAGTTCCCTAAGTGAATAAGGAATTTCTTGACGATGAAACCCCAATCAGAAACTCTGAATCACAAGCTTTTCAAGCTCTTTAAAGAGGTTTGCCCTGTTACTCGACACAGACTGGTTAAACTCCAAAGCTCTTAAAAAGAATAGTTCTACCTTCCTTTTGAAAGCCGGATGGAACATGAACTCCAGGGTTGAGTCAGTGTAGATTCCTTTCAACGTGGAAAAAAAGGTGAAGAAGTAGCGTGTAGATAATCAATGGTTTCTGCATGGTTTTAAACTACCCTAGCGCAGAGACCATTGCGTCTTGAAGTAGGTGTTGACCGCGTCCTGACGGCGAAAGCAACAAAAGCCTGGTCCAAACAAGATGTGATTGTCCCGCACTCTGATTTTTTTTTGGAAAAGGAGAACTATGGGGACCCCCGTAATTTTCATCCCGGGCTCAGTTTTTTCGCATCACCTTGGGTCCAGATTGCTTTTCTAGGGACCTGGACAATTTTTTGGAAAGAACCCTCTGTCGAAAAGTCCTGTAGATGTGAAGATGAAACAAACTGCTTCTGAAGACGGACCTTTGCTTCGACGTGCGGCCTTAGACCCCTTCCAGTAATCATTTGTCAATGATTGCTTATGCATTGACATTTTTTTTTGGGTTGAGTTGCGACAAAAGAGTTTTTACTCTAAGCTAGCCTTACTGTAAGGAACTGTCTGCCTGGGTATAACCACCACAATGACATAACATCGAGATGCATTACTCTTGGATATATACATATTTGAGGATCAGAGTCAATTGCCCACTCTCACCCGGGCAATAAAAACGACGTGTTCCATTTTAGTGCAACATGCATGTATTTTTAATATTTTACAAAAAGGGACTTACTAACCAGTTGATGCTCGGAACGGTTCTCGGTGGCCGTGTCCGTGCGCTCCGTTTGTAGATGTATCGTTGGTTCCGCCTCCAGGGCGTCGACATTCCAAGCTATTCTCCGTAGTTGGCTCCTTCTGATTTGCCCATAAAGGTCATTGTAGATGATCCTTGCGTGGCCGTCCCTATTTGCTGTTCGTCCAAGAAGAAGGGAAGAAGCGTGGGTCACAGTGCACTCGAAAGACGTGTCTTGCGTTGGCCGATGCAAGGAGGACTTACACTTGGTCTTCTCAAAAAAAGGGTTCTGGGGCAGGGGCTAAGCTTCAGATTAAACCAAGAATTGGGGACAATATACAACAATCTTCCAGGCTAAAGTGTATGCGATCCTAAGGAAAGCAACGTGGATGATTCACAAGCGATTGAAAGACGGGTGCATCACGATCCACAGGGATAATCAAGCCTCACTGAGGGTTTTGATGAGTCCTCTGTTCACCTCGAGAATCGCTCTGTAATGTAGAAATCGTGAGACACACTGGAACCGATAATGAGTGCCCCGACTATGGACGCATCATACATTACCTGCTTAGTGGTGAAGTAGTCCAGCTGCAGCGAGAATCATCACATCCACTGATGGAAATCCTGCAATATTGAAACGATTTTGGGATATTGCGTTAGATGGGGACGTCGAGTACAATCAACTTCTACGGTCTGGTGCTCAAAAGCTTTGACTTTTCCCCCGTACAAAAGTTCAACGACTTTGGCTTGCTAAAGTTCTATTGAAGGATGCAATCTCTCTTATTTTCCTATAAATCATGCAAAGGATGATTTAAGAAAATACATATGTCACCATATGGAAGTATTAAACCCCGTTCGAATCCAAATAAAAAGGAACTGTTTTATCTGGGAGTATCTATGCCTACAGGTTCCCATCTAACTTGAAAAAAAAAGTTATGTTAAAGTCCATTTGCTATCGCCCGGGCCATATCCTATTTATGGAAAATACAGTAAGGAAGGGCACCTTTGGTGAATTTGGATTTACTTTAGCTAAATAATCCGTGGGACATTTTAAGATATTGTAACCATCAGAAGAGGTATTAATCAATGAGGATTTTTCCGTCGCACTATTTTGCGAAAACTTAGTATTCTCCAGTTTCATACCAGGTCGACTTACCATTCAAGTGGCAACACGGAAATAGTGTTGAAAACTAACTAAGATACTCCTCTTTCCATTATTTTGCGCTTCTTCCATTCAGTAAGGAACTAAATGGCGGTTCTGTAGGGACAGAACCACAGAGCCAACAACAAGGGTATATAAAATGAAATTAGGATACATACAAAGAAGATTATAAATCATCCATCGGAAGGACATAAATTAACTATCCAGACCCTAAGCAACACCATTCGCTGACAGCTGCTTTATAAACTTGTTTCCTGGAGCAAGCGTCCCCCATATTATTATGGTATAATCCTCGGAGTACGTACACCAGGAATAGATTTGAACCAAATGGGAAATTTATTGGCATGAAGTTGTGCATTCTATGATACACAGTTCAGTTTAGCGGTGAAAGGGTAAGAAACAGGCTGGCATTGCAGTTAAAAACTGTCTTCCGGTGAAAGTAGCTACTTTCTTTCGTGTACCGTGAGCAAAGCCACCTTTCGGCAATATAAAAGGGACTCCAGTAGGCGATTAATCTGTCCAATAAAAAATTTATTGATAATTTCAAGTGTTGGATGGGACAGTAATTATAGCTTGGAACGATTTGTAGCCATTGAATTCTGAAAGCTTTCGTGACTCATATATCAAATTACTTCCTAAATGACCTGAGTTAAGGAAAGTTAAAGATCGTCATGGAATGGCCTTTAAAGTGCTTCGTATTTTTGGAAATATCCTTAGCCTTAAACATTACGATAAGAAAGTCATAAAAAAACTATCAACTTAGCACAGCGACACTCAATCAAAGTGTCACTTCGAGTGTGAATACATTGTTTGAAGTCTGCTTAATTAATTTGTTCTCAATTGTACCTATAAACCTCAAATATAAATAGGAATTTTCTCATCAGGGTGGAGCGACAGCTTTTCCAGGAACTTACCCTGTCCCGCTCCTTCATTGCCGTAATGCAATCTTAATTTCAAACGATATTAGAAAATAATAGTAAGCAAGTACTGGGTTGGTATACTCGTAAGTAGGGGATTTTTTATGCGTTGAAGTCTTAAAGAGAAAGAGAGTGTGACCTCTAGAAATTTGACTTTCTTAGGAGCCCAATTCGTTCAAAATTTCCTCCCAAACTTAGTCTTCGAGTAACACAAAGTTTCTGTAAGATGGAAAATGGTTGAAAACACAATAATATTATGCTGCGGAAATGCCCTTCAAATAGAGAAGTTCTTAGAGAAAGATTAGCACGTCACTGTTAATGAAATTACTTTTTCGTGGGAGAGTATTTCCGATAGATGCGTGGGAAGCGCGACTTTTCAAAGGTGTCAATTTCTCAGTTTTATTCTAATAAATCAAATACGCCGCTTTGAGGACTTTCTAGAGACCATTCGCGGGTAAGTGCGTTTGAACCAGCAGCATCAGGGTTTTTTTCAGAAGATTCAGTCCAGGAGCCTTCCGATTTTTTAAGAAAGAGCAAGTTCCTATGTTATTTGGACAGAATGCTACTGAGTCCCGAAGATTCATTGGTGCTTTCGAAGTTATGGCAATAGTCCAACCAAGATCGTTTTTATGGCCGGCTTGTACTTCTTCAGGCAGTCCTTATAAGGCTTGTGCTAATATTTGTGCCTGTAACTGATGTTAAAGATCTGCCTGGTCAATTTCCTGAGGCTGGACAGATCTGCACTCCAACACGATGGCAATGTGTTCTTGTTGTATTCAGCACGGCATGAGATTTTGAAGGCGGTTTGGCAGAGCCCGACCTTTGACTCTAGTTTATTTGTCAAGCTAGTCTTATCATTTTGCAAACTCGAGCGTTTTTTGTTAATAGCTTCACCAATCTGTTTCTAGTCAATCCTCTTGAGGTCTCTGAAATGGTTAGAGACCTATGTAACGAGATATAGACTAAGAAGAATACAACTGTTATCTGAGAAAGATATCTGGTCAGACACTCTCAAGTTATCAGCCCCATTGGCGATTAGTAGAGTGATATCGAGGACCTCTTCCAAACCATCACAGTTCTCCCCAGTTACTTACCGATAGATTTATGCTAATAATAAAATCAAAGAATGGCTTAATTTTTTGTTGATTTCCAGTTGAGCTGTCCCACAACGTCAAATTTGGCAGTTCTTCAGGCGGAGCCATGAAAGCCGAGGAAATATACAGATTCTCTGCTCTCCAATCTGACCAGCATTATTAGCATTATCAGCTCGTTAGTCCCCACCGTTGACCTTCATCTGCTTTAACAGCTGGTTGTCGGCGTCGACTGATTACAGGTTGTCATCCGATTTTGCGGAGCGGAACAGTTTCACCTTTGCTTTCCTAATTTCTGCCATTTGTAGTGCATCCAGACACTCTCCACTTAAACGGAGTAGAAAATGTTGACTGTTTGCCTGAGGTTCTTCTTCCTTGATAACGACCTAGTTTTCCATGGAAATTCTGCAATTTTGATGTCGCAGGAATTGGGCGGGGTTCCCTTAATCCTGCGGATCTTCGGTAAACAGATGCAAGCAAACCGTTCTCCTGGTATCATTTTGGATGACTGCAGTGGATGGAGAGCTTCGCTCCGCCATGCTATTAACATAGTATGCTGGTCCCAAGCCCAGGTAAAGGAGGAGGGTTTGAGGCAACGTACTCTGTACTATCCTCAGTAAAACAAAAATAAAATGCTGAGATCAGGGAAAGAGATAAATAGAGTATAGTTGGAGTTATTCTACTATGCTAAATCCTAACTGATCTCTCTTGGTGACAGACCCCGCGACAGGTCGACCAAGAAAATGCATAGAATGTCGTTACAAACATGATGATGCTAGGGCGTCCACCTCAGTCGACGCGGCAGGATGGGCCCCGGTCCTGTCGAGAAATGGGCAAGGGTTCTTGACGCATGGACGGCGTCAGGACGTAAGCAAGTTAGTCCGCACACAACGAACAAAACAAATACGTGTCTGCACGCTAAATGTTGGTACCCTAACTGGAAAGACCGAGGAACTCGCAAGAGCCCTTCGGAAAAGGTGCATTGACATCTGCGCTCTGCAAGAAACCCGATGGTCTGGTGCCAAAAGCTGCGACATTGAACGCGAACGCGGTAATAATGGCTACAACCTTCTCTATTTTGGTAACCCACACGCTCAATATGGTGTTGGCATTGTCATCTCAGAGGGTTTCCGTGATGCCATCAAAGAAGTCGAACGATTTGATGATCGGCTGATGAAGCTCACCATTATATCAGCTGATCGCACTATTCACTTCTTCACCGCGTATGCACCACAAACAGGTCGACCTGATGCCGAGAAAGATGCCTTCTGCCAACTTCTCGATGAAAAGACTTGTCACGTGCCTGCTGACGATTACATAATCATTGCCGGCGACCTTAATGGTCATGTGGGTGAAAAGGCAGACGGTAACAGGTGCCATGGGGGACAGGGGTTCGGAGCGCGCAATGAAGGTGGCGAGCGTATAATCGATTTTGCAGACACCCATGACCTTGTACTTATGAATATATGGTTCATCAAACGATTGTCTCATCTTCCCACATTTTATGGTGGGAACAATAAAACGCAAATCCACTATATTCTCATAAGACGCCAATATTTTACCACTGTCACTGATTGCAAAGTCGTTCCCTATGAGACCATCGCACCTCAACATCGGCCGTTGATTGCCGTCCTGCGAATTAAGCCACCGATAAAACAGCGTGAGGAACGCACTGGCCCGCCGCGCATTAAATGGTGGCGATTTGCTGAGGAGAAAGAAGAAACGGTCTCACTCATACGATTGCCAACCATTACGAATGTGGAAGAATCATGGAACCAAATGAAAGCCACGATCCACAAAGCGGCCTCTGCAACCCTCGGGGTCACCAAGCCGGGTAAGCGGTACATCAACCGAGATATTTGGCTTTGGAATGATGATGTTGAAATGAAGGTCCGTAAAAAGAAACGCCTCTACCACAAATTTCTCGACGATAAAACGCCTGCTAATTGGCAAATTTATAAGAATGCCAACCGGGAAGCAAAGAAAGCGGTCGCTGTCACCCGAGCGAACCATTTCAAAAATCTTTACGATAAACTGGACACTCGGGATGGCGAGAGAGATCTGTATCGACTTGCTAAAAGCCGTGATGAACGCACACAGGATATCGAACACTTCTATTGTGTTAATGACAAGAACGGTACTTTGCTTACCAACCGTCGAGCCGCAACGGATAGATGGCGAGAATACTTCGAGCAAATTTCAACTGAAGAATTTGCTCATCCTCCACTTCCACAATCATTGCCGACATTTGGAGCAGTTCCACCAGTCAGCGCAACTGAAGTCGAGGTAAAATCGGGAAGGCAATAAAATGAATGAAATCGGGGAAAGCAACAGGACCTGACGACATCGCATCTGAGCTCTGGAAAGCGAAGAGCTGGGACCCAACACTGTGGCTCAGTGAATTCTTTAACCGGGTTATTCAGGAAGGAAGAACACCATCTGACTGGCTAGAAAGTACCACTGTTCCAATATGGAAAAAGAAAGGTAGCCCAGCAGAATGTTCAAATTACCGTCCGATCCGGTTACTTTCCCATACCCAATCTTGACAACCGTATTCGAGAAATCGTTGAAATAACCGTGAATCAAGCCGGATTTGTCAAGAACTGTGGAACTACTGACGCAATACACGCTGCGCGGTTACTCATGGAGAAACACCGTGAGAAGCATCGCCATCTTTACATTGCCTTTCTGGATCTAGAGAAAGCGTTTGACCGTGTACCACACGAACTCATCTGGTATGCTCTACGACAATACTTCGTGCCAGAAGAACTCGTGCGCTGGGTTCAATTGCTCTACCACGATACGAAAAGTAAAGTTCGAAGTATGGCGGGTGTATCAAAACCGCTTCGTGTCTCTGTTGGAGTTCATCAAGGAAGTGCCCTCTCACCACTCCTCTTTGTCCTTGTTATGGACACCGTCACACGGGATATCCAACGTCCAGCGCCCTACACACTGCTTTATGCAGATGATGTTTTCCTAGCATCTGATAGCAAAAATGATCTCGAGCAACTTGTTCAAAAATGGAATGATCGCCTCATGCAACACGGTCTCAGATTGAATTTAAACAAAACTGAATTTTTGACGACCGATCCCCATGAAACAGGCACAATCACTGTCAGCGGCAGTGATCTGCCCAGATCTGAGCGATTTAAATACCTCGGGTCAACGCTATCAGCCAATGGAGAACTGCGTTATGAAATTGCTTCACGCATTAACGCAACCTGGATGAAGTGGCGTTCCACAACTGGTGTCCTTTGTGATCGACGTATCAACGAACGTCTCAAATCTAAAATTTACCGCAATGTCGTCCGTCCAGTCGCTCTCTATGGTTCGGAGTGTTGGCCGACCATAAAAGACAATGAACGGCGTCTTGCGGTAATGGAGACGAAGATGCAACGTTGGACTAGTGGCGTCACACGTTTAGATCACATCCGAAATGAGGATATCCGTGATCGTTATGGGGTTGCACAGATCGTGAAAAAGTTGCGAGAGAGGCGTCTTCGATGGTATGGTCACGCAATTCGTGCAAACGAGAATTCACTTACCAAGATTGGTCTGAACATCGAAGTCGATGGTAAACGACCAAAAGGCAGACCTAAGCAACGGTGGCTTGATACGCTGGGTGGGGATTTGAAAGCCTCGAGATTGCACCCAGATCAGGCATTCGATAGAGCCAAATGGCGAAGCCGATCACGACGAGCCGACCCCGCTTGTGAACGGGACAAAGGCTGAAGAAAAAGAAGAAGAGTGGATGGAGAGCTTCACACTCTTCCATACATGATTGATCTTAATAACTCACCAACCAAGAAAATCCGTAGAGTGTTGGTTTTTGCATTCCATAACGTACAACCCATGGACCTCTTGAAAGGAATAGATGCAAGGGGTGAATCCCTTGTGTTCGCCTTTGTCATTCAAAAGAAGCTCAGTGACCATATCCGACAGCATGACCTCAACACTGGTCCACACCTCCCGGGCTAGTTTGCCGTTACCGGAATTGTCATCCGCTATCCGCCACCGGAATTGTTATCAGCAGGAGTCCGCAGTTTATTACTCGTCAGCTAGCTGTTGCTGCTTATCTGTCTGCGGTCTCCTTTGCTTAAGTTTTTGTTCAACTTCTTTTTGAGGTTGATTGCTATCAAATGTGGTGCGCTTCGCTTTCCGCTCGTTTCCCAGGTGTTTGCTGCTATATTCTTCAATAATCCTGCTAACTGCTTTCATCCCGCTTATCTACAGTACCGGCTTCCTCATATTTCGCAATCTTTCTTAGAATATGTATGGTCCTCTGGTACTTGCATTTGAGTAACGCTCAAGTAGATCTCCGCCTCTTATCAGATTTTGCTGATATTATTGTCAGCATTTCTCCAATCTAGGGTCGAAAATCACAGCCGATAACAGTTACGATGATGAAATCTGCGCACGGATGTTGTCAGCCAACAGAGCTTATTTCAGCTTACAAAAACTGTTCCGCTCGAAACGTCTCACCATAGGGTCAAAGCTCTTACTGTACAAGACAATGATCTTGCCAGTCCTTATGTATTCGTCGGAGACTTGGGTTCTTAGCAAGAAGAATTGCGAACACTTGGTCGCGTTCGAGAGAAAAATCCTCCGAAGAATTTTTGGCCCCTTACATGAGGATGGACGATTCCGTAGCCTACATAACGATGAAATCTATGAGCGATACCATGACCGTCCGGTTGTGGGCAAAATCCTGCTCAATAGGTTACGGTGGGCGGGTCACTTAATCCGTATGGACAAGGATGATGCAGCTCGGAAAGTCTGTAAAGGCAATATCTATGGTAGAAAAAGAAGACGAGGCAGACCCTACCTAAGATGGAGCGATGGTGTAGGTAAGGATGGCAGACAGCTTTTAGGGATATCGAATTGGCGGACCTCGGCGCAAAACCGGGATGTCTGGAGTTCCTTATTAAGGCAGGCCTAGACCGGATACCAGTTGTTGCGCCGTTGATGGTGGTGAAAAGAACGCTGTGCTAGTTTTCGACTCCAAGTGTTTTTGTTGGTTTTCCCATGAACATTATGACTGTAATGTACAGTGAACGGCGTCAGGACAGCCGTAGCGATATACCCGCAGTATTTGTGATTTTTCACCTGAAAATCCAACCGAAAACTAACCTTTTTTACAACCCTCGCCTTGAAACTGCGCGAATATTCAATCAGTATTTGACTCGTCCATCCTTCCAATTTCTGCCCGGCACATCGATTAGAACAACCGAGGCGTTTCCGGATATTATAAATTTTATTTCCCTTTCGATTTTATGATTTATTATTCATTTTTAGGATTATCATTTCTAATTCTCTTATTTGAATTCACTTATACTTTTAATTTTATTATTTACTATTTAACCTTGGATTCCCCTTTCAAGAATTGGCGGGTTTTCTGTTTTCTTTTCTTGTTGCTTCTCTGAATTTATATATATATATTATTTCCATTATCCATGGTTGTAAGGGCACTAGCATTTTACCACATACCATGCATTTTTGATAATTTCTTTCATTTGAGAAATTCCTTCTTTTCTCCTCCTCGTTGACCCCGAAACTTCGTACACATTAGGGAGATCCTCCAAATAATGGCCTGAGAATGGCGAGGAAATTAGGAAATCTCAGGGGCCGCGTCTCATTGAAAATCTGAGACAGAGGAAGCAGTGATTCAGGCTGTGATCCGTCGTGTATCTAGGTATTGTTGGTTCTTCCAATAATGGAGGCGAAACTGAAGTCAGTCGACGCACACAAAATCTGCTTTCACTATTTTTTAAATTTTATTAAATCGGTTTACTGTCTGTCTGTCTGTCAAACCCATTTTTCTCCAAAACCGCTACCCTGATTCAAACGAAGTTAAGTGGACATACATAAGATTTAAGTAAATGAAATTTGTCAAGCAAATCAACTTACGACGTCGCAAGCATTCCGCCCATTCTTTGAATATTTACAAATCCGTAGCAACATAAAAAAGGTATGTAGAATAACACAATTCTGGATCGTTTGAGCCAGACTGTCGTAGGTCATAGAGGGAAGCCATACGGGATCATTTTTCCTAAGCTTCTTAAAAGCAGTTTGTCCGGGATGCAACGCATATTTGACAACTGTTAGCAAATGGAAATCGACGAACGATTGCTAGAGTTAGATCAATTGTTGACTATGCATTGGTTATACTTCCACTCGTCTCTGGTCCATTCAACTCTCTTTGAGAAATTCAGTTTTGTGATTTGCAGTGTTTGCAGTGTTAACGTCAGATTCATATATCTGCAGATTGGCTTGCGGAACTTAATTGTATTGTCATTCTTTATATTTCTAATTATTCTGTGGAGAGTTGCCGAATCACCCATTACGAGCCTAGATGAGACCAAATGTTCACCCGTACATAAAAATTGGCTATAGGAAGGATACCCAGAATATAAACCAAATATTGAGGAGTAGGGAAAAGAAAGTTTTCTTTTACGGTTCAGAAATCCAGTGCCAGTGGAGAAGCCAAGTAGGCCTCGGCCGTTGAAATCCAAAGACCGCCGTGCCTCAGCAGACATGCAATGCTTCAAGAAATGGTAGTGTATTCAAAACGAGGCTCATACGGATCCTTTTTGTAGGAGTTCGAATGTTACAAGGGCAACGTTGCCCTTGACAGTTAAGATTCGTCTCGACATTATAAAAGGAGTAAGTGACAGTCAAAGGCCGGTGTACTGCGGATTTTGTGGAGAAGGCATTTATTGCGCTTCTAGAAGAACATTATGTTGAAAAAGGTGGGTCAGTTGTGTCATCGTGTAACTGAGACATGTAAAGCTACAATATTGTGGCAGCTTTGAAACGTGTAGGAATCCAAACTTTGTTTGTGAGCGGAGCTACTTTTGCAAAAAGCATGAGGGAAAACGGAACATTCGGGGCTAGACTTAGAAAAAGACATACAGGGAAGCATATAGAAAGGCTATACGTAGTTGTGACCTGAGACAAACACGAACCCGATAATTCTTTCCTTCAAGGTTGTCATGATAACTGAGGAGGAACTATGAGAAATCTGTGACCGTGTTGGGGATAATAAGGCCTCGGAATAGAACGCCGTTCCAAACAAAACTCTCGAATTGAATGTCAAAATCAGGCCCAAGTTGTTCATAAGCGTATTTGAGTTGTGCTCGATGGAAAGAGTGTTTTATGCTGAATGGGAAAGGCGGAAATTGATTCTGTTACCAATATCCCAAAAACCACTCGTATTCTCCTATCTATTTGCGCAAAATGCAAAGAAAATTGTCAGAAGATAAAATACTGAAGCAGGGGAGAGTTGGTCCCCGAAATACGTATTTGTATACATTACAAAATATTTTTAGTCAATAAAAAGGAAAATTTCTTCAAAGGCAAAGCTTTCAGTTGAGCTTCTTGGATATTCTAGCGACTGAGTCCCGATACTCCTTTCAAAAAAGGAGGGCAAATCAAAACGAGATGACGGCATACTTCGAAAAAGCTCTAAGGAAGGATCTGTGGAGTTGGTGGTGGTGGTTGGTGATGATAGTGACATAATTTCGAGAATGGCCGTTTGACCCATTTACTGATCCATGAAACCACTTTTACCGTGAAGACCTGTCGCTGACTAGGAAACCACTCACTATGAAATCATCGCGTCTACGTCAGCCTAATTTTGGTTTACCCCAGGTATCTGATTTCTTCAATACCAAGCATATTTAGGTGGCATCTCTCAATTCGGCACCTGGGGAGGCTCGTTGAGAGATTAAGAGTCCCTCAAGTGACTTTTTTAATTATTATTATTTCCTATTTTTATATTTAGTACTAATATTTTTAGATATCTTTTCACGCTTTACTAGTATTCTAGCAAATACCATTCAGTACAAAAAGGCTTTCCCCAATTCACCATAGATTGCCATGAAGAAAACATTTTTCAGTAAAAAGAAAATGTATTCACTAACCTTGCAAATGTACAAAACTTTTCAGGGAAAATATGGCATTGAAATGAGAATTTCTGGTTTTCCAATATGTTCCCGACAAACTTTTAAAAGCGGTGAGAACATAAGAAGTATAAGTGGGCTTATGGGAAAATACTCATCGCAAGTATTGTTTTCAGGAGCAATGGAAGCCTTCATAAATAAGTAGCGCTCGATCCTGTCACTTGGAATACAACTTTATCGATTTCTAATAACTATCAAGAGACAAATTTATTTTTAACGTTGGGGACAAATATTTGTAGCTTCTGATTTCAATGCAATTTTATGTTGATTTTTCTCATCGGGACAGCAATCTAGGACGGTATTATGAATGGATTATGAATTATTTAATGATACTAAGTGATGAACAATTAGATTTATGTTATATTATGTTCCAATAGCTCAATTCATGTAAGTTTTTGTGCTAGCCATGGGCCATTTGGTGACTTTGGTGATATCGTTCCCGCCGCCGAAGAAACTCCGCTCCTCGTCACGGTTCTAAATCCAGGTATTCCATCTACTCGTCCCGGTAGTTCCGGGTTAAAGGTAGCCCCTCCAAAACAGTTGTTTGTCTCCAGGCTAGGTTTCCTCTTTCAGCTAAACTAACAAAAGTCAACAACCCTGACTGAGTCATTGCTTCCTCCAAGGCCGCTTATCCCCACGAATTCGAATCAACCGCCAATCCTTCTTTTTGTCTGAAGCTGTGTTCCTCAAACCGTACAAGCGCACCAACTCAGGCGGGTGCCTACCACGCCGGTCAATGTAAATAGTTCCGTGTTTACTCCCCGTTTGTTGTTTTACTAAAATGTTAGAGGTTCAAGAAACAAGTTGGGGGTTTTCAATTTATCCGCGCTGGTTCAGCAACATTATACCATCTGTATTTCCGAAACCTGGCTTGATGAAAAACTATTAAACTCCGAGCTTCTCGAAGGATTTTCCATTTGTCGCTGCAACAAGGGGCAAACTGCATCACGTAACTTCACTGGCAGTGGGGTCGTAATTGCAATAAAACTTTCACTCCCCGAACTGGTCTTCTTCTTCTCTGACCCTCCTTGCGATTGTGTCTGACGTAACTTTTTCCCTACCCGCCCAACCCATTCCGGTTCTTTATATATTGTATACACACCCCCTGTGCTTCTTCTTCTCACCGTTCTGAAGAATTTTTCAACAGTTTGTCTGAACTCCTTACTGTCAGGTTCTTTGCCTCCCTTGTTCTGCACTGCAATTGAACACCCGTAACCCCGCCCAATATTTCCCTTCTTCCACCAATTTCGTTGACTTCACTGCCAACTCCTCACAACAATCCTGCGACCTACTCTGGTCTTATTTCTCTTCCATGTTTACTTCGTCGTACACGATGCCTTCTACACCTCTTCTATGTGCATACTGTTCTCGAAATTCCGCTTTTCACCCCTACTTGAGTTCCTCATTGGTAACCATGACACTAATGTCGGATCTTGTCCTGATGGGCTTTTTAACCCCTTCTTTGTTAACTATAAACAATGCATTTTCATCCATCTGAGTATAATCTTCAATAAAAAATAATAATGATAATCGTTGGCGCAACAATCCATATTAGATCAGGGCCTTGAAGTGTGTTAGAGTATTTCATTCAAGACCGTTATGGTACACTACAGCATTTCAGAACCCTGTAGGAGGCAATGTGATGAGCATTGCGCTCGCCCGCGATTATTACCCTGATTTGGCTCAGGCACTCATTGACAGTTGAGTCGACTGGTATCCGACGTCAAATCACGATAAAAATTCCTCGCGCACTTCAGTTAACTTACAGTGAAAAAGCATGGTTGAGTAAAGCATCGATCTACTGCTTCAAACCTTTTCGACCTTACTAACTTCGTTGCTAAATGTCTCAATGATGTAAGGTATACGCTATTTACATGGATTTCTCGAAAGCCTTTGATATCATTGACCACAATGTTCTCCTCTCTACTCAACTTCCCTCCTCAATCATCTCATAGCTCTCCTCCTATCGATCAAACCGCTCCTGTAGAATTTTTCGCGGGAGGGGATCCCGTCAATGGTGTTACCGGGCGAACTTGGCGCTTCCCGCTTTGTTGGTGCGTCCCCCTGTTCGGCGAAGGGTTTCAGTTTCGACAAGGAGACCAATTTGGGTCCGCCCCGTAAATTGAACTTATAGGAGTGTTCCCCTCGCTCCAGGACTTTAAAGAAGCCCTCACATACTGCTTACAGTGGCTTCCGAAAAGCGTCCACTCTAACGAAGACTCGTGAGCATGTCTCGATGTTCTTTGGAGTGTGGACCTCCGGGGTTGTATGCCAGGAAGGTGGAGGCGACCGCACTTTCAAAATCGCGACCTTGAGCTAACGCAGCATACTGAAGCCACTTGGCTCAGGTATCCAGTATAGGATTCGCAAATTCTCCCCGTACAGCATCTCATTGGGGCTGGCCGCAAATATTCCTCTGGTTTGGCTGTCTGTAGGCCGAAGAGGACGAAAAGCAAGGACTGCACCACGATGGATGGATGGGTGGATGGCTGTCTGGGGGTAGAAGAGGACAAAAGGCAAGGACTGCGACCACGATGATCGTCGCGAGGTGTTAAGGGGGCCTTCAGCGTCTGGCGCCAATGCTTTTGAAACCCAGGAGCTTACCTAACTCTGAGAAAAGGGTAGACACAAACTGTATTCCCTGTTCCCTGGTAACGGCTGGTACACCAAAGCGCGGGATGATTTCGGTGCATGATTTTGCAGTAATGTCAGTCAGAGGTATTGCTTCAGGCAAGCGTGTAAATGATTGTGAGGCATTGTAATCGTCTGAGTCTCGCAAAAGGCTAACGATGTCGATCGAGGGAATATGTCTACTTGCTTTTTACCTACTTGTAATTTTACAGTTCTGGCACGCGAAGCACTGTCTGCCCCAACATGTTACGTCCATGTTCATGGAGGGCTAGAAGTACTTTTCAGTAACTAACTGGTTGGCCTAAATCCTGCATTGCGCGGAATACTTCCCTGCGACATTCAGCCGGAGTGAATGGCTTAGGCCCCTTCCGAAGTCTCACAGAATAAGTAGGAATTTGTGCCGAAGATAGGAAACTCCTTGAACTTGTATTTGGGGTTTGCCCTCAAGCTCTGAAGCTCAGCGTCGTCTTTCTACGTGTTTTCACAACGGCGTCGACTTTTCTAGGCACGTGTTGGATGTCGGAAATAACTGACAGATGAAGCTCATTGTCGAAGATGGCCAGGAGACGCCTTGTCGGGCTTTTGTTTAAACGCGAACATAAGGGGCCTGTGGTCCGTGAACACTGTGAAAGACTTGCCCTCAAGGGAGAAACGAAAGTATTGAATGAAGAGGTACGCAGGGAGTAGCTCACAATCGTAGGCGTTGTAGTTGCGTTGAGCTCGGTTTAATTGCTTCGAAAAGATACACAACGGTTGCTAGGTATAGTTTACCCAGTTGGTGAGCGTCTGAGGTATCGACGAACACGGCTAGAGGTGTTGTGTTTGACGGCTTCGAACGCCCGGACGGCCTCTGTAGATCATGCAACGTCACGAGAGTCCTTTGTTTTGAGCCCAGACAAGCAAGAGTTAAGGATCCTTTGACTGTGAGCAGCTTTGTACAGGAAACGACGGTAAAAGTTTAGCATGACCTAGAACCTTTACAGTGGTTAGCAAGCGAAAGTTTTTGATCCTTTCAATCTTGTCAGGGTCTGGTTGAATTCCGTCAGGGGTGACCATGTCGCCGAAAAATTTCACCTACTTTTCTAGGAATTTGCACTTTTCAAGGTGACCAACGCAGCATCCATGTACACGAAACCAAAGCACAAGTTTCGCAGGACAGAGTGGATGAATCTGAGGGATGTCTGCGCTGCATTACACAGCCAAATGTCTTCCGGGTGAACTCGAAAAGTGCGCAAATAGCCATTTTCGGAATATCTTCAGGAGGATTTGGTGATACGCCTTGGCTGGATCCAAGGTGGAAAAAACACGCCAGTTTGTCAAGAAATGAGCAAATCATGGATGAATGGAATAGGATGTCGGTCAGGAACTGTCTGGGCATTTAGACGCTTGTAAACTCCGCAGGCCTACATTTGCCGTTTGAGTTAGGGACCATATGGAGTGGAGATATTGAAAAGATCTTCAAACCCGTTCTTCGCGACAGCCAGCTTCTGGCAGGCAATGTGGGACTGCCCTTGGGGCAGCCAACGCCAAGGCACCCAGCGAGCCTATTTTTTTTGTTTGAAAGTGCACACGCTGGTATATTCAGTTCCTTTGTCTTCAAATTTACGGTGATACCAGCAAATTGTCAGGCCTGCTTAGGGCCCCGGGAAGCGAATACTCAAACGACCAGTTCGAGAAGCAGACCTCGATATTGGCTGTTATCGAGATCTACCTCCCGAACGGAAAGTACTCATAGTCGCTGTCAATTTTGAAACTCCGGCCGCCAATGAAGCAACCGTTTGTTTTACGTCGTCGATCTGTTGCCTTGCGTCCCTGGATGCTTCTGCGACCACGAGGTGTGCGTACACCTCGTGGATTTTGTCAGTGATGGCGGACAGCACCTCCAGCGACCCCGAGTCAGCGCAGGCCAAGATAGTGCGGGTACTCTCCGGAAGTTGTTGCATCCAAAGCGATCCAACAGCTCTGCGCCAAGTTTATTCCCACCGAGATGCCTAACTTTTTTATGCAGCTGGCTGGCGGTACGGCCGCTCAACGTTAGCTCGTTCAGCAAGTGGTTCAGCTTAACCTCCTCACTCATTGATAGCCGGCGTATGACCTCTTCCTTGAGTCGCACATAGAAGTAGTCTTCCAAACGGTCCCGGTGCTCAAAAACTTCATACCGGCTCTTGCATATAACATTGTGTAGAAAACTTCTATGTGATTTTTACAGCAGAAAGTATGGTTGTAGCAGCAATAGTTGGCATCAAGTCGATAGGTAATTTCCCTTCTTGAGAAACTCCTTGCGATGGAAGCAATTATATTTTCTTCGGATTTAATAATCAGTTGTATTGCGCGTAGAAAGATGTTGATGAATAGCCTTTTCGGCAGCTTTTATTAAATCGGCAGCGGCGGTCTGCCTCCTATCACGAATGGCGAATCGACCCAATAGAGGGAAGTCCTGGAGGTACTCGAGGCGTTAAGGTTTGGTTGGGGCTAGGATGTCGATGTCGGACTTGCCAGCAACGTAGCGACGACGCCATTCTTTGTAGGATTTTGAATACCTCCTTTTAGACTCCTTTTGTACCAGTTTTCACTTCCTTCACTGCACGTGGTTCCCACTTGTTCAAGATAATAGGAATCTGCCCCCAAATTGCCGTAGACGCTGAAATGATCAGAAAATTCCCGTTGTAAAAAATTTCAAGTGTAGAAAATCGCTTTCGTATTTAGCGCTTCCTCGAGAACGGAGCAAACGGTGGGGGTTTTCCTCGTTTTAATTCCCACTTCGTTGACACCATTAATCTCGCTTTCAACATGTCTGATTTTATCATACGTTCCTCCTCCAACTCAATTCAGTTCCCCTTAACACTTTTCAACTCCCCAGTCAGGAACGCCCTTCAATATTGCTGTGTGGTCTGGTTACTCTTTCCCAACTGTGACTATCGCGCTTTTGAAAACGTACGAAGCAAATTCACCCGGATCCTCTTTTTCAAAAAGAACTTCACTGATGTAGATCATCCTTTCCTGCTTCATACTCTCGGGGCCGACACGAGAGTTTTGCTAACGCTCACTGGGAAAGCCACGAAATGGCACGACGAGTTTCTCTGCAACAAACACCTTTGTGCCTATCTCACGCACCAAACAGACACTTGTCAAACAAATGACTGAGCCGGCATCAGGTATCAAACAGACAAACTTCTACGTCAGATAAATGTTAGTTTCAGACAAAAGCTTTGTCTGCCGCAGACATATATTTGTGTCTGTCTCACACACCAGTCGGACAAATGTCTGCGACAAATATCTCAGTCAGTGTCAGACATCAGTAGTCATGTTTTTGCGTGAGGCAAATGTGTGATTCAGACAAAATCTTTTTCTGCATCAGACAAATGTTTGTATCTGTTTTACATATCAGACAGACATCAATCAGGCAAACGCCTGAGAGTGGGTCAGACAGCAGTCTGACAACTTTTTATGTCTGTCTTAGACAAATGTCCTCTTTGGCCAAACGTCTGTCTGTTTCTGTTTCAGACAAACTTCTGGACGTGGCTCAGATATCAAACATATGTCAGTCTGCTGTCTGCTGCAGAAAAAGATTTTATCTGATGCAGATATTTGTCTGTCTAATGTTTGACGCTGGATCAGACGTTTGCCTGACAAGTGTCGTGTCATTCCCAGTGGGCGTTAACAAATTTATCGTGTCGTGTCGTTCCCACTGGACGTTAGCAAAACTGTCCTTTCGGTCCCAGTGGGCGCGCTCCTTTAGTCTCCCTTCCCTGCATCAACGACGCGTCTTCCTTGATATATTTACCCTTTTAAACTCTGTAAGTGCCTGATAGATTGCTTGCTAACTCCGATGTATTCCACATTTTTCTGCGTAGTACATGTGGTGCGGACATTTTTGAAGTTTCCTTCGTGGAGTTTGACATCTACTTTCACTGTCCGATCCGGAGATGATGCCGGTTCTACATCGCCCTACAGCTCGGGTCCCTTAGCCTTGTCTCCCTCCTTTGTTTTAAGAGTAAGTTAAGCCTTTTACTTGCTCCTTCTACCGAGGACAATATGTAATTATAAATTTACTTTTCTGTGTATTATTCATTAAATAGATAAACGTCCCTGACAGTATCTTCAAAACCAATTAGGTAAAATACAGCCTCCTAGTAGTGGCACCCGAAAATACTAACCAAGACGAGAATATTCCGACCCTGAAACGTCATACCTGAGGATGATAATAAATCGGATACACTGTTAGTGATTTCTTAATTCCTCAGTTGGTTACCTGTTTTCTCAACGAATTCCAATTTATTTTGAATTGAAGCTAAAATTGGGGACTGATCCTTGCATTGAAGTTTTCAGCCAACCCATTTTTTAAGCTCTTTAATATTTGTGCACCATTTGGGGTATCGTAAATCAGTTTCATTACTTCAGACGAATCCCGAGTGTCTAGCCTGGCTGGCAGACAACATAAACAATTTAAATTGATTTATTTGACAAAATCATGTGCACGCGTTATAATCTAACATTTTATGTTATCATCCCCTGATGACGCGCTTTCTGGCTGAGTAATCACTGCTGCATATCTTGCAGACTATGTAACACTCGCATTCTTAGAAGTTATTAAGCGGAAGGACATATCCAAGCTCCTCGACCTTTTGCACCACCTCAACTTGGCGACATTGAAACAATGTGTAAAACAAATCGACCATTACACCTTCAACTCCACCGTTGTAATCTGGCATCTTTTCAAAAAGATACTTTTCTCATGACAAAGTCAACTTGAGGGCAATAACAGAAAGTTGTGTGAAAAAAGGAAACTTTCCCTTCTGGATCTCATTTTGGTACAAACAGGGGCTAACTCGGGTTTCCTGCTGTATCGTTTTGAGTTTAATATTGTTGTCGGGGGTTGTGAAATCCAACGATTCGTAGCGGCAGCGAAAGTGAGACATTTATTAAATAAAACATTACGAGAACATCAAATTTATTTCTTTCGTAAAGTCTTCGTTATATTTTTTTTTGGTTTTCCAGCGATGAAAGGTGTACGCGTATCAGATTCTCTATATTGTGTAGTTATAGCGTACGTGGTTGTATCTTTGATATCTTAGAGCATGAAAGGGCGATATCTTTTTTGTGCTTTTCTCAGACCTGATATCCGCACAAATAAACAGGTGAAATTTTTATTGAAGTTTTCATAATGGAACGAAGATGTTTTCTGATTGGTTCCTTTATGTAGCAATTACGTCGTTTTTATATCTTCAGTTTTATGTTTAGTATGAGTTTTTGTCTTGGAATGATGTTTTTGTATTAAATATTTAGCAACTTGCGCTGAAGATTTTCAGGAGCTCCTAAGATTTTATTGGATTTGCCATACAAATGGGTCGAAAAATTGGTTATTATAGAATAGCCCGTTCTTACCTATCTGAAAGTAAGTCGAAAAAGTCCGAAAAATTAAGGTTTTAAGTTTGAAAAAACAGACCTAACATCTCTGGTGGGGTCCATAGGGTAATCTAACGGCATCCGTGGTAGTAAAAGATGGAGTATTCTATATTTTGAATTACCAACTTAGAATAAGTAACCTTTGCTCGTTGTACGGGTGAATCTGAAAAGAAGTCGAATCAGCCAGCAACGACATTTAGGTATTGAAATCGAGGGCACCAATCCATTATTTAAAATATCTGATTTATGCTGCTGTACTCACATGTAATAAGCGCCAGGACTGAACACATTTGGCTTTGGCCATCTGCCTTTAGATATGAAACTTCTTCATCTTCTTCTCTAGCCTTTGTCTTCAGAAAGGGTGTTGGTTCATCTTGACCAATTGTGCCATTTTCCACAGTTAAGGGCGTACTTTGGATGGAGTAGAGAAGCCCTCAAATCACCATGCAGCATATCAACCCTCGTTGTTTCATTCGGCTTTTTGGCCATTTACTATCGATCTCAATGCTCACAACAATTTAAAAAAAATCAGTTTTCATCAGCCCGAATTACTTGTCTATACCATCGAAGGGGTAACAGTGAACCTCTCGAAATTTTTCCACGATCGTTTCAAACTCATATGGATGCCCTCATTTCAGATCTACTACGCTACTGGTTCAACCCAACATTTTCGCTTCAATTAGCGCGAGGTGCAGTTCATTGTCTTTTATAGTCACCTAGCACTCTGGACCGTTCAGGGTAACATGGCATTCCATACAGTTATAAAGTTATTAAAGTCTCGCTGCAAATTCTTATAAGTTAGCGATAAACCATTTTTAGCCATGGAATTGTCGATAACCATACTATAGGAGCGGGGAGCAGATCTTTTGAGCCTTATAAGCTCCCTAGAGGCCAATAGCGCATTTCTGAACTTATTGGGGGTTTGACTTAGTTGAACCCAAGCATCTTTTCAACTGAGATCCCACAATCGTGGCTACTCTGTTGTCCAGGTATTTGGGCATCAAAAGCGTGGAGGTGGCAGCATAATCAAACACTGGTCTCACAATAGTCCTAAACAGTTTTTTTTAGTTTTTAATCCTCGTGAGAAACCTGTGGCAAAGTTTGCTACCCGAAGCCCATTTCGTCATTATGATTGTATTATTGACGTGATCTTTCAGGGATAGGGATTTCGTAATTGTCCTGCCCAGAAATGTTATCTCCGATAGCTATTTTAGAGGCTTGCCATTATTTCTCCTAAAAGCTATCTCTTTCCTTGAAAGTTTGAAGGGGTTATATTTATTCACAAAAAGGTCAACCTGCTTTTGTAGTAGCCAGGAGCAGGATAGTAAGGATGATAAAGTCATTTGCGTATTGGTAGATGTCAGTTAATTCATTGAGCTTGGAGTGAAGGGAGGTTGTGTACAGATTGAAAAGTCATCATCAACGACGCAACAACCGGTATCCAGTATAGGCCTGCCTTAACAAGGAACTCCAGACATCCCCGTTTTGGGCCGACGTCCACCAATTCGATATCCCAAAAAGCTGCCAGGCATCCTGGCCTACGCCATCCTTCCATCTCAGGCAAGGTTTGCTTCGTCTTCTTTTTCTACTATAGATATTGTCCTTCTAGACCTTCCGGATCATTCTCATCCATGCGAATTAAGTGACCCGCCCACCGCAGCCTGTTGACCCGAATTTTATCCACAACCTGATGGTTATGGTATCGCTCATTATCAACGGTCTCAAAGTTGTAGTCTCTTATTTTTATTATTTTCGTTTGACTAGCGCGACTCGATGTCGCTGGTTGGTTGGTTTTTGGCATTGACATTGCCACCACACTACGTCTTGCCTTCATTAATGTGCAGCCCGAGATTTCGCGCCAAACTCCACCTGCTCGATCTGGATGAAGGTAGGCTGTATATTTCGGGTTGTTCTTCCCATAATGTCAATATCGTAGCTCATTAGTTGGGTGGACTTCAAGCCTCTTGCATAGCATAGCCTTTCGCTTATCTTTTCAAAGCCGGTAAAAGCACGTTTCATTTTTGGCTGACTAACAAACCACTGCGAGGTCATGGCTTACAGGATGGCCATTATAATTTATGGTGCAGTGGCTCTTCTCGAGAAAACCGGTCCCTTTCCAGCGCTTTCCCAGCAACGCTGTTACATCAGGTCTATATTGAGACAAGGTATCGGCTAGCTACCCAATCCCCAACCTGGAGGGCCAGTTTACAATTTGTCCCGTTTTTAGGCGCGGGAGACTCACCTCCATCCTTCTCCGTCTGCAGCTTTTCCTTAAGAAAGAATTCCCAGCGGCCACCACGTCGAGGTGGAGATAGGGTTTAGTAGTAGAGCTGTTGGTTTTGGTTCAGCAGGCGTTTCCCAGGTTTTATGCTCCATCGTGGGTATCAATCCACGTTTCGCCCTGGGACCTACACTATCCTTTGACCACCATTATATTTCCATGTTTGTGAAAAATTCGCTTCAGGTTCCTGCGCCATATTTGTCTGACTTTCGTGTGGAACATGGTAATAATGGGGTAGAGAATTACATTCAAACTCATCCAGTGTTATTAGCTTTGTATTTCTGCTTGTAGCAGTGGTGATGGCGTCAGTGGCTACAATTATTGCTTCGTCGATTTCTTTATCTGACAAATTCCGGGTTTTAATGTCTTTTTTCAATTTCAGATTAGGTGCTAAGTCTGACTTGAATTGTCAAAGGATCTGATGGTTGTTAAAACTCGCTTTTACAGTGGAGACGAGGGGAAAAGTTGGAGTTCAATTGCAATATGGTCGGACATGCCCGGTGATGTTTTTCAGGATTTCACCACAAAACTTTGTTTGGTTTCATCAGACGGCAGGAAGTAGTCGAGCAAACACTGACTACTAGATCTTGTCGGTGTATCTGGTAAAACCGTCTCAATCCTGGTGAGTCAAATGAGTTGTGGATCCATTTTAGAAGGGTTTCCCCATTTATATTGACTGCTTTGTCGCCCCAGGAAGTGTGTCTCAAGTTGAAATCGCCTCCGAGAAGATGGTATTTTGACTTTAACTGGAGATTGCCCAAGACTTGCCGATCATGGCCCAGTCGCTCAGTTTTAGAATTACATTTAATGGAGACGGAGACTTCCAGGATCCGACTCCCATTGGTAATTTTAACTATTGCCACCGTAGCGGAACAAGTTTGCAAGCTATCGATGGCGCCTTCCTCAAAAATATAGTCCTTTCGGACGAGGAGGGTAGTGCCTGAATTGTTATTGTTCCGAATAATGTTATGTCCGGTGAAGTTAACGTTATGCTTGCTGGTGAGTCTCCGAAATGCAGTAGAAATCTGATTTCAGCGTGTCGATTAGTAATTGGGCGGTAGCACGTTGGGCGTGTAAGATCGGAACGTGGAGTTGAATGTGAAAATATTTAATTCCATAAGTTAAGGTTAAGTTTAATTGCGGCAAATTGACGTAGAAGTGAAAGCTTCAACAAGTTCTCGGAAACCCTTGTTTAGTTGCTTGACCTCTGCTGAATTCGCTGCTTTGGGAAGGAATTCTTAGCAGCTTACGCGTATGACATTCCTGGGCTGGTTAAGCTCTTTGAAAGTTAAGACGCTATTTGCTTGACTGAAGATTTCTCAGTTGCCTTCCAGGTTTTATCAGCCTCCCGTTTGGGTACAATCTTCTTATGAGCTGGACATCCACGCTAGCTTGCAGGGTACCCAGTTTGGTCGTAGTTGTAGCAGTACGGAACTTCCGTCGTGTCTCTTGATCATGTAGACTCTGCAAAAATGGGTGTTCAATCACCCCTCACGCTTTTTAGGGTTGATTTAGGCCCTTGCTCTTTAGTAGTTTTAGTAGCTGCGGAACATTAAATTATAATTGGAGATATTTACTCCTTTTGGGGTTTGAGGCATTAATACTTGGCACATGGGGTGCACTTACACCTTTGGCCATCACCTGTTGCTTTTTGAGGCTTTTGCCGTCTACAGACGAAGCTGAAAAGGTCTTCTTGCTGCTCACGACCTCAAGGCACATCTTTTCTACTTCGGGTCCCTTCTTTGGCTCCTCCCGTATTAGACGGGATGACAAAGCCGCTGCTTGACATGGCTCGCGCAGTGAAAGATAGTAAGCTAGTGCTTCTATTGGGTTAGTCAGGGCAGCAGCATAGTTTCCCACGTTCATTGCGGAAAATACTGTCGCCAGCATAGATTACAGGGATTTGACTGTGTCCCTAAGTTCGCTGATCGTTTCGTCAGCGGCTCGATTTGGGTATGCACAGGTGCAGGTTGGTGGCAGTCTACTTTCTTGAGCCTGTAAATAAAGATGCAGAGTGAAGACGAATTTTCTCTCAGTAGTTGAGATAATATTGACGGGATGTTAGAACAATAAATAAATTCATAGAGTATTTGCATTACAAATTTGCAAGACCAATAAATTAACACTAGCAAAGAGGAAAAACAAGTTTTTGTTATTTGAAATATTCCAAAAGGTTTACAGGAGGATTTGGCTGTTATCATAGCGGAAACCCGTCAAAATATTCAGAAAATTTAGTGAGTTCAGATCGGCGTCATTGCCAGAGAGAAGAAAGTACAAGATGAAACGATTTGAGGTTCTATTTGTCAGAATCAAGGGCTCGAAATAGGCTGGAGTGCAACCAGGGGTCTATTCAATACGAACCAGGCTAGCCAGAGAGTATGAGCATAATTCTTGTATTGTATAAGTTTCGTATTGATGTTTGTTCTTATTTTCGTTTTTATCATTTTTACATAGATACAATTTGGTGGTTATGCAACAATCTATCTCCCGAATATCCATCATAAGTGCTCCTTTCGTTCTACTATTCTCTGAAAATTTTGAAAATTTATGCAAATCCCACCAGAATATCCAACAGAATATTTGCCTGAAAATCTCGCCAGAAGTTCTACATAAACGTTGGTTAATAATAATTTTATCAATTCCCATAATTAGTTATCATAATATTCAACAAATTAGAGACTCTTTCAAGCGGATCTGAATAACTTTCTCCAGACTGAAATTGAATGCATAAATTTATGAATAAATATCATTTAAATGCAAATTTGATAGCCGTGAGGGTGACGACAAGTACGAGTGCTGTTTCTCATTATTTACTTGTCATTCGAAATGCGAACAGATATCAGGAGTCGCTATCACTCACCTCCTTGGTCCTTCAGAGCGCTGAAGTCATGCAACAACGTCGTATTGCAATGGCACTGAAAAGGATGCGTAATGTTTCTTAATAATGTTGACGAAAGAACGCTCGGCAGAATGGAGGAACAAGGGAAGCAATTGAAGTGGCACAGGCTTCGATTGGAAAGGGAGTCAGCAGGTTATATATATCCCAAATTACATTAAAATGTCGTTAAATTCTCCAACAAAGCCAATACTATTTTCAAATGAAATTCAATGGATCCAAACTCAATCTATTAGGACTTTGGGTTATCCTTTTGTGAAATTTCTTCTTTTAGTCATCTGTACAAACTTTACCTCAATTATTTATCAAATTTCTAGAAAAACTTACTCAATTATAAAAGACAATAGTAATAAACTGCACATTGCAACTATGCAATTTTAATAAAAACCTAACCCAATGCTTGCATCCTTGATTTTGCCGCCCCCATAATCCTATTATCGTTTGTCTGATTCACTTTACATTTACACTCCGACTGATGAACTCACGGACTAGAACGTAACGAAATCAGGAAAAAAGATTGAATAATTTTTCATATAAATTGTTTGATTTCAAGTGTCAAATTAATTCAATGTAAATTAAGGATGCAAACTGGGTTGTGCCGAGGATATTTTTTTGGTACTTGAACATTTGAAGACCTACAGAAGGCAAGGATTGACTTTGGTGATAGTTATTGCTCAATAGATCCATATAAAGATAAGATATAGAATAGGAAAAGACTGGAAATGAGTGCTTTTAAATTATTGCGAGCTCTTTAACTTAGGGTTTACCTGACCAACTTTTCAATCACTTCTCAATAATCTCAAGGAGATGCGTTATTCGACCACTGAATCGGATATTTTTATGTTGAAGACCTTTTTAATGATGTACCGTCATATATTGCGCACGGTTTTATGTAAAATCTTCTGCCAGAAGATGGTATTAAATCAGTTTTGAATAACAGTAAGTATCTATTAAAATATTTTCATATAGATTTTATGTCAGGAAAATACGAGCATGAGTATCATAGATATACGAGTAGCAAATTGATTTCCTCTGCCTATCAAGAAGTTTTCGATTATCTCAAAGCTACAATTTTGAAATAGTCAAAGTTAGCTTGAAGCGCGTGAATTTGTCCACTTCACTTTAGGGATGTATAACTACAACCCTTACTTCTTAATCGGCGATCTAAAGCTAACGAAACTACTTGAAGAGTTGTATAGAAAAAGTTGTAGAAAATGTGAAATTGTACAAGAAGTCTGCCTTAATACGCATTATTATGACGTTTCCCTTACATCCTTAGAAACTTGGCCTTCGTTGCTGCTGTCTACTGCCCTGATCAATCCTTCGATACCCATGACATCCGTCCAATATCAACTTATCCCCCTTCAGCCCTGCCCTTCCTAGCTTTAATAAAGGAGATTACTATTCCTACATTGACCACTTCCCAATCAGCAGCAATCTAACCCTCGAACCCAATCCCAATTCTTATCCCTTCCCAGTCCTCGGTATCAGTGATCAAGATGCCAAGGTTTTAGATATCTCACTCACCAACAAAGCTATTCGGCTCTCTCCAAGCTTTGCGCCTAACTTGCAGAAGGCGAACTAGAAACCCATAGATCGAACCCTCAAATCCAAACTTGAACCGTTCTTCCTCTCTTCCAATGAAACAGTTTCCAACGATACTATAGATTTGACAGTTCGTCAATACACAGAAATAATTCAGCAAGTATGCGATGAACTGATACCATCTCGTTCCATAAACTACAGCAACATAATTTCTCCGCCTAGTGATATCCTTCGCAGTCAAAGGGTAGTATAGGTCCTAGGGCGAAACGTGGATTGGTACCCACAATGGAGCATAAAACCTGAAAAACGTCTGCGTAGCCAACACCAACGCCTCCACTACCAAACCCCATCTCCATCTCCATGTGGCTCCCTACGCCCAGAATATCATTGGCCCATAGCAAAGAGACTTCACTCCAGGGAAATCAGCAACAGATCAGATTATCTCTGTGCGGCAAGCGATGGGAAAACTGCCAGAATATGGCCATCAGTTGCACCATCTTTTCATCGACTTCAAGGCCACCAGTTAGAGTAAAACTACGTACGGTCATGAGAGAATTCTTTATCCCGACGAAATTGATAAGGCTGACTAGGATGACCCTGACCAATGTGCGAGGCAAGCAAAAGCAGCAGGATTACTCCCGAGAACGTTTCACATTAACAACGGTCAAAAAGAATGGGGTGCTCTATTATGAGTCCTCTTTAACCTGGCCCTGGAGAAAGTGATTCGCGTGATGCCAATGATAGAGGTACCATCCTCTTCAAGTCCACCCAACTACCGGCTTACGCTAACGACATTGATATTATGGGAAGGACAACCCGAGATTTACAGTCTACCGTCATCCAAATCGAGCAGACGGCGCAAGATCTTGGGCTGCCCATTAATGAAGGCAAGACGAAGTACATAGTGGCAACATCAGCATAAAAAAACCAAACCAAAAAACATCAAACCGCACTGGTTAAACGGGAAGAATAAAGATAGGAGACTACAACTTTGAGACCGTTGAAAATTTCTCAAAAACCACAACCGATAACAGCTACGATGATGAAATCCGCGCACGGTTGTTGGCAGCCAACAGAACTTATTTTAGCTTGCGAAAACTGCTCCGGTCGAAACATCTAACCATAGGGTCAAAGCTCTTATTTTACAAGACAATGATCTTGCCAGTCCTTATATATTCCTCGGAAACCTGGGTTCTTAGCGAAAAAAATTGCGAACTCTTGGCCGCGTTCGAGAGGAGAATCGTCCGATGAATTTTTGCCCCCTATACGAGAATGGACGATTCCGTAGCCTACATAATGACAAAATCTATGAGCGATACCATGACCGTCAGGTTGTGGATAAAATCCGGCTCAATAGGTTAGGTGGGCGGGTCACTTAATCCGTATGGATGAGGATGATCCCACCCGGAAAGTTTGCAATACCTATGGTAGAAAAAGAAAATGAGACAGACTCTGCCTAAGATGGAGCGATGGCGTAGGTCAGGACGCCATACAGCTTTTAGAGATACCGAATTGGTGCGCTTCGGCGGAAAACCGGGATGTTTCTTATTAAGGCAGACCTAGACCGGATATCGGTTGTTGCGCCGTTGATGATGAAGATGATACCATCAAATCCCTGTAGACATTTCGAAAACCGCAATATGCGGACCTTTCGGACTATTCGAGTTCACTGGTGTGACTAGGATGGGGTAAGGAATTCCTATAATTGCAAGTGAGATTCCTCGACTACCTGATTACCCCTCCAACCGGACCTAGTCAAAGTGGAAGCGATTTCGAGTTTCCCGCTTCCAAAAACCATTTAGGGTCTCGGAAGTTTCTTGGATATATTAAACTTCTATCGTTGTTTTTTGCCCAAGGCCACCCATCATCAACCGACACCTTCTTGTGTGGGCCTAAAACCAAAGGCTCCAGTCTGATTGTGTGGTTTCCCGAGGCTGTCCAGCCTTTTAAGACCACCAGGCAACATCTGGTGGGTTCTACATTTCTGGAATTCCTTCAGTAAAATGTACCCCTAGCAGCATTCGTAGATGTCTCAGACATTGCCGTAGGTGCTGCTCTTCACAGAAAAGTGAATCAAATCTGGCAGCCATTCAGCTTCTTCCCTAAACAGCTTCATCCCGCTCAACAGAACTGCAGCACCTATGATCGTGAGTTACTCGCCGCGTACCTCGCAATTGAATACTTCGGGTACTCTTTGAGGGCAGGCCGTTTTCATTGTTCACGGACCATAAACCACTCGCTTTTGCTTTGAAACAAAAGCCCGATAAAGCGTCCTTTCACCAGCTTCAGGACTTGAGTTTGATTAGCCAGATCACTTCACTGCCACCGTTGATTTTGCAGCAATCGCTGAGGCGCGGAAGGACGACGCAGTTCTTCAGAGCTTGAGGACCAACTCTAAATACACATTTAAGGAGTTTCCTATCTTCGGCTCAACATCCAGGATATAATCCGAGAGCTCAGACAAGGGACCAAGGCCATATATTCCGGCCAATTTCCGAAAGGAAAGTATCTGACGCACCCAGGTATTCAGATAGCAAATCGGTTAGTCACCGCGAAGTATTTTTGGCCGTCCATGGACATTAACTCTTGGGCCAGACAGTGCATCTCGTGCCAGAAGTGCAAGAGTACAGGAGAAAGGAGGTAGGAGTGTTTCCTCGGTTCACCAAGCGTTTCCACACAATCCACCTCGACATCATTAGCTCTTTGCGAGACTCGCACGGTTTCAGGTATTGCCTCACACTCATCGA
The DNA here is from genome assembly GCF_905115235.1 of Hermetia illucens. Classification (NCBI taxonomy): domain Eukaryota; kingdom Metazoa; phylum Arthropoda; class Insecta; order Diptera; family Stratiomyidae; genus Hermetia; species Hermetia illucens. Next base: position 143,828,582 of record NC_051852.1, read on the forward strand.
TAGGTTCAGGCGGCGACGCGTCCGTTTTGACTTGCAGCCGGGTTTAGGGAGCCATGTCTCTGGTTCCTCGCTGACACCCTCTTTGGTTTTAGCTAAGGGTGGGGTGTTGTGGCGCACCTAACAACTTGCGTGTCGGATGCAAGTGTGAATTGTCGGGGCCATGACATCAAAAAACAATTTTTTGAAAACGAAAATTGCTTTTCGATGTCAATGCGGGTAAGGCGTCCGGGCAGGGTGGAAAGTTGTCGCGCTAGTTATTGTTTTGATTGTATTTAACACAAAATATAGTTAATTAGTTAAAAGTCGTCAATTTCATTTCAAACATTGCTGATGTAATAGCGAATTCAAATTAATCCGTGCTGATTAACCAAAACATCTATAATGACCATGTCCGAATGGCTCAAGAGGTTAGCGCGCTGAGCTATAAATTTTGGAACTTTATTGTTGCTGAAACATCAACAACGCCCCGCACAGGGACTGACCTTACGGTGAAGACCTTTGGCTATCGAAAAAGGCCTATAATTGGTTTCTGGAATGGGCGTACGCTCTTTGACAACGACAGCGAGGGCCTTCAGAATGACCAATTTCTTCGAATGAAAATTCCAACAGTATCAGATGGATATTCTGGGCCTGAGTGAAGTAAAATGGTGGGACCCTGGAGAGTACTTCTCTAACTGTTCCCATACTAGTGGCGCTGTGCTTTTGTACTTTGAGAAGCCGAATGGTAGCGGCCGTCAATCGGTCGGGTTGCTTCTGGCGGCCACCGCAATCCGATTTTTCATGGAATTCTGACCTCATGATTCCGGTCTAGGCACCAAGGAAGACTTCCGATGGCGAAACACGGAAGTGCGTAACAAGAGAAGCCACCATTAAAAATGCTCTTTCATCTGGTACTACACAAGTTGCTTGCCACGTCGTGAAATGGCATCATAAGATCCGACTAGCGGCGGAATCGTTGAAGTGGATGGATGAACGGAAGGGGTTGAAGGCTGTTAGGCGCTGCGAGTGATGGTGAGCGTGGTGCACTCGAATTTTGATACCGAGACAAATTCCTCTAAGTTCATCATAGTAGCAGTGGATAGGTCACGCATTAAGGGACAACAATTGGACTGCTGGCTACACCATGCGGTAGAATCCACCCTCCAGAGATGGCCGACGGGTGGTCGCCACAAAAGCACTCGACGTAGAACAGAAGGGAAGGAGTCCAGGTATCTTAGGAAGTAGTGGGGGTAGCTGAAGTGCATTTCAGATAACTGCGAGTAATGACGCATATTTGTAAATGATGGGTAAATGCCAGCCGTTTATTTGAGTCCTGGGGCTAGAGAAAAAATTATATGGAAAAATTAGGGTCGCATACTGGCTAAGTGCTGCTCGATGAAGCAACATGTGTGATATTAGATATAGTCTCTCTGACATCTTTGCTTGGCAATCGGCGATGTTCATGCATAACTGGAGGGACTAAAAGAATGGACGACTCACGACGATTCAATTGAGAGGGTTATCTCAGATGTTCTAAAGTATATTGTATCTGAAACAGACCTGGAGGGTGTCGCATAAACCAAACCGTAAAAATCAAGCGACTAATGTTTGACTGTCACTTACAGTTACGCTGGATGGATCAAAATAGGATATAACTGCCGAGATTGTCTTTAGGCTCGAACGCTTAACAGAACTATTATTCCATTACAAAAGGATCATTTTGAAAGAAAAGGTCGGCAGAAAGACTATCTACTCTCTTTTGGGCTGTATACATACGGATTTATAACTGCCACTGTTTAGCAAAGGCAGAGATGTGTCAACAGCTTCCCCCTTGAAGTAACTTTTCCACTCATTTCCTAAACATAACCTACATACCTCATTGACATATATTCCTTTCCGCTGCGACCTAAGCAACTTGATAAGCTTATACAAACCACTTTTTTCCTTAACAAGATAAAACTCTAATGCGCTTAAAACTTTTTAAGTACTCGGGAATTTTGCGGTGGAATGGGGGCAGAATTCGTCGCGCGATACTTTTACGGAAGACATCAAAGTTGTACAGGTGATGAGCCAGAGGAGCCAACATACAAAGTCACTGGGAAAGCCAAGTTGGTACGCGGAGAACATACACCTCGAGCATATTGTCAAAACTTTTCCATCGAAAAGACAAACTTTAATTTGCTTGATTCGCTGGTGTCAACTGAACAGTGGCTAAGCAACTTTCAGGGCTGCCGAATTTGTTGTTTTAGTTTGAAGGTGGTGGGGTTGGAGTTGACTATTTGAATTATGGCTGTGGGGGATAGTTTTTCCCCGTTTATGCTGCTTTTGATATCTTTTCATCAAGGTCAGTATGTTAAGGAAACTCAATTCGCATACAGATATCATCGGCAGTACAAGTGCGACTCAGTGAAACTTAAGTAAATGAGGCTTGTCATGAAAGTCATCTGATAACACTTTAGCATGAACCACCAACGGGTAAGAAGATACTTCCCTTCTTTTCAGTAGAGCAGAAAGCAATAAATTATACACATAGGTAAAAGATACATGCCCATAAGTGTAATGTGTCGAAAGGACTCGTACAAAGTTATTAACATTTCCGAGGATGTATCCCAACATAACTTTCAAAAGGGGCTTTCCTACAATTTGTTGCCAAAAGTCATCAATCTTTTCACTGAAACAATTGGAAACACTCTTCCGCGTGCCTTTGTCGCATCCCATTCAAGTTCATTTTCTTAAGATTTAGCTTTCAAGGATAAAAGGCATTTTCGCCTATTTCTTTTCTCTATCTTCCCACACAGGAGCACACTGAAACGGCAGAAGAATATCTTATATTCCATGTGATCTTGTTAAAAGCGTACGAAATGTAGTCCTTCCTAGAACGTGGTTTCCATCTTTCGACTGCCATCTGAGGATGTATGAGTGTGTTCCACAACTTTTTGACAATAATGCGTTTTATTTAAAGTTTCTTTCGGCGGAACGAATTTCCTTGAATTTTACTGCTTGATGGTTTTCCCATTTGAAAAGTGCCAATGATGTCCTTGTCGTCACACGTACAACTCACAAGCCGCGTCTCTCTTGTTCCGTGAGGGACGAAACTGAGACGTGACAACGAAGGAAAATGTTTTTTTCTGTGTTATTATCAGTTTGGAATGTAAAGAGGGATATGTTCTCCAGGAAAATTTAGGCTTACCATATATATATATACATGTAAATATATGTTTGCCATGAGGCTGGGGGAAGGGGAGGCAATTGGAAGTACTCACGTCTTTGTTTTTTTTGCTCATTTTAGAAGACTGGGAAACGTAAAACATAAACTCTCAAAAATTGTTTAAATATGGGAAAAGATATCTGATAAGCATTATCCTGTATTTGGCTTCCATTAACTCTGTATTACTCTTGAAGGAATGACGGAAGGAAATCCTAAAAGAGTTAGGTAAAGAATTTCGAGAAAAGCAACGAAGGGAACCTTTGCATATTCAACGATATTCATGAAATTTTTACTCAACATTAGAAGGATTGAAAATTTCGCGATATACGTATAACCGGTTTTATTTGATTAGTCATTGAATTGTTAACTCGAAGTTAAAAACCATCCAGGCTGCTTAATTTGGTAAGCAACACTAAAGGGCCTCATCCTTTTCACGCCCCTTCTCCTTATATCAATCAGCGGAGCAAGGAACTGTTTGAAAGCATGTGGTCAAACGTGAGTACTCGTCATGTTGACCTAACCCCACGGTCCTCTTTGGGATAACGACCACAATCAAGCCCCGCTGGGACCAGCAACAAGAGTACCGGCTTATAGTGTTGGCTTAGTATTCATACCATTGCATCTACCTTAAGCCTTTACGGTGAACTGGGGAAAAACGAGAAGAGGAAGGGACCTCTGAAGAAGACTTCACTCAGGTACTCTCCAGGGTTTAAAAGAAGAAGGCGAAGAGGAACAAGAGACAAAAACACGTCAGCTCCATCAGAAAAACCTCCGCTCAAAATTAAGGTAAACACGAAGGACGAAGCACCAAAAGAAAAGGTTGCTACACGAAGGAGGACTAGACCGCCAGCCCTGCTTATTAAGCCGAGGAAAGGCAAAACTTTTGCGGAAGTCCTCAGTGAAATCCGTTAAAAGATTAAACCCGAAGATAACGAAGCAGAAGTGTCTTTCATTCGTAAAACGAAAGGTGGTGGAGTCCTTGTCGAACATGGCCCGAATACAATAAGTAAAGTTACGTTCTGTGAAGCAGTGAAGGGGCTTCTGGGAGAAAAAGCTTCGGTTTCCAAACTGGAACCCACGTGTTATCTGGAAATCCGAGACCTTTACTACCTCACAGAAAATAACGAGGTAAAAGACGCCATCAAACGAGCATGTCCGGAGGTAATCAATGCCCGGATTGGTATCACCTCTGCGAACTCCCGAGGCCAAAAACTCGCTGTCGAGGAAGTTACCAGTCGACAACCACTTGCTGTTGGACCGGACCAAATGGGGAGCAACTTACTATCACGTCTTTTTGGTCCACGGATCCCTCGTTTGAATGTTTTCATTGCCCATTTGGTGTTAACTCAGCGATAGATTTGTTACTTGAGCACGTGCTTAAAAATGCGGTAGGATAGTACGAGCCATAGCTTTGGTCATCTTCGCTCTGAAGCACAGTTTCACAGCAAGTTTGTTGCATTGCTATCTGGCATTTCTACAAATTAGATACAACAATTGCAGTGAAAATTCGAGAGGCAGCTGACAGTTTCTTCCAAGCCAGACGCAGATGGTGTCTGATTTCTGCCCTGGCATTTGCGTTATGAAAAGGACCCTGTCTAACCCAACCTCCGCTTAAAACCACCCTCCGACTCTTGCCCCTTCCCATGTGATTACTGGAAAGTAGTAAAACGCGAGGTGGACTTACACTACTTTTCCTCCTATTCGCCAATTACTTTCGCAAATGTGCACTTCTCCTTTATTTGACTGATACCAAGTCGCTCCAATGAGTCAGGTTACCGTGCTTTCCGTGGCAATCACATGAGTGGAGAGATTAAAGACGGCAATGGTAACAGCAAACAAGCCGGATCCCATACTGCATACAAACTGGTGTATCAAGCGGAGGCACATTTGCCTAATACACACAAATAGGTGATAACTCCCAAGAATGGGTGGAGTGCCAAACTTGCCACTGTGAATGAGTACCTAAGTCAAATCAGGATAATAATCTCAGGGCAGCGTAATGCTGATCACATTGCCCCCTGTAGGGTACTGTAATCCGTTAGTGCACCCTTACGGTCTTGAATGAAATGCTCTAACACAACCTGGTCCAACTGGATTGTTGCGCCAACGATTATAATAATTATTATTAAAATAAGGACAGAATTGAAGTAAAGTACAAACGCAGGGGGAATATGACTGATCCCTGAGGGCAATCAATGTATGTACACGGAAAACGAATCGGACGGAAAGTCCACCTATATCCTTAGAGTAATCGTGGAGGTTATGGACGCTGAACAGACGAAATCGGGCAAGAAGGCGAACCTGTTGTTTATTGAAAAGGAGGGGCTGGTCGATCAAGATACTAGGGCTCAAGAAGGGTAGCGAGTCACACTGTAGTACCATGTCAGAGGAGTAGGACGATACCCCGGTTAATAGAGCTAATGCGCAGCACTAAAATAGCGCAAGTAAACCCCAAACATACAGATACTGCATCTGCAATAATTCGAGGGCAATGACATTGGAATGGAACCCCGTGCGTACCGAGGGCAGATTTGTGGTTTGCGAGGAGGAAGTGTGTAGTTAATTTGGGATCTAATGAAAAATCAAGAGGTTCAAACATTCTTGTATCCAAATTCAACATACTATGTATAACTTTCAGAGATTCAAGCCGAACATCTGGTGGCTATTCAAGTTCCATTGATAGTCGCCCAACTCATTCGAAAGGCTTCAGTGGCATCAGTCTACCTTCCAGGAGACAACATTCAGATGCCATCGGTTAGTTAGACCGGTGAAGGTCTGCGAGGCAAAGACGCTACTGCTTCTCCTCGGCTGTGACACCAACACACATTACGAAAAGCAGCCTCTCGCATAGGGCCAATGATGTTGAGGTGGATGGTGTGGAAGCGCTTGGTCAACCGAGCGAGTATGCCTACTTCCTTTCTTACGTGCTCGTTGATTTTGCACTTTTGGCACGCGATGCACTGTCTGGCCTAAGAGTTTACGTCCTTATTCATGGACGGCCAGAAGTATTTTCCACTGATTATCCTGTTTGTCGCCTTGATGCCCGTGTGCGCAAGAACATGTACTACCTGATATACTTTCTTGCGAAAATCGGCCGGAATGAATGGCCTATGTTCCCTGTCTCAGGTGTCGAAGAGGAAGTCCGAAGTTTGAGCCGAAGATAGGAAACTCCTTGAACTTGTATTTGGAGTTTGTCTTCAGGTTTTGCAGCTCTACGTTGTCTGTCGTCTTCCTGCGCCTCGGTGATTGCCGTATAATCGACCGTATTTTGCAACCACGTGTTGGATGTCGGAAGTAAACCGGCTGATAAAACTCAGTTGCCGAAGTTGGCAAGAAGACGTTTTATCGGGCTTTTGTTTAAGCGCGAAAGTAAGCGGCTTGTAGTTCGTGAACGGCCTAACCTCAAGAGAGAAACGAAAGTATTTAATGAAGCAGTGCGTCGCGGAGAGCTCAAGATCGTAGGCGCTGTAGTTACGCTGAGCTGAGTTGAGTTGTTTCGAAAAGAAGCTCAACGATTGCCAGGTTTGATTCATCCGTTGGCTTGGTGATGAGTACGACAATAGAAGTTTAAGATGTCCAAAAATCTCCGCAGATCCTTCGCCGTGGTTGGAAGGGGAAAGTTATTTCAACCTTCTCTAGGACTGGTGGAATTCCGTTAAGGTTAATCAAGAAAAGCCAAGAAATTTCACCAGGTTCTGTAGGAATTTGCATTTTTCAACGTTTAGAGCGAGCCCGGCCTCAAGGAGACGTTGAAAACTGCACTCGAGATGGTCCAAATGTTCAGATTCGGAAGAAGACCAGAACAACATCCATGTAAAGGAAACAGAAGTTTAAGTTTCTTAGGGTAGGGTCGATGAATCTCTGAAATGTCTGCGCAGCATTGCATAAGCCAAAAGCCATCTTGATGCACTCGAAGAGTCCAAAATGTGTGCAGATAGTCGCTTGCGGTGTGCCCTCGGGACCAACAGGCAAGTGGTGATATGCCTTGGCCACATTCAAATAGGATACCGGTCGGGATTGTCTGAGCATTCAGACGCCTGTAATCTCCGCAAGGCCTCTATTCGGCGTTAGGCTTGGGGACCTACTGGAGTGGAGATGACTAACAGCTACTGGAAGCTCTGCAGATACCCTGTTTCATTAAGTCATCAAACACTTTCTTCGCAATAGCAAACTTCTGTGGTGAAAGTGGGCGCACCTTTGAGAAGATTCGATAGCCGTTAGTGTTGATGTGGTGCTATACATCGTGCTTAACTGGCAAGGAGAGACTACTTTCAGTAGTGATGTTGCGATATTTTCGGAGGATTTCGCGAATGCGACGGCCGACAACGTCCTCGAAAATAATGGAAAGAGTATCGTTTGCGCAGGTGGAAATTTTTCCTGTCCCTAATAATAAGGTGCTAATGTTCGTCAAAACGAATGGCCACGAAAATGATCAGCGCAGCCTGAGACTCACGTTCACCTGCCTACAGCCAGAAGTGCGGATGGGAGAGAAGATCGTGCAGCTAGTCGCTGTGTCAACGTCTTTGGACAGAGCACGAGGAGAACTGACACCTCAGTGCTTGTGTCGACTAGGAAACAACCCTTGTTGAGAGGGGCGAAGATTGTAAGGCGTGGTGGTACTGCGCTTCAGGTAACCGTCGCTGAGGCACCCTGCGAGCCTTGTTTTTTGTTGCATTGAAATAGCATCCGGTGGTACACTTAGTTGCTTGAACTCCGAATTTACGGTGGTACCAGCAAATTGCCGGGGCCGATAGGGTTCCCGTCGTGCGGCTACCCGTACGCCTTTTTTAGATAGCAAACTTCAATTGCGATCGAGATCTACCTCGGGAAAGCAAAGTACCTACAGCCGTCGTAAGTTTGGACACGGTGTCCGCAAGTGTCAGCTTTTAGGCCTTCCACTTTCCAACGTCTGCCTCTAGAGACTACCACGACCACGAGGCGGGGGATTCACCACTGGCAATGTAGTCGTGGTTCATGCCTCCGATGTGCCGCCACACAATCTTGCAGGCTGTGTCTGATATAATCGGGTTGTCACTGTCTGTTTCCCGCCTTGACCCTTGCATTTGGTGAGTCCTGGAGCTTATATATGGTATTTCCGCATTATATGACACCTTGTCTACCTCCTTGATACGATACTATGATTTTAAGTAAGTACAAGTAATCTCCTTCAAGTAAAGTTTTTAGCTGGCTGAGAAAGGTGTTGGCCTTCTTTTTCTCGGGCAGCCTCACTTTCAATATAGCATTTCGATTTTAGCTGTTTCTGAAACTGATAACATTTCTTGTCCACTCTTTCAGACGAAAATTAACTCACGGCTTGTGCTCCTGCATTATAGGAGATTTCATAATCAACGATCTTTTCCTGAATGGATGCAATTCTCATGGGGTTGGGTTGATTTCTGTGTCGCTCATCGTTCTCCCTTTGTCATCCCCTCTCACGTTTTTGTAGTTACTCTTTTGTTGAGTCGCATATTATGCCGACCAAGCTAGCCGTTAGCTTGCTGACTAACAGAACCTACCTTTCGGCCTATATTCCAAGCTTTGCAATAGGCAAACACTAGGGACGTATAGAGAAAATTCAATTCCGAAGTGAAGATTATGTGAAAAAATCGGGCTCGGGGTGAAAATTATATGGGGATATGATGAAAATTATGTCGGGCCCCATATTATCCTTTTTTTTTCCTTGGGAAGTTCTATTCCGGGCCCCCGATAAAAGTCCGGACTCAGGGGGAATCTCTCTCTTTCTATTCCCTCTCACCAAGCTCATTTCCTTTGATTGTATCAGACTGAGTAACAATTTCCATTACCTAGAAGTTTTCCCAACCACTTAGCAATTTAAGTTACTACAATTCCAACAAACAATTTATCTTTATTTAATTTAGCAACTTTGTGACGGAAACATGATATGTAGCGAAAACCTGCATCTCGGAATTTCAGCAATTCTTAAAATCCTGCAGTGACTCCATGCAGGACGACTTTTTTTTTAGTTCCATTTCATAAAATATCCATGAAAGCCTTTTCGTTGCATATCAACACGACAGTGGAATATCATCACGGAAAGCCAGAATTAAATTTGAAATGCACTCTTTCGGTTTCATTTTAGTAATAGTAGACGAGTAACAGTAAAGGTAGAATTGCATAAAGCTACAAAGGGAGCTTCCTGTGAATTCCAATGATTTTCTACAAAGAATTTTCCTTTGGGACGTTGCTTTTATAGAGAAATACTTATGGGTCTTTTGTGGCTTCTACAGAAGCGTAAATTGGAACTGTAGGAAAAGTTTGAAAGGATGATTTTTAAAGGTGAATTTAAAGGGATGTATCGACAGAAAATTTTAGGACAGGCAGGATTGTGAGCTTGAGATAGGTATTTCAAAGGAAGCGAATGATAGCAAGTTCGACTGGAGGTTGGAGCGCTTTTATGGTTGTGAATTTTATTTAATAGGAGAAGCGAAATTAAAGCAAGACCTTGACATCGCTTCTTTTATATATGAATCGGTTTGCTTACTGAGCCCTTTACATTTTACTGGCAATTGTTGCCTTTGTTTTTCCTGGAAACTTCGACACTGTCAACGTGCATGTTCTCCATGAGCAATTTGAAACCAGCCACACGTAATTTCGTAAGTGACAGGGTAGAGATTGAAACTTTGCATAGCCCCAAGACTGTGGTTAGCATTAGTGGTCCTCATCTTCCTCTTTGGTTTTTGATCTTTTGGAAGACGGTGACAATACAGCCTAATCTTCATTGTAGCAATATTGTCGAAATGTCCTTTTTTAGCTGGGGATGTTGAATGTGAACTTTTAACGGTTTAGCATCGCACGCTGTGTATGAAGCCTTCAAAACTTCTTATTTCTTGCTGTTATGGTCCGGAGGCAGCACATCACAATGTGGATAGTATGAGGCTTCTGTTCACTTGTTTGATGTAGGAGATTTCAAATTATGTGTCCGAGAAACGAGAAACTTCTTAAAAATGTTAAAACCTTTTTCGTAGCCAGAATTTTTGCACAGACAATGACCGCGTGACGGCCATTTCGGTATTACGTTGCGGAGCAGGATCAAGTACGAACTGCGCTTCGTGGCGTTATTTGTAACTTTCTTCCGAAGTTCTTCCCTCCTCAGCAGATTGTGGATCGCCTTCATTAAGTTTTCCACCGCCCTCCAAGATGTTTTAGAGGCTAACATGTAGTCCACATTGTCAATTCCCGCCTCCGCTTTGTGTACGGCGAATCGCGGGCAGTTAAAAACAACACGTTCCGCATCTTCCGGCATCACACATGTCGGGCAAAACGAGGAGTCGTTACGCACGAAGCGATATAGGTATGCACGCTACTCTCTGTGTCCGCTTCGGAATTTAGTTAGGTGGTAATAAACCTCACCGTGCCGTCTTTTGATCCATTTAGAGACATCTGGAATAATCCTGTGTGTCCAACATCCTTTAGGTGAATCATACTATCTTTTTTGCTATTCCAAAATAGATTCACTTCGTGCCAGTTGCCCACGACAGATATAAGACTCGCCGATTGCATATGATGGGTCATAGAGGCGTCGACCCTCGTTCGCCAAGATATTGTTGGGGACCATGCCTACTATCAAACAAGTTGCTTTGTCTGATGCTGGACGATAACCGCACGACGTTCGTATGCACTCAATCGGTATGAGGCTGCGATTTTTCTTCTATTTGCTTCCAACTTGAAAGACGGTACACAGACTGGGGCTGTAAGAAGCAAGATGGAACTGACAACTCTCGGGAGCCGAAGCTTTGCCTAGGACAAAGTAACAATTTGGCCAACAATGTAGCCGCCCCGGTAGCTTTTCAAAATGGGCCTTGATGGATTGGAGATGCGTTGGATAGGCGCCGGTTTACTGGAGAAGAGCCACTACACCATATATTATAGTGACCATCCAGTAAATTATGTGCTTGGAGTAGGTTACTTGGCCAGCCAAAATATGAAACCTGTTGTTATCGGCTTTGAAAACATAAGCGAACGGCTACGCACTTTGTGCTTGCGAGGCAAATTTAGAAATGTAAGCCTCATTAACGTTCACGCCCCTACAGAGGAGACTGCAGAGTCGGAGCAGGATATCTTCTACGAGACAGTAGAACGAACTTTCGAAACCTTTCCCAGGTATGATATAAAAAAAATACTTGGGGATTTTAACAGCCAAATAGGGACGGAACCCGTATTCAGGTGATATGTTGGCTCCCATAGCTTACATCAAAATATAAATGATAACCGACTGCGGATTATTCAATTAGCAGTGTCACACGAAATGGTTGTTCGAAGTACCTTCTTTGCGCGGAAAGCGGTCCACAAACATACGTGGGCCTCTCTAGATGGGACCATTTTCGACCAAATTGACACCGTGTTGATCGAACGCCGCCACCTCTCACCCTCGATGAATGTCAAAACATATAGGCGGGCCAATGTAGACACGGCATGGTGCTCCGAGCTCGAATAACAACACCACCCAGAATCACCTCTGTCAATCAGGTGAGAGTTAACACTGACGTCATCAAGAATACAGCCCTCCGCAACACCTATAAGAGGGAAATGGATGCCGCAATAACCGGAGTCAACAGAGATCCCGGAGATGAAGCATCAACAAATGCTCTCCACAACCACCTGAAGAACGTTATCATAAATAGGGCCACAAACATACTTGGCACCAGCCACAAAAAGAGTCGGAACGGCTGGTTTGACGATGAATGTAAGTTAGCAACGAAACGGAAGAATGCTGCATACCTAGTAATGTTGGATTCTCAAAGAACGCGGACACCCGCAGAGACTTATCACGAACTCCGTCGGGCGGAGAAGCGACTTCACAGACGGAAAAAGAAAGCCTGGGAGAACCAACAGGTCTGTGAACTATGAAAGTAGGGAAAGCAACCGCACCAGAAGCGGAAGTTTTAGCAGCAAGTCAGCAGTATGAACCTTACACACCTCGATGTGCATCCTGCCGAGACAAAGAGGGAAATCTGATTTCCGACAGATGGGCCTATTGAAGCGATGGTGTGAGTACTTTGGTGAACTTCTGAACAACCAGAACATCGGGGAGTTGGAGGTCCCGCCAGCTGAAGACGACGGGCAAATACTGCCACCACGAAGCATAAGAGAAACAGTCCGTGGAATTCGTCGGCTAAAAAATCGTCGTCAGGAGCCGATTTAATTACAGCTGAATTGGTTAAATATGGAGGCGACCAATTACACCAAGTGGTTCATCGACTTGTGTTCAAGGTATGGGACAGTGAATCAATGCCTGACGATTGGCAAAGAGGCATTATCTGTCTCATACATAAAAAGGGAGATATCACGCAGTGCACCAATTAAAGAGGTATCACGTTCCTGAGTACCATTTATAAGATATTCTCCGCCATCTTGCTAGGGTGGATAGCCCCATACGCCCAGATCATCATTGGCTCATACCAAAGAGGCTTCACTCCAGGCAAATCAGCAACAGATCAGATTTTGTCTCTACGACAAGCGATGGAAAAACTTTGGAATATGGACAGCAGTTGCACCATCTTTTCATCGAATTTAAAGCCACCATTAATAGCATAGCCAGGGTAAACCTGTACACTGCCATGAGAGAATTCGGTATCCCGTCGAAATTGAAAAGACTGGCTAGGTTGACCCCGACCAATGTGCGAGGCCAGATCAAATCAACAGGATCACTCTCAACACCATTCGACATCAACAACGGTCTACGACAAGGGGATGCCCTATCTTGGGTCCTCTTTAACCTGACCCTGGAAAAAGTGATCCGTGATGCTGAGGTAAATGCAAGAGGTACGATCCTCTTAAATTCCACTCAACTACTGGCCTATGTTCACGATATCCATTTCATGGGAGGAACGACCCGAGATATACAAACTGCCTTTATCCACATCGAGCGGCGGCGATTGGCGCAAGATCCTGGTCTGTACATCAATGAAGGCAAGATGAAGTATATGGTGGAAACGTCAGCACCGAAAACCAACCAACCAACAACATCAAACCGCACCGGTCAAACGAGAAGAATGAAGATAGGAGAATAAGACGGTTGATAATTTCTCCTATCTAGGGTCTAAAATCACAACCGATAATAGCTACGATGATGAAATCCTCCCGATTGTTGTCAGCCAACAGAGCCTATTTTAGCTTACAAAAACTATTCCGCTCGAAACGTCTCACCATGCAGTCAAAGCTCTTACTGTACGAGGCAGTGGTCTTGCCAGTCCTCATGTATTCCTCGCAGACTTGGGTTCTTACCAGGAAAAATTGCGAACTCTTGGCCGCGTTCGAGAGAAGAATCCTCCGAAGAATTTTTGGCCCCCTACATGAGGATGGACGATTCCGTAGCCTACATAACGACGAAATCTATGAGCAATACCATGACCGTCCGGTTGTGGATAAAATCCGGCTCAATAGGTTACGGTGGGCGAGTCACTTAATCTGTATGGATAAGGATGAGCCAGCCCGGAAAGTCTATAAGGCCAATATCTATGGTAGGAAAAGAAGACGAGGCAGATCCTGCTTAAGATGGAGCAATGGCGTAGGTCAGGACTTAAAGGCAGCTTTAGGGATATTGAATTGGTGGACCTCGGCGCAAAACCGGGATGTTTGGAGTTCCTTATTAAGGCAGGCCTAGCCCGGATACCGGTTGTTGCGCCGCTGCTGATGATGATGATGAGCGCACGTGCCATGAGAAAATACGCAAATCGTTATTCCGTTGTCGTTGCCGGGTTCGTCGTTGTGCTGTCAATGCAGGCCGAGGCTCCTTTCGTTTCAAATTGGGCTCCTTCGTTTCAAATTGTTTTCCATATAAGGTTGTCAGTCCTCCCCAACCCCAAACCTGGTGGACCAGCTAGTACAATTTGTCTCGAAGCTCGATCTGCAGCTTTTTGTTAAAAAAAAAGTTCCCAGCGACCACCACTTGGAGAGGGAGGTGGAGATAGAGTTTGGTAGTAGAGTTGTCGGTTCGGCAGGCATTTCGTAAGTTTTACGCCAATCCACGTTTCGCCCTGACACCTATTCTACCCTTTAACCGCTTAATGCTTAGCTACTAATAAACAACTCGAAATGACAGTCAATTAGTAACTGCGGTAATCAGAAAATTGCTCAGGGATTACTGCTTGCGTACTTTACAAAGGTTGCTTGAACTTTGCGAGAGAAGTTATGGACATTACTCAGTGCTTCTAATCGAAATTCAATACACTAACATCCTTCCGTACCAACCTAGGCACATCCAATCAGAAAGGACTGTTATGTATCTTACAACCATGGATTGGAAAGCAAACTACATTTTGATAGCGAAACTATTAAAAAATATTTTACTTTTACTTCACGGGATAAGGATATGGTAAACATTACGATACATTATGCAACTTCGTTTTGAATCGATTTGTATGCATCTTCCAAGGCAATTCATTCCAGCTGCGGCTTCCATTTATCTTAGTTGAAAATCTTGTTTCAAGCTCTACTTCTACAAATCGAAGTTACGTTACAACGAAGGTAGGTACTCATGCTGTGAAGGTAGTTTAGTTTCTTACTTCGGAGAAAAAATGAGGATTATACTCGTAGCTACACAAAATTCATGAAATTTGTTACAAAAGAATCTAGTTTGAGTCAGGAACAAAATTAAGATTCGATGCTAGCGAAGGATAATCTAAGTAAATGATGCAATCTCATTGTATTCATTAGCATACAAAAGATGATTGTCACGATGTGCAAGGAAGGTGGAGTGCCCAGGGACAACTACTTATTAGTATTTTGTAAATCCACAATGTTTTCTACTCAGGGAATATGCAGTTCAGTACTAACACTCGGATATCTATAGTTCAAAAGATGCAGGTTTAAAGCCAACTTTCGTCTTACTTGACATTGCAACTGCAGGATCTCTTTGAAGCTTAGTCCTGATGTTCTACAGCTGTACATCGGTATAAGAAAAGAATCCTCAAAATAATTC
Source organism: Hermetia illucens (assembly GCF_905115235.1). Taxonomy (NCBI): domain Eukaryota; kingdom Metazoa; phylum Arthropoda; class Insecta; order Diptera; family Stratiomyidae; genus Hermetia; species Hermetia illucens. The sequence goes on from NC_051852.1 coordinate 143,843,710, forward strand.
GTACAGCAGAAATGGAGCGAGGATATGGATTGGTGGTTTCAATGCAATATACATACTCCAGCAGTAATAAAGAACGCGTACATAAGGCGTGGAATACGAATTTACCTGTATGAATACAGAGAATACAAAATATGATATTTATTGAGGCAACATATGCTGCAGATGGATGGTCCACGATGCCTTCGAAATACTCCTAGCATCAAACCACTAAATGCCACAGAGAAGGAAGAGCGGAAAGTAAAAACATATGTGTCCTTCGAAAAGTTCAGTACCCGGTACCGTCACCGGGTTCAGCTTTAGATTCCGACGCATTGTCTGACATTACTCAAAGAATGGCTGATCGAACAGATACGAATGGTATAATGGATATAAATTTGCTCAGAAATAAGAAATGCAGACATAGACAGGATTATTAGGGATAACTTCAGGGTGGATTTGGCTAGAGATGGGAGAGTTTAACGAAAAGCATGAGGAATGATTTGTAGCCAGAATGCGTATACATCAGAAATACGGGAAATATACTTTTCATGTTGTATCTGTGTTTGGAAAAATGGAAAATTCTGTATAATACACGAGTACTGGACATTCTTAGAGAGCAAGCAAAAAGATTTAACTATGATATTAACCTTTTGCAGGTACACATGTTATGATAAATAGCCTTCCTTACGGCAAAGCTTCCTCTCAGACACTGGACAAACACGTGCTTTCTTCCTACGTAGGGCAGAAGGAGCGTAAACCTTGTTCAAAGAATTCAGTAGTATTTCAGTGGAACGCGGATGCGGCAGATAAGATCCGTACTGGAAATACATGCTGACGTGTGTAGGAGTAAATACTAGCTTCCTTCGTATTCCTTTCACGCTGGAAGACCTTTTTGCTTTCTAGAAATTAACTTTCAGAAATGTTTCATTTGTCGTTTTTGCTTTTCATTCTCGCTTTATCTATTCAAGTTGACTAGCAGATCTAGTGAGGAAAGAAGTCAAGCGTTCTTTCTTGGAATGTCAACTTTTCTATTTAATGAAACCCTAACAAAAACATTGTTATGATATAGGGAATGCGGTTGAGAGAGGATGCTTTTAGATACGAAAGAGAAATATCTCAAGTGATTTTGAATGTCTTGTTAATCTTATAAAAGTTTCATTAAATACTGGTGCCCATTTTTTTCCTTTCCAGTCATAAGATAGTATGGCTTAATTTTATACAGAAAATTAGCTATCACCGACCATCACAGTAGAAGTGACTTTCTTTGTAACCCAACGGTTCAGTTAGATAGTCAAAGGGTAATACAGGTCCTAAGGCGAAACGTGGACTGGTAACCGGGATGGAGCATAGGGCCTGGGAAAAGCCTGCTGAACCAACACCAACAGCTCTGCTACCAAACCCAGTCTTTACTTTCACATTGCTGGGATTTTTTTCAATGTATAACTACTGGCGGAGAATAATGGAGCCGAGTCTACATCCCATCCTAATCGAACGCCCCTACTTTTCCGTCACGATTAATGGTAGAACATATGGGGTGGCAGGGGGGGGGGGAGATATTGTCTCCAATATCTGGTAGCAACACTGGAGCCATTCACAACAAAGTCATGGTCGGTAGATAGGTATCAGTGGTTGCTCCGACGAATCCAAGTAGCGTTGTTTTGATGCCACAATTTCCTTAGACCGTAACTGCTGTCATGAGAGCAGAGAGGCAGAGTCTAGCCGGCTCGGATCCTCAGAGTCAGCCCATAACATTTATGAAGGAAAACAGCTCTTCCACCCTGCAGCCAGAAATCTCTCTGAGGTCCCCAAAGAATTGTTTACCCAGTGTCCGTAGCCTGACTCTAGCTAGATCTGGGCAATTGCAGGCAAACTGCATGAGGGTTTCCCTTCCTTCTCCGCAGCTTCGGCAATGAGAATTGTAGGGTATGACGAGCCTGGTGGCATGGTCCCCTATGGGCCTGTGCTCCGTGCAGACCGCCGTAGTCTTGAATGCATTCACGCGCGTCTGGCTCTCGTGATCGGGTTACGTTATAAGCGGGCCAAATCCTCCTTGACTTGACACAGCTCGTAAGTCTTCGCCATCTAAGCCCCACAGCTGCCAGGTAGTACGAGTAGACTCCGCCCCTGACAGCCGCGAACGAAACACCGACTATATTCATGGAAGGGCTGCCAAGAACAGAGCACAGCCTGGCCAATCCGTCGGGTCGCTCATTGGCCTCTATGTTCCTATGCCCGGGAACCCAGAGGAGGGTGATCTTGAGCGTGCCGACCAGATTGTTCAGCGCGTTTCTGCACTGTCCCACCCGCCTGGAGGATGTCGCCGCTGAGTACAAGGCCTTGATGGCTGCTTGGCTGCCGGTCAGAATGGCTATGTTACGCTTGGGGCTCGTACCCTTGCTCCAGCCATTGGCCAATTTCCAATATCGCCAGTACTTCCGCTTGCAATACTCTGACGAAACCTGGGAGACCATACTACATGTATACACTGTGTGTACTTGAGAAAACCCCCGCGCCGACTCCGCAGGCCATCTTTGATTCATCGGTAAAGACTACTGAGTCATAACCCTGCAACACGCCGCCGGTCTTCCACCTTGCCCTGGTTGGAAAGTTCACAGCAAAGTTTCCCGTGAAGTTCAGCTTGCGTGTGGCATAGCCATTGAGGAATTCCCAGATTTCCCGAGGTACTTCCGTCTAGGATGTTATTGTGGCCGCAGGACTTCGCTGCCCAGCACTCGGACTCACATAGTCTTAAAGCACTGCAACGTATTTAAGGTGGAGGTCTAAGGGGAGGAGATATAGAAGTACATTGAGAGCATCTCCCGGGCAGGACTGCAGAGCCCTTATTAAGCTTCATCCTATTGATTTTTTGTAAAAGCCTGCAACCATACAATAGAGCAGTACGTTAGAATCGGACACACTACAGCGGTGTATATCCAGAGAACCATCTTCGACAGGAGACCCCATTTCTTTGCAAAGGTTCTCTTGTAGAAACAGAAGGCTGTACACGGCTTCTTAATCCACAGTTCTACGTTCAATCTCCAATTTAGCTTTGGATCCAGGATTACACCCCGATACTTTACATTAGAAGAAAGAACCAATCTTTGTTCATTCAGCCGTGGTAGATGGAATTCAGGTATCCTTGTCTTGGTGGTGAATAACATCAGTTCCGTTTTGGTTGGGTTTATGCCAAGTCCGCATCTTGCGGCCCACGGGCACACCTTTCGCAACGCTTCTTCCATGATGTCCATAATGGACGGAAACATCCCTGGCACTAATATCTCCAAGTCGTCGGTATACGCCACCATCTTCACCCCCCTGCTGTCCATCACTATTAACGAGAGCACCGGAGAGATAGTGCCACCCCGGGGCGTGCCTCTGTTCACAGCTCTGGTCAAGTGGTTGCCTCCCAGATCCGACTGGGTTGTCCTGGTACTTAGCATGGATATAATCCAATGTGTGAGATACCCCTCCAATCCAATGCTGGTCAAGGCCTCCTGATTGTTGGTACTAACTTTATTGAATGCTCCCTTTATACCTAAGAAGGCACTTAGGGTATACTGCTTGTACTGCAGCGGCCGCTCAATCGTGCCATTTACCTGGTGGAGGGCGGTTTCGGTGGATTTCCCTTTGAGGTAGGCATGCTGGGACTAAGAGAAAGTTGTTCTCCCCATAATCATCCTTTAGTGGATGTCCAGGACTCGCTCGAGGGTCTTCAGCTCGAAAGAGGTCAGGCTGATTAGTCGAAAGTCCTTCGCGGATTCATGACCGCACCTCCCCGCTTTTGGTATCAAAACCACGCGTGCACGTCTCCAAGACTGTGGTACGTATCGTAAAGAGATACAGCTCCGGTTAATCTCAACAAGCCACGGCACAACCCTTCCCTGTTGCTTCTGTAGTATGACTGGCATTATGCCATCTGGCCCTGGGGATTTATATGCAGAGAAGCTGTTTATAGCCCAGTCGATATTATCCTGGGTATTTACCGATTTGATAGTCTCGTACAGCAGGGCAGCGAGCAAACCCTCCAAGCAAGGTTTTGACTCATAGTCCTCCTCGCTGGCGGCTGACAATTTTTCTGTTTGTTAGTTTGTATTTCAGAAGGACGTGTTTCTACTTGTTCTTAGCAAGTGATAAGGGGGAAAACAGCATCATTTACCCAGAATGTGTTCGGGCACCTTCCTGTATGCATGCCTGCTTTTGGGCCATATTTAAGTGAATTTCTATATCAAGACCACGTTTTGTCTCATTTAATGAGTAATATTTCTAAATTTTCCATAATTAAGCCCATCATTTTCACAAATTACGTTCCAAATCAGGCAGCTTTTATCAACTTTGCAGATTTGTTAGTTAAAAGTACCGTTGCACATTGGCATTTAGACAAAAATTTTGAATTTTGAAATTTAATGAAAATTGACACAGTTACATCTTCGAAGTGACTTTCGCAATTAAAAAGATTTCCATTTATAAGAAATCTTATGTAGTTTTCGAAAATGGTATTGAATCTGGTATTAAATGATTGATTGGCGGTCAAAGGGTAGTGTAGATCCCTAGACGAAACGTGGACTGCTATTCACGATGGGATATAAAACCTGGAAAACGCCCACTGAATCAAAACTAACCAATCTACTACCAGACCTTATCTACACCTTCACGTAGTGATCGCTGGGAGTTTCTTCTTAATCAAACACTACAGACAGAGAAGGAGGAAGGCGAGTCTGTCACGCCTTAAAACCGGACAAATTGTATCAACTAGCACTCCAGGTTAAGGGTTGAACAGGGCAAACAACCCGACATAGAAAACCGCACTTTCGAAGCCACGGAAGGAGTCTCGGACAGGATGGATTTCAAAACGACAAACCTGGGAACGAAAATGGAATAAATCATTTTCTCGTGGAATTTGCGCTCCCTGCCAGCCGATACCCTGTCCCAATATAAGGCTAATGTAACTACGTTTCGAGAGACGGGACCGTTTTCCTAGAGCGGAGCCACTATACCATAAATTATAACGGCCATCCAGTAAACCATGTGCTCGGAGTAGGTTTCTTAGTCAACCGGAGAGGAGGGAGGAGGCCATTATGGACTCGGATCCCCATCCCGTTGATGTAGTGCTCCGGGTTCGAATTACAATACCGCCTAGAATCCCCTCTGACAATCAGGTGGGAGCAAATACTGAAGCCATCCACAACATAGCCCTCCGTAACACCTATAAAGGGAAATAGATGCAGAAATAATCGCAGTCAACAGATGTCCTGGAGATGAAGCATCTACGAATGATATTTACAACCATCTGAAAAACGTTATCATTGATACGGCGACGAACATACTTGGCCCCAGCCGCAAAAGGAGTTCGACGATGAATTTAAACTAGCAACGGAACGGGAGAATGCCGCATACCAAGTGATGTTGCATCTTCAAAGGATGCGGGCACGCGTGGAGACTTATCACGAACTCCGGCGAGCGGAGAAACGACTTCACAGACGGAAAAAGGAAGGTTGGGAGAACCATCACTTCTACAAACTCGAAAAGTACAGGTGCAACCGCACCAGACGCGGAGGTTTTACCAATAATCCTGCAGAGATAAAGAGAGAAATATGATTTCCGACAAAATGGGGATATTGGAGCGATGGTTTGAGTATTTTGATGAACAGCTGAACAATCAGAATATCGGCGATCTGGTGGTCCCCCCAATTGAAGGCAACGGACAAATCCTGCCACCACCAAGCATGCAAGAAACAGATCGAGCAAACTATCGCCTTAAAAATCATAAGTCACCAGGAGCCCATGAAATTACAGCCGAATTGTTTAAACATGGAAACAGCCAATTACACCAAGTGGTTCATCACCTGATGTTCAAGGTGTCGGACAGTGATTCAATGCCTGAAGGTTGGCAACGACGAAATTGAAAAGTTTGATTACGCTGGTCCTGACCAATGTGCATGGCCAGATAAAAGTAGCAAGATCATTCTCGAGACCATTCAACAACGGTCTAAGACAAGGGATGCCCTATCATGCGTCTTCTTTAATCTGGCCCTGGAGAAAGGATTCGCGAAGTCGATGTAAATGCGAGAGGCACTGTCCTCTCCAAATTCACCCAACTATTGACCTACGCTAACGGTATTGACATCATGGGAAGAACAACCTGAGATGTACAGTCTACTTTCATCTAGATTGATCAGGCGGTGCGAGATGTCGGGCTGCACATTAAAGAAGGAATGACGAAGTGCATGGTGGCAACGTCAGCGCCAATGAACAAAGAGCCAACAATATCGAATCGCACTGGTCAAACGAAAACAGTAAAGATATCAGACTTGAACTTTGAGACCGCTGAAAATTTCTCCTATTTAGAGTGAAAATCACAACCGATAACAACCATGACGATGAAATCCGCGCACAGTTGTTGGCGGCCAACAGAGCCTATTTAAGGGGGTCATCCCGTGTGAAGGCCGTTTTTTTTGCCTTTCTTTGAAAAATTATTTTGGAAGACTGGATAAAGATAGAAACGTGATTTTTTCAAAATATATTTACTGATATCTCTAGTATATGTGATAAATTTTTCAGCTTGATATCATAGCTAATTTTCGGAATACGTGTCAATTTATGCACCCATCTCCAAAAAAAGGTGTTTTTCTGCTGCCACGCTGGAGGGCGCTGTGTTCATCTGAAAAAAAAAACTAAACGGCATTTTAATGTGGACAATATTCTACGATCCGCAAACTCCGCCATCCTGTTAACATAGTATGCTGGTCCCAAGCCCAGGTAAAGGAGGAGGGTTTGAGGCAACGTACTCTGTACTATCCTCAGTAAAACAAAAATAAAATGCTGAGATCAGGGAAAGAGATAAATAGAGTATAGTTGGAGTTATTCTACTATGCTAAATCCTACCTGATCTCTCTTGGTGACAGACCCCGCGACAGGTCGACCAAGAAAATGCATAGAATGTCGTTACAAACATGATGATCGGATTAAGTCACAGGCCTCGGAGAAATGCTAGGGCGTCCACCTCAGTCGACGCGGCAGGACGGGCCCCGGTCCTGTCGAGAAATGGGCAAGGGTTCTTGACGCATGGACGGCGTCAGGACGTAAGCAAGTTAGTCCGCACACAACGAACAAAACAAATACGTGTCTGGACGCTAAATGTTGGTACCCTAACTGGAAAGACCGAGGAACTCGCAAGAGCCCTTCGGAAAAGATGCATTGACATCTGCGCTCTGCAAGAAACCCGATGGTCTGGTTCCAAAAGCTGCGACATTGAACGCGAACGCGGTAAAAATGGCTACAAATTTCTCTATTTTGGTAACCCACACACTCAATATGGTGTTGGCATTGCCATCTCAGAGGGTTTCCGTGATGCCATTAAAGAAGTCGAACGATTTGATGATCGGCTGATGAAGCTCACCATTATATCAGCTGATCGCACTATTCACTTCTTCACCGCGTATGCACCACAGACAGGCCGACCTGATGCCGAGAAAGATGCCTTCTGGCAACTTCTCGATGAAAAGACTTGTCACGTGCCTGCCGACGATTACATAATCATTGCCGGCGACCTTAATGGTCATGTGGGTGAAAAGGCAGACGGTAACAGGTGCCATGGAGGAAAGGGGTTCGGAGCGCGCAACGAAGGTGGCGAGCGTATAATCGATTTTGCGGACACCCATGACCTTGTACTTATGAATACATGGTTCATCAAACGATTGTCTCATCTTCCCACATTTTATAGTGGGAACAATAAAACGCAAATCGACTATATTCTCATAAGACGCCAACATTTTACCACTGTCACTGATTGCAAAGTCGTTCCCTATGAGACCATCGCACCTCAACATCGGCCGTTGATTGCTGTCCTGCGAATTAAGCCACCGATAAAACGGCGTGAGGAACGCACTGGCCCGCCGCGCATTAAATGGTGGCGATTTGGTGAAAAGAACGAAGAAACGGTCTCACTCATACGATTGCCAACCATTACGAATGTGGAAGAATCATGGAACCAAATGAAAGACACGATCCAGAAAGCGGCCTCTGCAACCGTCGGGGTCACCAAGCCGGGTAAGCGGTACATCAACCGAGATACTTGGCTTTGGAATGATGATGTTGAAATGAAGGTCCGTGAAAAGAAACGCCTCTACCACTAATTTCTCGACGATAAAACGCCTGCTAATTGGCAAATTTATAAGAATGCCAACCGGGAAGCAAAGAAAGCGGTCGCTGTCACCCGAGCGAACCATTTCAAAAATCTTTACGATAAACTGGACACTCGGGATGGCGCGAGAGATCTGTACCGATTTGCTAAAAGCCGTGATGAACGCACACAGGATATCGAACACTTCTGTTGTGTTAATGACAAGAACGGTACTTTGCTTACTGATCGTCGAGCCGCCACGGATAGATGGCGAGAATACTTCGAGCAGATTTCAACTGAAGAATTTGCTCATCCTCCACTTCCACAATCATTGCCGACATTTGGAGCAGTTCCACCAGTCAGCGCAACTGAAGTCGAGGAGGCAATAAAACAAATGAAATCGGGGAAAGCAACAGGACCTGACGACATCGCATCTGAGCTCTGGAAAGCAAAGAGCTGGGACCCAACACCGTGGCTGAGTGAATTCTTTAACCGGGTTATTCAGGAAGGAAGAACACCATCTGACTGGCAAGAAAGTACCACTGTTCCAATATGGAAAAAGAAAGGTAGTCCAGCAGAATGTTCAAATTACCGTCCGATCCGGTTACTTTCTCATACAATGAAGATTTTTGAACGCATTCTTGACAACCGTATTCGCGAAATCGTTGAAATAACCGTGAATCAAGCCGGATTTGTCAAGAACTGCGGAACTACTGACGCAATACACGCTGCGCGGTTACTCATGGAGAAACACCGTGAGAAGCGTCGCCCTCTTTACATTGCCTTTCTGGATCTAGAGAAAGCGTTTGACCGTGTACCACACGAACTCATCTGGTATGCTTTACGACAACACTTCGTGCCAGAAGAACTCGTGCGCTGGGTTCAATTGCTCTACCAGGATCCGAAAAGTAAAGTTCGAAGTATGGCGGGTGTATCAAAACGGCTTCGTGTCTCTGTTGGAGTTCATCAAGGAAGTGCCCTCTCACCACTCCTCTTTGTCCTTGTTATGGACACCGTCACACGGGATATCCAACGTCCAGCGCCCTACACACTGCTTTATGCAGATGATGTTTTCCTAGCATCTGATAGCAAAAATGATCTCGAGCAACTTGTTCAAAAATGGAATGATCGCCTCATGCAACACGGTCTCAGATTGAATTTAAACAAAACTGAATTTTTGACGACCGATCCCCATGAAACAGGCACAATCACTGTCAGCGGCAGTGATCTACCCAGATCTGAGCGATTTAAATACCTCGGGTCAACGCTATCAGCCAATGGAGAACTGCGTTATGAAATTGCTTCACGCATTAACGCAACCTGGATGAAGTGGCGTTCCACAACTGGTGTCCTTTGTGATCGACGTATCAACGAACGTCTCAAATCTAAAATTTACCGCAATGTCGTCCGTTCAGTCGCTCTCTATGGTTCTGAGTGTTGGCCGACCATAAAAGACAATGAACGGCGTCTCGCGGTAATGGAGACGAAGATGCTACGTTGGACTAGTGGCGTCACACGTTTAGATCACATCCGAAATGAGGATATCCGCGATCGTTATGGGGTTGCACCGATCGTGGAAAAGTTGCGAGAGAGGCGTCTTCGATGGTATGGTCACGCAATTCGTGCAAACGAGAATTCACTTGCAAAGATTGGTCTGAACATCGAAGTCGATGGTAAACGACCAAAAGGCAGACCTAAGCAACGGTGGCTTGATACGCTGGATGGGGATTTGAAAGCCTCGAGATTGCACCCAGATCAGGCATTCGATAGAGCCAAATGGCGAAGCCGATCATGACGAGCCGACCCCGCTTGTGAACGGGACAAAGGCTGAAGAAAAAGAAGAAGAATATTCTACGATCCGCAAACTAGGATAATTAGAAAATATTAAAAGGTAAATTTTTGGTGGGCTTTTAAACTTAATTTTTTGGATTTTGGTGTTTTTTTGCGGCTGTTTTTATGAATTAAAAAAAAACGACCCGTCCGATTGCAATTATCCTAGTTTGCAGACCGTAGAAATATGTATTAAAGAAGTCGTGAAAATTTCAAAGAATTTGGTTGGATAGATTTTGAGCTATGGTGGCAGCCGATTTTCAAGATGCTGTTTCGAGAAAAACGCATTTGAAAATTTAAATGTGATTATCAACAGTAAAATTTTAACTCACCATTAATCTACTATGCCTGGTCCATAGAGAGCACCCTCCGTTTCTTCGAAAAAGTCCTGTAAGGGCGATTGTTGCTCTCTGGTTTCAATTCTGGCTCTTTTAGAGAGGTCAGTCGATCGTCGTTCAGACCGCCAAATTCGCGCTTCATTTAGGCGGTCGGCATAAACCTGACATATGTGACCAACTTGACATCCTATTGTCACTAGGATTTTGAGAATGCCATTGAATCCTTCATTGAAAATAATTACAGCCAGAAAAGTGACTATTTCTACATCCTTGGCCCCAGAATGAGGGTGTTTAAGAGCGAAAGTCCAAATCAATGCATTTAACGACTCATTGTTATTCTGGGTCCTAAATATCTGTTCAAGGGATCATCTCGTGACAAATCTTCGTAGATTCGTTTGATGACTGTTTGAACTTCTTCAGTCAAAGGTGCCTTCTCGTGGTGGAAACTATCCAGTTCTCCTTTAGCTTTGCGCCATTTGCACCAACTGTCCTCGCCTGCTGGAAAATTTTGATGCTGAGGATTTTCGTCTGTAGAACATTTAGGGAAGAAAGTTGCCCAAATTTCTTGCTTCATTTCTCCTATCGAATTTGCGTGTGACGAATAGCTAGCCCAAAAAATGTAGTGAGGTCGTTAATAACCTTATCAGTAAGTTTTCCAGCCCTTTTTCCACCAATGCTTTTGTGATTCTTCTTTGCATTTCTAAGCCGCGCTCCCATTCTTTTCTCGGCATGTCCTACGCATTTCTTTTTTACTACTACGTATATTTTATTATTTGCAAAAATTTGCAGAAATATCCGAGAAAACTCCAGCAAAACCCAATATACAATATACAAAACTTGTCGCAATTGGAACATCCATGTTCATGCTTACTAAAAGTTTCTTTGCCGATGTTGATGCGAAGTCCTTTTTCTTCTCTGATAAGTATCGATTCCCATGAAACACTCGTTTTTTAGTGCGAGCATGACGTTGAACGTTAACGCGATCTCCCTTCGTACGATCCATTTAAAAAAATCACTGAACACACAAACAGCACAATACTTACAAGAAAATATAACTGAGTAAAGCTTGAAAGCCTTTCAGTGCTCACTCTAGACTGGATTATCCTTTTTATTCCAAACAGCAAATAAGTTTAGACAATTGATTGGTTTTTCATCTTTTTATATTTATACCTGTGTTGGAATTTATAAGGCTCAGGTAAAAAACTGCCAAGTAAAAAAAGATTCGATGCTCTTTCTCATCGAGTACTCTAGCCGCGGTTGCAAACTCCTTACCTGTTTAACACTGTAATTTCTGAACGACTCGGAATATCGGAAAATCCCTTTGCCCACATCGATTTCTCCAACCCGACACGCGGGATGACCCCCATAAGCTTACAAAAACTCGAAACGCGAAACAAGACAATGATTTTTCCAGTCCTCATGTATTCCTCGAAGACCTGGCTTCTTAGCAAGAAAAGTAGGATGGACTATTCCGGAGCCTACATAACGACGCAATCTATTAGCGATGCCATGGGTGTGTGGGTTATGGATAAAATCCGGCTCAATAGGTTGCGGTGGTGGGGTCACCTAACCCGTGTAGATGAGAATGATCCAGTCCAGAAAGTCTATGAGGACAATATTTATGGTACAAAAAGAAGATGAGGCAGACCCTGTCTGGGATGGAGCGATGGCGTAGGTCAGGACGGCAGACAGCTTTTAGGGATATCGAATTGGTGGATTTTGGCGCAAAATCGGGGTGTCTGGAATTCCTTACTATGGTAGGCCTAGACTGGATACTGGTTGTTGCGCTGTTGATGGTCATGATGATTAAATGATTGAGGGAGTGGAAAATTGTGATTTTTTGACACTATTTATTTAAAACACTATAGCTCAGTAATGATATAAGATACAGTTTCCATTCCAGGGATTAATTTTCCTCAAACAAATGGTACTATCAATCATTAAAATTTGCACCATCATAAACAGGACACCCTATATATACGCCTGTTCTCGTATTCTCGTAGTCTTGAATTTTCATTGCCTGATACTCAAAAGTCTTCCCGCTTTCTTGATTCCAAGCTTTGCCTTAATTTGTTTCATTATTATTCCTTTCTTCCTCTCCTCCTTCTTATTATCATTCAATCGTCAAAATTTTTGTTATGTATATAGTGCCTAGTATTCATGGTCTTATTCATTCGCTATATTCTAAATATGAATACGGTATTCAATTGAAAAAAGATTCATACAATCAGCGTTAAATAGAAAGATAATTATCGATCAAAGCGAAGCTAGAACTATCTATTAATTGAATTGCACAAGCTAAACTTAGCCCAAGCAAACTTCCAATTAATTTAATCAACTTCCTACACCACTAACACCACCCTTACTGATTCGGGATATTTACAGCACCCGCAACTTCTTCATCCCGCCACACAGTCAAGAATAATTTATATCCTATTAACCGAGAATAATTCCGATCATTTATAAAATCGGGTTCAGGATACTTAATTTTCTTCACGTACTTCTTCCTATTTGCCTTAGGTAGAATTCATTCGAGGTTTCCGAGGAACTGGATATCAAAATAGCGCTCATATCTGTGGAGGAAATTGGCAGAATCTTTTCGCTTTCAGTAAACGTTTCATGAGAGAATAAAGAGCAATGTTAAGCGCTGTTTTCCTAGTAGTGAGTCTAGATAATCAAAACTCTTGAATAGAAGAAAATCTAATTAGTAAGAAGTACTACCGCAAATATATCTTCCTTCAGATTTGTTTTGAAGCGGTTAGTTCATGTACAGTTTTTCTTTTGGAACCTACATTATGGTGGAGATTGATTTGATGGGGTGGTACTTCGAAAAAATATAAACATTCAACTTTCATCAGTACATGGAACAATCTGATAGACTTACTATTCAGGGAATACATACTTTGTCAATTTACTCTGAATTTGATGCTTTAGAGTGAGAAGAAAATGAAGCATCTGGAATGGATGAAGAAGCGCTTAAGATAGCTGGATTTGGTAGGTTTGGAACCTTCCAAGAACTAGATTAAGATCATTCATCCTCCTTTTAAGGTTTTGTGTAAACACAAAACCTTATTAAAATCGGTTTACTGTCTGTCTGTCTTTTTTTTTTTTTTTTTTTTTTCATCGTTGGAAGGTGGAAAGGTTCAAAACCTACTGCTGGCTCCTGCCAAACAGTTATGTGAGACTTCTACTCACTAAAACCACCTCCTTCCTCTTCCACTCTCCCCACGGGACTGCTATAAGCATTGCATCGTGGGGCTGGATCAGTTCTTAACTGCGGCGCATTATTGTTCGCTCCCTTTCTTGCTTTCTTCGCAGTTCTTCATGCCTTAGCTGTTCATGAATCATTTTCAGCTCAATTACCACTTGATTCCAAGCCTCCGTTGATTCCAACATAAATTCCACTATATTTCCAGGTGTTAAGCGCCTGTCTGCGATCGCCTCCAGCCTAGTTCGGTGGGCTGTAAACTATGGGCACCATGGTGACTCGTCGTGTCCAAATCGATAAAGATAAGCCCGATAACCTCCATGTCCACTTAAAAACTGTGTTAGCTCGTAGCTTAGTTCCCCGTGATTCCTTTCCATCCATCTTCGAATGTGTGGAATGATACGGTAGGTCCAACGGCCAGTTTGTGCCTCGTTCCATCTCTTTTGCCATTTTGCGATGGATTTTCGCCGTGCTAGTTGCCGTCGAAGTACAATACACTCACCGATTGCATACATATTGTCGTAGAGACGCCGACCTTCATCCGCCAAGATGTCTATGTGGATTGTCCCTGCCAGTACATATGCTGCTTCTCCTGATGTCGTTCGATAAGCACTGCATACCCGGAGTGCACTTAGTCGATACGCCATTCCTAGTTTTCCGCAGTTTGATTTGTTTTCCAGAACGGTTGCCCAAACTGGAGCTGCGTAGAGTAGCACGGAACTAACTACCCTTGAAATAAGACGACGTTGACTTTGTCTTGGTCCACCAATGTTCGGTAGTATCCTCGAGATCGTTACAGCGATGGAAGATGCTTTAGTTGCAGCGCACTCAATGTGTTTTTTAAAGTTGAGTCTTTTGTCAATCATTACTCCCAAATATTTAAGCGACTCTTGGGAGTAAATTGTTTTTCCACCAACTTTAATTTTTACGGTCGTGTCTTTCCTCCTTTTGCTGATTAGCACTAGTTCCGTTTTATGTTCAGCATGTGATAGACCGGACTTTTTCAACCAGGAATTGATCTCCCATATCGCTTCATTTGCATAGAGTTCGATCTCGTCTAAGCGTTTTGCCACTATTGTTACCCCGATATCGTCCGCAAAACCAATAGTTGTCACGCCGTTAGGAAGGCGTAGCGTCAGCACTCCGTTGTACATAATTAACCACAGTAAGGGACCTAAGACAGACCCCTGTGGTACGCCGCACGTCATTGGGAATAATTTCTCTCCATCGTCCGAGTCGCAATATAATCTTCTTCCAAGAAGAAATGCAACAACGATGCGTACAATGTACTTTGGAACCTTTAGTTTGGTTAGAGCCTCTACGATTTTCGTCCACTTTGCAGTGTTGAAAGCATTTTTTACATCGAGGGTCACCACTGCGCAGCGTTTGTCATCTTGTATTGCAGCGCGAGCCAGGCCAGTCACCATGCTGATTGCATCGATGGTTGATCTCCCCTTACGAAACCCGAATTGCTTGTCGGATAGGCCTCCTTCCTTTTCCGCAACAGCGAGCAGTCTGTTGTATAATAATCGTTCAAATAGTTTACCAATGGTATTGACCAAACATATCGGTCGATATGAGGAGGGGTCTCCCAATGGTTTACCTGGCTTCGGAATAAGTATCAACTTTTGCAGCTTCCATTGCTCGGGGAATTCTCCTTCTCTGAGGCATGCCGTAAAAACTTTAGCAAACATACCTGGTGCTGACTTGGCTGCCACTTTCAGGGCGATATTCGGGATTCCATCTGGCCCTGGGGTCTTATTTTCAGCGAATTTACTTGCTGCATCAAAAATTGTCTGTCTGTCTGTCTGTCTGTCCGTCTGTCTGTCTGTCTGTCTATCTGTCTGTCTGTCTGTCCGTCACACGCATTTTTCTCGGAGACGGTTATAGCGATTGACACCAAATTTGGTTGAAAGGTGGGAACTGTGAAGGCTCACGCATACAGTGAATTAAGTCCTTTTACGTCGAATTTAAGGAGGGGTCCCCATACATGCAAAAGGGGGGTGTACAATTTTTTTTTATCAATTATAGTCATGTGGGGTATTAAATTAAAGGTCTCGATTAGTACTTTTCAAAACCGGCCTTAGTTTTGACATTCGTTGGAAGAGTGGGGAGCGCGGGGGGTTGAAAGTGATCACTTCTTTAAGGGGGCCATTCTCAGAAACTACTAAACCCAAAAATCTAGAAAAAATCAGGAGGCTACCACTATATGGTGCCTGGGATCCGAAATACCTTCCATACCGAGATCTGTTTAAATAAAGTTAATAATAGTATATTACTACTTTTTTGTAATTGGTTAGAAACCCCCCTTAAATTCATCCTAGTACCATGAAATTTTGCAGTGATATAGGCTATAATATAGAGCATGATCTTACCAAGTTTGGTGGAAATCGCACTATTACTAACAAAGTTATAATACCTCAAATTTGTTGTTTCTTTGAAAATTGAAGACTATGAATGTCAATATCACCCGAAAGTAGATACTCTCACATAATATATGGATATATTACGTGCTACGTACTAAGAAATACACAAAACCTTTCGTACCTGAAGCGTCCAGCTTCCGGTTTCCCGACTTGTTTTGTTTCTACAATCTTCATAATTCCTTCGGAAATCTTTAGTAGACTTTCCATGCGATGTATCCCTTTCTGGTTTCTCCTTGTGCATATTCACCGGGATATTACCGAGGCTGCAATCGATGCAGTACTTGTTATTTTAAAACGCTTCCAATCACCTTCAGGAACTGTCGTCACCGTTACGGCCTAAACTATAAATATCTATGTTCCAGGTATATCGTCCCCATCATATGTCGACATTTTCGTTCAACCCCGTCCCCATGCTAGTCATTTTAGGGCAATGGTCTTAAGTTATTCTGTCATGTCCTCCGTTCGGCAGTCTTCCTCCTTGAAGACTCATCGGAAGCATCCCACCCATTATACGAACGAATTATCAGAGATCGTACTCTCTTCAATAAAAATAATGGTGATCCCAGCAGCATCTTGTAGAATTTGCTACCAATAGAAATATGTATGCTCACCAGGTCAATAAAAGTGAATGGCAATAAACAGTGTAATTGGAAAACCCATGCAAATAGAGTCAGAATCTAGGCCACTAAGTTGGACAAACGATTAGTTCGAATAAAAGCTTCCAAAAGCAAAGTATCGACCATACTTCCACGAATTACAAGTTAAGACCAGTTTTCGAAGTAACAAAAATATCCAAAAATTGTTTAAAAACTACAGAAAGTTTATGATAAAGCAAGGAAGAAAGGATAATTAATGGTTGAAGTAAAGTTAAAAAAAAGCTGGGGCCTAACTTCCTTGATATCAGCTCGATTCCCCATTGAAACACGTGGTGGCTGCGCTTCGCGACGGGAGCGGGATATTATTTACCTTTTTCGGGATTAATTTGATCAAATAATACAATTCTATAGTGTGCAATTACCTTAAGTTTCGCCCCATATTGCGCATTATTGAGTGCATTTGTGCAAATTGATCGTGACAGAAGGGAATGATCTGCCGCATCGGTCAACACAACGTATGTTACTGGCAACATGAAATCGAGAAGTTTATCGCAAAGTTTAGCGGGACCGGCTGATCAAGAGACGGCTGATGGACTGGGGAGAACAAAGGAACATGGAGACCACGTTGGTTTTTGCCAACAAAGTCATATCGAACCGTGTTTTCCGATTTTACTTTTCAATCAAGGAGAATTTACCTAAAGACATCGTAACTCATAGGATTTTCCGTAGTTAATTGTTTCGTGCAGTTTTCTCTAAATTTTGTGGATTTGATAGCCTGAAAACTTGCAAAGTTAGCTACTGTGCATGTTGAAAGTACAAAATTTTGTCCCTGTCGAGTGGGAAACTTGAATCGCAAAAACGCCACTTACAGTGTGGGCACTTGAAAATTTATTTACAGTTTGGTAAGAGTTTTATATTCGGCGTAGGGGAGATGCTATGCTACTTTTCGACTCCAAGGGTTTTTGTTGATTTGCTTTTCGATTTTTGTGAATTGTTGTACGATTCCGAAGAAATACTGTTTGCGAAGGAGTGTTGGCTTGACGGTATCATTGGCTGGTTGTAGTTATTGTATTTAATATTTAAGCGACTCTGTTCTCACTCAATATCTTAAGAATCTTATGGCTCAGTCCGGTAATCGAATTGCCCACGAGTAGCGCGTGTATGAAGAGAATTTCAAAAAAATTAAGGAATTTACCATTGGCACTTTGACTGATCTTCACAACCACTTCAACGTTCGATTGATACGGCCACAAACATACTTGGCCCCAGCCGCAAAATGAGTCGGAACGGGTGGTTTGATGATGAATGTAAGCTAGCAACGGAACGGAAGAATGCTGCTTACCGAGTAATGTTGCATTCTCAAAGAACGCGGGCACGCGCAGAGACTTATCACGAACTCCGTCGAGCGGAGAAGCGACTTCACAGACGGAAAAAGGAAGCCTGGGAGAACCAACAAGCCTGTGAACTAGAAAAGTACAGGGAGCAACCGCACCAGGCGCGGAAGTTTTATCAACAAGTCAGCAGAATGAAGCCTTATACACCTCGATGCTCATCCTGCCGAGACAAAGAGGGAAATCTGATTTCCGACAGAATGGCCATATTGGAGCGATGAGTTGAATACTTTGATGAACTACTGAAGTTGGAGGTCCCGCCAACTGAAGGCGACGGACAAATACTGCCACCACCAAGTTTAGGAGAAACAGTCTTTGCAATTCATCGGCTAAAAAATCATAAGTAGCCTGGGGCCAATGGAATTACAGCCGAATTGGTTAAATATGGAGGCGACCAGTTACACCAAGTGGTTCATCAACTTGTGCTCAAGGTATGGGACAGCGAATCAATGCCTGACGATTGGCAACGAGGCATTATCTGTCTCATACATATAAAAGAAAATATCACATAGTGCAATTATAGAGGTATCATGTTGCTGAGTACCATCTATAAAATATCCTCAGCTATCTTGCTAGGCCGGATAGACCCATACGCTCAGAACATCATTGGCCCATACCAAAGAGGCTTTACTCCAGGCAAATCAGCAATGGATCAGATTTTCTCTTTGCTTCAAAACTGTTGGAATATGGACAACAGTTGCACCATCTATTCATCGACCTTAAAGCCGCCTATGATAGCATAGCCAGGGTAAAACTGAACACGGCCATGAGAGAATTCGGTATCCCGACGAAATTAGTAAGACTGACTAGGCTGAACCTGACCAATGTGCGAGCTCAGATAAAAGTCCACCCAACTACTGGCCTATGCTGACAATATCGACATCATGGGAAGAACGACCGAGACGTACAAACTGCCTTCATCCCGATCGAGCAGGCGGCGCGAGATCTTGGGCTGCGCATTAATGAAGGCAAAATAAAGCATTTGGTGGCAACGTCAGCACCGAAAACCACCAAACCAAGAAAATCAAACCGCAGTGGTCAAACAGGAAGAATAAAGATAGGAGAATACAACTTTGAGCCCTTTGATAATTTCTCTTATCTAGGGTTGAAAATCACAACCGATAACAGTTACGATGATGAAATCCGCGCACGGTTGTTGTCGGCCAACAGAGCCTATTTCAGCTTACAAAAACTATTCCGCTCGAAACGTCTCACCATAGGGTCAAAGCTCTCACTGTACAAGACAATGATCTTGCCAGTCCTCATGTATTCCTCGGAGACTTGGGTTCTTAGCAAGAAGAATTGCGAACTCTTGGCCGCGTTCGAGAGAAGAATCCTCCGAAGAATTTTGGACCTCCTACATGAGGATGGACGATTCCGTAGGGGGGTAAGGGGATCTATCAATGGCTTTCCGATCAATTCCGAGGGGCTTCCGTTACATCTATTGAAACACTAGAGAGATTTCCTGGTACCGCGAGAAAGCAACGAACCGCAGATTGCACATTATTGAAAGTTTCTTATGTTAACTAATTTTTTTTTATTTATAAGAATGTAACCGATAATCACGCAGAGCTCTGGGTGCGCCATCGTGAGTTTTCTCTTTTCTCTCTTTTTAATAATTTTATCTTTCTTATTTTTTTAATTTTTTTTATTTATATTTACACTTAAATTCTTTTATTCACTTGAAATTTATTTCTTCCTTGTAATTTAAATTTTATTAAATTGGATTTGTTATTTCGGGGAGACTGGGGATAGTTGGCATAGATTTTGGTTTTCGATTTTTATTTTTTTTTTACTATAAATTTGATTCCTGATAATTACAAACTAAAATGCCGGCTATCAATTTCTCCACGTATTCTGCACACCAAAAAAATATTTCCCTATCACAAATAGGCCCATCCTCCAGATTAATGGCCTGAGGATGTCAGGGAACGAAGGGAATCTCAGGAGCTCGCCTCAATAACCATCTGAAACAGAAGGAGCAGGAATTGAAACTGTGATACGTCGTGGATCCCCCTCCTCGATCGCGGCACTCGAGTCCGGAGATTTAAGGCTCGACGCGAGCGGTCGGGCCGTCGTTTATTTTTTTTTATTTTCATTTTTCAGGTTTTAGCTCGCGTTTTGGTTCACTTCGTTAGGCTTATGCGAATCCCTATGTTTGTGCGATTATTTTCAAAATCCGATGCGGACCCACGCATGCGTGTAAATTTTGTATAATGACACATAAGGGATCATAGCGCTCAGAGGATGCCTCCACATTCCTGAGCCTGGCTAGCAGAGCGGCGTGCAAGCACGTGTAGACCGAGCGTATTTGAGGGCGGACCTTCACGGACAATTTCGCCAACTTTATAGGTTTTTGGGATAGCTCTTCCTTCTAGGTCGTCCGCGGCCACTCGCGATAGTCTTTTGGCCATCGCAATCCCATTAGTTCATTACAAACACTTATCCCCCATAATAAAATTAAATCTTCGCCTAATATTATAAGTACACTCACTCTTACGAACCTAAAGCGCCAGGTGATGATGACATGCCAGCGAACTTCCAAAAGGATAGTTAAACACGCACTAATTCAATAAGCGTGAAATAGGGACAAAATTCCAAACGATAAGTGCCACAAATGGTGACTAAAAGGGCAAGAAATTTGGGACTAGTAACCAGCAAATTTAGACTGACATCACGGCTACTACTTTTTGTTCTCGAAAACGTTTCATGATGGGTTTTTAAAATATGTGCATGCATGCGTTAAAAGCCTCACTTGCCAAGATTGGTCTGAACATCGAAGTTGATGGTAAACGACCAAAAGGCAGGCCTAAACAACGGTGGCTTGATACGCTGGATGGAGATTTGAAAGCCTCGAAATTGCACCCAGATCAGGCATTCGATAGAGCCAAAACCGATCACGACGAGTCGACCCCGCTTGTGAACGGGACAAAGGCTGAAGAAAAAGAAGAAGATGCGCTAAAAGCCTCCAGAATGCCGCTTCCTCCAAACTGAGGGAGACTTCTAGTAATATAAGCTGGGCATTCTAGGTTTCCGGATGGCTTAGCCAACGCAAGGAAGATCGCGTTCTAACCTCACAGAGCGGTTTGTATCATGACTTGAATTCTCCTAGTATACTTTTACGATCTTAAATGAAGTGGTATAACACCCTTCACGATCCACATCCAATTGGATTCTTGTGACAAAAATAATTATTATTATTTTGGGTTTTGAAGGAATCAAGATAATAGTACTGTGGACAATACTCCTCTTCCTCTTGAATCTTTGTATTTCTACCCTGGAATATCTAGTTATAGCCGATGTAAAACCGATGCCGGACTGTTGCTGACGGCTTCCGCAAGACCCACTCTCGGCACCTGGGAGCGAGTTTCTGACAGGATCTGCACTGCGATTCCGGGTCAGGTTGGCTGGTGATGTGATGTGTAATGTTAGTGCCAAATTGCTTTCTGTCTATAACTTATCCCACCACATTGAAGACATGAGGTCGGTGACTATAACGCAATTAGGATGTCTTCTTGTATCTGTTCGCCGATGGATAGGCCGTCAAAACTCAGTCCCCTCCCCTTCTTCAAATTGATTACGTCTCCTCAATTCGGTTGAACAGCCTGGCCGCTGGGTTACAACAAAAGTGGCTTGCTCTCTGGTTTCGGATAAAGTTGTTGGACCACCTCTCAAAAGAAGACAAAGCTTGCCGGAGGTGGATTGATGAACATAAGGGTCTAAGAGGCCACCTGGTGGTAGTGGGTAGTGAACAGGGGGGTGAGTCCGACCCACTGGAATGCATTAATGAGGTAGAAATACAGGGCGAGTAGTGTGCTGTGCGACCTGACAAAAAGAAATCGCTTGTTTTGTTACCGTATACCGCCTCACGAAAGGCTTATCAACCACGATAATGAATTGCATAACTATTCTGAGTCGCAGGATACACCATGATGGAACATCTCTTGTCGATGATGCTGCAAACCACCACATCTGGATACCAATCTATCAATGAACACAGCAAAGTTACCATTCTTAAGGGTCTCGCGGCGGAACTTTTCTTTGCAGTTCATGCAGTCTGAGCAGAGTTGCTACTGTTAGGGTTTTTCACTCATTCTTAAATCCTGACAATCTAAGATCTTTCCTAGGGACGGGTAAAGGGGACGGATCATTAAGATTCTGAACAAAAGTACCCGTTGGCCTGAAGGGGGTTCAAAGAAAATACCTTCTATGCCTCAACTATGCCTTCCGGCCGAGTCATAGATCTTCACCAAATGGTTCTAGGCTTGGAGGCAAGTCTATTTCTTTAGAAGATGAAATCAATGAAGCTGAAATTCATAGTCTGACATATCATTGCACTCTTTCTATTTGCTTTAATGAATAGAATATAAACATCTTATTCATCTGGGAAGCGTTTCTTTCGCGAACAGACGCGTCGAAGTTGATGTTGCTCTGCCTGTCATCAGCGTCAAATCCATTACTGGTTGCAGAGAAAACCATCAAGTACAAACATCGGCGCAAGAGCAATGATTGGTTTGACGAAAAGTGCCAACAGGTAACCCATGAGAAAAACGCTGAATGTAAACAATATCAGGAACGACCGATGAGAGCCAAATGAGACAAACGCGTACCATTACGACGTTCTACTGGCAAAATCTGCAAAAAAAGAAGTAAAAGCATATAGATGACGATTGTATGATAGATTGAGCGGTAACTTTGGAAGACATAACTTAGGATTCGTCTACAAATTGAAGAAAATGATGAATGACTCCTATCCAAAATCAAATTTTACCGGGTTGCAGTGGGGAATCTTATCGGCGACCTTACCGATGGTCCCAATATTTCATGTAGGAGGCACAGAGGTCGTACCGATTCCTATCGCACCATCTACTCCCCGAGAAGTCAAGGACGAATTGAAAACGTCAAAACATCAAAGCGCCAAGTATGGATGGAATCCTTGTGGATCTATTAATTAGAAGAAGTGTACGGGTAGCAACCAACCTTTGCAACCTACCCGAAAGCAGGGTGGAAAATAGACGACCGCTAGGAAAACCCCGAAACAGATGAAAACATTCAGTGGCTAACGCAAGTTATACACTGGTCTGTTTCCAAAATTGGAGAACACGATCGCTGAGCTAAGAAGAATGGAGACGAAGACCGCATTAGTCCAACGATCGACAAGAGACTGGAGCGACATAGAGAAGAAAGAAGAAATCTATTGGCAAAGGAAACCACTTTCACGTTTTCACTTTGTGTTTCTATATAAGAGCTGCTGTTGCTGTTGCTCTAGAATAAAATGGCATAGAATAGTAAAGGAAGAATTCAAAGTTATCAAAAAATTTTGGAAGCTTATACTAATGGTGTGTAAATGTAAGTAACTTTGTCAGTAATAGTGTGATTTTTACCAAATTTGGCAGGATCATGCTCTATGCTGCCATTAAGTGGCAGTCTCTTGATTGTTTTTAAGAATTTTCGGTTGGGTAGTTTCTGACAATGTGCCCGTTATAGAAATGATCACTTTCAATCCCAACCCCCAACTCCCCACCTTTCCAAAAAAATGTCAAAACCAAAACCGGCTGCGAAAGGGACTAACCGAGATATTTAATTTTATCCCCAACATAACTATATTTGATGAAAAAAAAATTTACACCTCCCTTTTGCATTGTGTACTCCTCCTTAAATTCGACGTAAAATGATGTAACTCACTATATGCGTGAGCGTTCACAGTTCCCACCTTTCTACCAAATTTAGTGTCAATCGCTATTACCGTCTCCGAGGAAAATGCGTGTAACGGACAGACAGACAGTAAACCGGTTTTAATAAGCTTTTGTGTTTACACAAAACGCGTGAACGCCAAACATAGTTTATGGTGCAATACCGCCAGTGGGACGGCAATATGCTGGCCAACTGGTGCGCTCCCTCTCCCTCCAACCAGCCCTCTTTGCCATAAACCGACCATCTTGCCACCTTCCGAACATACTATCTTACATCAACATCTTCCTAGTAAGCAACAACTCTCTTACTCTGTCCTATGGCGTCACCACTCCTAATGTCCTTCCAACTATCTCGACCTCAGGGACCACGATGGTGTAGTGCTGCTAGCCAATGTTTAAGAACAGCTACCCAAAACTCAACCTTCCCCCACCTCAACTCCTTCCTAATTATGCGGTCACTAGTTGACTAGCGGACAAACTGTCGCCATCATTCTCTCTCCCCTCCCATGCCCTCCTCAGTTAACTTTGTTGTACAAAAGAACACACAAATTACGCAAGATATTTGCCGCTGTAGCATCCCTACAAGATCCCTAAACTACCAAAGTTTAATCACCCTTCCTCCCTGAATTCTTAACTTCATCAAGGAGAAAGCCACCCATGCGACACCAACTCTACCGCCATAGATACTCCCCATACTTAAAGTCTGTATAAACTTCATTTCTCAACGCATCCAATCCGAAATCTAATCCCTATCCCCTCAACCACGATACGTTCAGACAACAACGACGCACCTGCCCCATCTAGCCAAACCCAGATTAGCCAGCTGCCGCTCGCAAAACCCCACTCCCAAAGATCATGCAGATAGCATTGCCGAGATTTTCCTCGCAGCTCACCATACCTGGCTTCACATCACTGATCCCGATGTCAACGCAACCGCACACAATTATCCTTGCTCCACGACCTCGCTATCTGTGCTCCAACCTGAACAACAATATCCCTACCACTGCCTGCCTACTTGATATTCGGAAGGCCATTGATTCCGCCTGGCACGAAGGTCTCATCTTTATACTATGTAACTCGTTCAAATTCCACTCCCACCTTTACAGATTAATTCTTAGCTACATCATCCGGTCACAAGGTCGTATTTCTAACCCATATTTTTCTCCTGCAGGAATCCCACAAGGATCAGTCTTGACAACTGCACTGCTTGGAAAGTCTACAGCAAAGTTCTTCGTGAAAGTTTGGTTCCATGTGTTGCAGTTCGTGGACAACGCCCAGAATTCAAGGGACACTTCGTTTAGGATGCAACTATGGCCGCAGGACTTTACTGTCCAACATCCAGATTCACGTAGTCTGACAACATTGTCCGCAACAGCATAATTATTGTGGAGCTCTAGTCGAAGGAGGCGAAGGAGTACATTAAGAGCATCGGCTGAGTAGGACTGCATAGCTCCAGTAGCACCTGCGGTCTCTGGGTTTTGTTAAGCTTCATTCAGTTGTACTTTTTGTTCGACACTTGCAACCAGACAATAGAATCGTACGCTGGAATGAGGCGAACCATGGTTTAGTACATCCAGAGAGCCATTTCCGTACGAAGATGCTCTTGCGGGCATAGAAGGCTATACAGGCCTACTTAAGCCTCAGTTCAGGCGGATCTCACTTTAAAGTGCGATAACCTAATGCATGTGGATTTGGAAGTGGAAGCCATGATTGGTGATGGTGGCTTCTGAAGAATCGCGTTTACAGTCGATTGTCATTTTCTTTCCTATGAATAGGTCCTATTTTGGCTTGCTGTTAACAACTATGGACTCCAGCAAATTTTGTAACCCCATGGGATTTATCGGTTTATCATAAAATTATCAAACTCCATGATGCTATGCTGCTCCCGCCGAGGTAATTATCGGAACATAATTGGAGTTGGTCATGATAGATTCAAGAACTTAATAATTCTCTACGAAACTGTACATGAAAATTACTCCAGAAAACTTCCGTAAAGGCATATTCCATTAAGTCGTTCCTTCACCAGATGAGATTTTCAAGGAAAATGAGAAAGATTGCTCGTCCTGAGCGAACTCTTCTTAGAACAAGCAAAACACTGGAACGTAATAAAACTTCTCCTGGTCATTTTCTACATGAACTGAATTCGAAATTGGTATTTTCATGCTGAGCAGCAGAAGACATCCATAGTTGGTCTAATATAGAAAAGTTGATGTGGTATGGCGTCGAGAACCGACAGAAGTACTTAACGCTACGTTCACGAAACTGTGGGAGGATGTACTCACCTATTTGTACGTGCACTGGTAACAACAAATTCCCTTTTAACCAGTACATATATCATGTGAAACTGAACTCCGCCGGTCCTGTTTTTTTTTCCGAGCGTACATGAGCTTTTTCGATTTTCGTTGAAGTAAATTTGAAAAAAAAAAAACAAAAATTGGATAATTTATGGCACTGCTGACGCCACTACATACGAGTGGTACTCGAAACCTCCACACTACTTTTAGAATTGATAACGAATGCATGAAATGTGATGTGCTTTTCTGAAAAAGGACGTGCTACGCGTACTGAAATTAAAGCTGGTGAGTAGTTGCTTTGATCGAAGGATTGGATAGTGTTCAAGTACTAATTTCGATTTTCCCCCGGTGAGCATTTCATTTGAAGCCAATTCTATTATATTATGGAAATGTAGTTTTCATTGACGTTAAACAAAAAAATAAAGTGATGAGGACAAAGACTCTGACATCTTACTAATCCTTTGTCGAACATGGGTGATTAAAAGTTTCGTTAATTTCTACTCAAACTCCCAAGGGGGGTCTCAGTCAGAATGAAAATCTCCGCTGTTTCCACTGACTAGACGTTCCACTTGCTTTTAGCCCCAACCTGTTCCTGTTCACCAATGGAGTAATACGTATCCTGGGTCCTTCCTTTCTTTCTTTTTAAGGATACAAAGCGAAATTTTACCAAGACGGGGTTGCTGTCTGCCTCTTTGCCTTTCTTTTCTTCTGAACCATTGTATAGTAGAATAATTCCTTTCTCTATTTACTACGGATGAAGATGCCCAAAAAGTGTAATTGCGCATCTAGATAAGCCCTTAATCGGGGCTTGCGGCGATTCTCTCCTCTTCTTGTCTTCCTCTAAATTTTTTCTCGCCAATGGTTCTGTGTCCATAGAGCCGGTGCTAGTAGACCGCGTTGCCCCGGGCGAGCGCAGATCCGTCCGTGAGTTCCGGGATCAACTAATCGTAGGTTAGACCTCAGGAAACTGGGGTAGGGGCTCTGTCCCCGAGGGTATACCCGTTCCTGACTATCGCAGCCAAGGGAGCGGACGATTAGCTAGTGAACAACTTAAATGGAGAACAAAAACAAAAACAAATCAAACGAGGAGATAGTGGAGGTGGAGATTGAGCTCGCTGCGTTTATTTGTAGGACGAAAATGCGCCGCTCGCCCCACCGCCCAACGAAGGACGCAACAAGGGCTTGCGGGCCACGAAACATCGGGACGCGCAGATGGAGAGAAGGACTCGCAAAGTGATGCGGCACCTGCAACGGAGAGAGGAACCCAGACCATACCACGCAGTGTTATAATTGCGGAAAGAGGCATAGTGGAAACTGCCGAAACTAACTAAATGATTTCGAATATAAGGCGAGTGGGAGGGCTGTCGACTACTATCGCGCAAGCTGAAGCTTATTAACAAATGCGCGACAGTTGTGAAGCACATACGATCTGCGACGTTCCTCCTGAAAAACGTCAGTAAAAGGGTGAAAAATGGGCTAACGGAACTAGAGGAGCTCCTGGAGAGGATTTCATATTATAGGCGAACATGGAAAGTGAGAGAAAATCCAGCAGGAAGCAGAAACAACCGCGCCTCCCGACAGGAACACTACGAGTACAAAACGGATCGTGGACAGCCCATTGCAGAGCGAACTTGGGAAAAAAAGAAAAGGGGAAGGGACATCTAAAGGAGGCTTTACTCAGGTGCTCCTCAGGGTTCAAAAGAAAAAGGCGAAGAGGAACAAGAGACAACAACACGTTGCGCCATCAGAAAAACCTGTACCTAAAATTAAGGTGGACACGAGTGACGGAGCATCAAAAGAAAAGGTGGGGAAACAAAGGAGGACTAGACCGCCAGCTCTGCTTTCTAAGCCGACGGAAGGCAAGACTTTTCTGGAAATCCTCAGTGAAATCCGTTACAGGATCAAATCCGAAGATAACGGAGCAGAAGTGTCTTCCATTCGTAAAACGAAGAGTGGTGGAGTCCTAATCAAACTAGGCCCGAAGACAATAACTACGTGAAGTAGTCAAGGAGTCTCTGGGAGAAAAAACTTTGGTTCCCAGCCTGGAATCTGGAACGTGTTCTCTGGAAATCCGAGAGCTTGACTGCCTCACAGAATAGAACGAGGTAGAAGAGGCCATCAAATGCGAGTGTCCGGTGGTATATAGATTGGTATCACCTCTGATTGGGTAGTGTGTAGGATACGAATCCGGACCGCCTCAATCAAATGTTACAGACGTTTCGATTATGGACACAGATCTACAACCTATCGGGCACCTGACAGAAGGGCAACATGCCACAAATGCGGTCAGGCACGACATAAATCGAACACCTGCAATTAAAAGGAAAGCTGCATCCTATGAAGGGATTGCGACCGACTGACTGATGAAAACGCTACACACACTGCGGGCTCGGGGCGGTGTCCGGTTTTCAGAATAGAATTGGAAACCGCTCACGAATTGCGAGCGTAGTTCGCTGTGGAAACCAAAGCTGATTTAGTACTCATTAGTGAGCAGTATCAAAGCAAGGACCCAGTTTCATGACACCCTGACATATCAGGTACCGCTGCCATCTGGGTTTGGGACGGCACCCTCCTTAGGGTTCTTACCCAAGGCCGGGGGGACGGCTTTGATGGATTCAGTGTTAAGGGAGATCGGTTTTTAGTGTTAAGGCGAATGAGACAATGCCGGACTTTCGACACTGGCTTGATGGTTTGGAGGACTCTATCTTAGGCACAGATGGGCGGATCCTTGTCGGGGGTGGTTCCAATGCTAGGACACTTGAATGGGGCATGCCTTCCAAAGATTTCAGAGGGAAGCGAGTTCTGGAAATGGCGGCGAGAACAGGACTGGTAGTTCTAAACACCGGTTCTTCCCCAACGTTCCCGTGCCCGGGCTGCGAGAGAAGCATTCCAGACGTAACCTTCGCGTTGGAATCACTGGTCAGCGCTGGTGGACGGGTGGCAAGTAAGACTTCTCAGCAAGTGACAATCAATACATTGCCTTCGAAGTGGTGGACACGAACTCTCGGTGTGCGCTACCTCGGCCATCTTTCTATGCATGGAACGTCGCGAAAGTGAACACCGGGAGGTTTGTCGAAACTCTTGGAACAAGTGGACTCGCGCTGAAGGGTACTCCTGGGGGCAGTGGCGCTGCAGCCGACACTGTCGTAGATTCAGTTATGAACCTGATAGCGACGGTCTGCGGAGCCTCATTTCCCCGGAGGGTATCGAAATTTCGCAAACCTTCTATATATTGGTGGACAGTGGAAATCACAGAGCTCCGGAAGGAGTGTCACAGGCTCTGCTGTTTAACACAACGTCTAAGCGACCGGGAGGAGGCATGTACCATAGTGATGGAGCAAAAATCAGCCAAAAGGTAACTCCGCAGCACAATGGACAAGAGAAATGCTGGCAGGATCTGATCGGCGAGGTGAATGGAGACCCGTGGGGACTCGGTTACAAACTGATAACCCGAAAAATTGGGGCGCTGCGGAAACCCTGTTCATTTAAGGCCAGGCAGATGGATCGGATTGTAAGGGCACTATTCCCTACGCATCCCGTATGGGATGATGATTTCGGCACGGAGAGCGCAGAGGACTGTCCACTTTTCTCTATAAAAGAGTTGGAACAGGCAGTCCTCTCTATGGAAAGGAAGAAGGCGCCTCATGTTATTTCCACAGAGGTATGAAAACTGGTATTCCAATACCGGCCAGACCTACTGCTTGGCGTATTCAACGCCTGGCTTATGTTGATCCAAAAAGGGAAAGGCGACCCCCGAGTTGCTGTTTTCATGCCGTAAGATTGAAAGACATTCTAGGCACACTACGGTTTGCAAGATCCGGTGCGGACCCACACATCGTTATGTGAGGAATCGAAACACTCAAAGGATCACAACCCCTCCGCCTTCCCCCACATTCATGAGACTGACTAACACGTGTCGGCAGAGCGTTTTAATAGAGCTTCAGTAAAAAAAAAAGTGAAGCGATGGCGGCTTTACGGTTTCTTACCAGAGCAGAGGCAAATCGTCAGACGCTGCCTCACCTCTGCCCTGGGAGCAGCGTGACCGTAAAGCCATCATCGCTTGCTTCTCGGAAATGTTATTTTAAGCGGGTCATCCCGTGTGTTGGATCCGCGGAATTGAATTTTTTTGGCATCAATTGTAGGGCAGAGGTGAGGCAGCGTCTGACGATTTGCCTCTGCTCTGGTAAGAAACCGTAAAGCCGCCATCGCTTCACTTTTTTGTAAAGTTTCGGTGCAAGCCCTAAGCGAGGAGTCCGTGGACCAGGAAAGAGGGAGTAAGTTGCTTCCCATTTGGTCCGGTCCAGTATTAAGTTGATACGGACTTAGGACCCCATCATTCCTAAAAACGAATATTAGAGCTTCAGTATTTGTGGGCAGACCTTCACGGTAAATTTGGCAAATTTCCGTTTGGGATAGCTTTCTCCTCTAGGTCGTCTCCGGTCAATCAGGGTGGACGTTTGACCATCATAATCCCGTTAGTTCATTACAAATTAATCGTGTTTTTGATGTCCTACTTATTAAAGTAAATAGGGAGGGTACGATGACCCTTCAGACTGAGAACCTTGGCTTTGTTGGTATCGATTTTCAGGTCGACTCTACTTACCTCTCTTTATAAATCCAGAGCCGTTTGGTTAACGTCTATGACTCGGTTAGAGTACAAATAGATTTCATCAACATAGTCGAAGTGTTTGAGGAAAAATGTCGTAGTCCATAGAACTCCTCCACATGCTCCGGGCAAGGCAGCATGAAGAACCCTCGCGAATTCCGCTTTCGACCTCAAAATCCTGTGAGGTTTCACCTCTATACAGCAAGTGACATTCTGCGCCATCCTATGTCGCTCTGATAATAGTTATTAATTTCTCCGGAATGCCCTTCCTGTGTAGATCAGTCCAGATACACTCCTTGTTCACGCTATCGAAAGCGTTCTCGAAATTGATGAAGAAGTCAGCGAAGATCTAAACTCTGCACATTGTTCCAAAATGATCCATAGGATGTTGGTGTGGTCAATGCATGTCGATTAAGCTTTCGAGATGTTCTTCCATGCATTTCAGGATTAGCTTAGCTTTTATCTTTGCGATGCAGCAAGCACGCAAATACCCCTCCAATTGCCACACTCAAGACGGTTCAACTTCTTTGAGATCTTGACGATCAACCCTTCTTCCACCCTCTTGGAAAGGTCTAGGATTACCAAGCAGTAGATCTGCAGTAACTGCAGGTGTAGCAATAAACAACTTTGCGGAGGACCGTCAAGTCCAGCGGCTTTACTCTGTTCGTAAGGTTAGCGCTTAGCAATCTATCTCACCCATGGAACACAACGATGCCTTTGTAGTTCCATCATCCTGCAAATCACCAATTTCATGGTTTTAGTCAGAAGCATGGCACTCATTAGCCCTAATTTCGAAGTGTGAACCTTCTTTCCAAACACTTGAAAAGAGTCCTTGCATACGAAAAGATGCGAACACTTCCCTATGGTTACCTTTTTCCTGCTATAAGAAACAACTGCATTCACAGTTTCCGAAGCATCATAAAAACTTTGAAACTCGCAATGGTACTTGTTCCAACTAAGGATTACCCATGGCGTCGAGTAACTTCCACTAATATTTTCAGGAAGAGAGTCGTCCCAGCTAAGAACAGCAGCACATTTGTTAAAGAAATTTAACAACCGTGAGAACGCAGTGAGTGGGGTGGTAGTGAGTTAAGGTAACATACAGTGCGTGAGTCAGTAGCTTCAGAAAAATCAAAATTCACTGCTCTCATTAAATTAAGCAACCGAATTTTCCTCATTATTATTATTCTGTTAAGGGAAAGTCGCACCACGTCCTTGAAGAACTATTGTGCCCCTTTTACTGGTTCGAATTTTCCTCAAAATGGTATTCAATTATACGCAAAAGCTAGTGGTAGTTTAGTCACAGAAAAGGAAGCTTTTTTCCTCGACCAGTTTTACTCAAAAGTGTACACCCCATCATTCGAGAAATAATTGCAAAATGGCTATTCAGATAGTTTTGTCTTTTATGAACCTCATGATATAGTACAACGCAAACATTCCGAGCGTCCATAGTTCATAAAGTAAAATGCGCCCCATCGCTGCAGGACCAACCCGACAAGGGATCCTTCGTGAAACTTTGGTTCTTTCATAATTAGAGAGGGTGTATCGCCCGCAAATGAATGATGCACTCAATTGCTCTATTGAACCATAATTTATCGATATTAATATTTGAAGTTTCGCCAGACTATAATGGGGAGTATAAAACTTAGCCGAACTTCATCATCAGAGACGACCATTTTATGGGAATCCCGAACAATGTGCAATATAATGGGGAGCGATGTAAGCAAGCGACCAAGCGTTGCTATTGTGATGCATGCGTGTCCATGTGCCATAATATGCAGTTTGTTCAATAATAGATGGATAAACTTTTGCGAACAGAGAAAGAGGAAATTTTATTCATTTTTTCTCTCCCATATATTGATTCAGTTAAATTGCGACATTAATGTCATTGAATCGTTCCTCGGAGACAACATCCACACGAGAAATATTTATGGGACATTTTAATATATTGGTATTGGAATAGGGCTGCAGACGAGAAGTGTGACATGTTCCAGTGGAAGGATGCGAGGATATCTGCATATATGTATGGATCCTTTAGTTACTTATGCAGCCAACAACGGCGGTGGAGTTACAATGTGTGTTGGTCTCATAAAAATGTTTAAATATTCATAGAACATTTATTGGTTTGATGAAAAATAAAAGTAAAATGATGGCAGACGAATTTGCAAACTGTTGACAGAATGCTGGGCCAAAATTTAATGATTGTTCGAATTGGGGACATTAAGGCGGATAGAAAAGTAAATAAATGGGAGATTATCTTTCAGAAAACATGAAGTCGGGGCTAAAAATATGGTAAGAGGGATCTTCAATATAAGCCATTATGGATCAGCATCGAAATGAATTGAAGCATGAGAATGAGCCATGCAGGAATTCGGACATTCGATTTCACAAAGACAAAACAAGATATTCGCAAAAATGTATTTTATTCGATTGATTCAAGCTTTCGTGGCATACAAATCCTTTTGTTTTGTTATTTTCTTGAGCCGAACTGTTGTTGACATCTATTTGATTATATGGATTCCATTCGCAATTTTCTAAATCCTCCGTCTGCAAAATTAACAGAAATTTTCATTTATTCACGATCTACTCAATTTTCCTTTAGAATTTGCACACAGGATCCATTAACGCTAAAATCCCATGTCCCTAACGTGATGACGTAATTATATGCTTTTAAGTATGAAGACGGTCATTAACCTGCGTTATGAAGCTGTGTACATTAAGATACTAGCATGCAATCAAATGAATTTCTAGCTAGCGGATCGACTTGGCAATAGAGAAACATTTTTATACGTCAGTCGTCTGAAGTGTTTATGTGTGTTGTGTATGGATGGATGGATGGATGACTTGAAGCAATGCAATGAAGAGAAAAAGGTTAGATGATTGGCTTTTGGCTGGGGCGAAATGAAAGACGGGATTTAAAACAGAATGATGGAAGTTCATTCTTGACATTTGGAATTCTTGGCTAGTGAGTTAGGTCGAAAGTAAGTGAACGTCAATTGTACATAGATGAGATACAAACTTGCATTGGAAAAGTAACGTTAGAAGGGACTGACACCATTTCTTACGAAGAGATAACTCATCGCTTGGTGAAGATCTCGTACAAAAACTAATGGAACTCGAGGAAAAAGTCTCTTTTCGATAAACAGTTGGAAAGTTATATAGATCTCTGAAGTATACTATCTAGTTTTATACCACCGTTGGAAGAGCAAAAATTATGACAACCGATAAAATACATTTTTAGACTAAAATGGATTAAACATCGTATCTCACCTTTTACTTTGCGACTTTACGACAGATTCCGCCACAAATGTTTATAAAACGTGCTGCATAGCCAAAGAGGAGTTTGATTTTTAAAATGCAGTTCTGAATACCACCGACATCTTTAGTTTTAATGAAGACCCTTACCTGGGAGTGTTGGTTAGCCAGAGTGGACATTTCTCCCGGATTACATGGGACTAAAACATAGGCTCTAGCTAGAAAAAGGAAATGAAAAGATATGCTGTTGAAGTTCAGCTCGCATTTCAGAAGATCATAAATAAGGAGTATGGTACCGTCGACGGTCAACACGAAAAGGACTACATTGTGGTATTTACCAGGCGTTTGTTATGGAACTTGGTAACAAACACTTGGAAAACCAGCATAAGTCGAAACCTTCCGCCTTCAAACGCAGCAAAACAGAAGAATCAGAGAAGCGAAGTTTTCCCGAGGTAAGACGCGTAGCAACCTCTGCAGACAGCGAGGTAACAATAGCGATTGTTATAAAAATCGCCAACTGTTGGTTTTGACTAGTAACAACTATTAAGGGCTAGCTGCCAAAAATATTTGTTTGGTAGTCATCTCCGACTGACCTCTTCCAGCGCATTCAAAGTTGATTTCGTTCCTAGCGCTTATTTCTCACTCTACTCCCAACTGGAATCAAAGTTTCAGCGAGAAACCAGATATCTGGTGCTTTCAGTCCGGCTGCGTTTCTTCAGGGAAGGGCCAGCAAGACAGGATTTCGCCGGGCTAGTAAGACGTCTTGAGTCTGTCTCTGACGTTCAGGCTGAATTGTGGTGGACCTTGAAAGGGCCCTCGCAAGGTGACTGTAGCGGCCTCCGTGAGGCGTTCTCATTATTAGGGCATGCGTGCATTAGTTGTGGTGCCTGAGCACGTCGGCCACGTTTTTCACGTGGCTGGCAGGCAATGGCAACTTTACCTCCGCATTGCGACCTCGAGCAAGCGCGATAGTCGAGGGGTGTTAAGACTCAACATAAAGTCGAATTCAGGGTCGCTGGGGAATCCCTGGTTTCGCTCGTATACCAGCTCAGCGGAACTTGCGGAAAATTCTTCGAAAGGGTCAGGTAGGATGAGTGGTAGTATTTGCGGTACACGGAGGCATGGAACCCGACAAAGGACCTCGTCACAAGTTTGTGCAGAAATGTCTTTCACAGTTATCGCCTCATGCCACCGCGCGAACCTATCGTCGATTGTGGGCTAATACTTGAAACCGTACAAATCTTGGAGCCGATTATGACGAGATGAATTGTGGACACTTACCCCTCTCCTGACATTTTTCGTAGTTTTGTACTTCTAGCATTCAATTCATTGTTCGCATGACGTGGTCCGCTAGATTGTCAACAGCATGAAATACTTCTTTGAGTAAATCAACCGGTATACATGGCTTTGGTTCCTTGACTGAAGTCTCCCAGTATATATATACTAAACGTTAAGCCGAACATCAGCTACTCCGTTGTCCTTTTCAAACACGTGTTGAATATCGGAAATGAACTGGCTGGTAAAGTTTATATGTTGAAGTTGGCGGGGCACCACTTTGTCGGGTTTCTATTTCAATGCCAAGGTAGGTGGCAAGGCTCAGCGGCTTAAACGTTTGATTGCGAGGTAAGGAATTATAACTCACGATGCCGCATTTCCGTTGAGCGGGATTTATCTGATTCAAAATGAAACACAACTTCTGCCAATTTTGGTTAACTTTTTGATGAAAGACAGCACTTACGGCGATTTCTTAGGCTTGACGAATTCGACATTTTGCACGGGAAATGCCAGAAATATGACTTCCGCCAGCTGTTGCATGATGGCCTCAAATGGCAGGGTCGAAAACTTTTGGTCTTCGACCCAGAACAGTAAGCGTTAAGAATCAATTGATGGTGATCGGTCTTGGGCAAGAAACGATGGTAGAAATTGAATATGACCAAGAAACATCTCAGCTTCTTAACTGTTTTGGAAAACGGGAAATCTAAAATCGCTTGCCTTTGACTGGGTCTGGTTGGGTGCCTTCAGGAATTATCAGATGGCCGAGGAATCGCACCTACGATTGTATGAATTTGCATTTCTCAACGTTGAGGAGCCGCTACCCGCTTAAGAGCATTTCGGAACTTTTTCTGCAGAACTACGAACTTCTTCGGTGGTAAAGAACGCACCTCAGAAAAGATAGGGAGCCAGTGTGATGTGATGC
This sequence comes from Hermetia illucens, assembly GCF_905115235.1. NCBI lineage: Eukaryota > Metazoa > Arthropoda > Insecta > Diptera > Stratiomyidae > Hermetia > Hermetia illucens. The sequence goes on from NC_051852.1 coordinate 143,879,642, forward strand.
TCAACATCATGCTTAATATGCTCGAAGAGACTACGCTCGGCAGTGCTGTTGCGGTATTTTTCAAGAAGTGTGTGAATACGTGGTTGGCGACGTCTTCAAAAACGATGGAAAGAGTGCTGGGCGTGCAGGTTTAGATTCTTGCTGGGAGGTGGAAAGTTATGTACTGAAGAGGCCTCTATTGTGTAGATCCGCTAGCCCCAGAGTTAGCGGCCATGCCGTCGGAAACGCTTATTTAGCATCACCATTGACCACTAGGAACTGATCCAGAAGGACAAGCACAGCCAATCTTTCGTATGTAACATATATAAATGGAGAGTGCTTGGAGGTATTGAAAAAGATGGACAAAAGAGTGCTGCTTCGAATCCGGTTTAGCCCTGGGCAACTTCTCCGGCGAGCTGTTGTTCGAAATGAAAATGATGGAATGGAGGGGGCTGATTGTATCCCAAAGTAAAGTTGGTGTCCGTTCATCACTGCCCGGGAAAAGTGCTCCACGATGTTGATTTAAACGCAAAGCGGCACCATCCTCTCCAGAATACTCGAACAACGAAAACGGAACAATGAATTACGCATTTTCTCATGGAACGTGTGCTCCCGGCACAGAGATAGAGCTGACAAGCAGTTAGCCGATACCTTGACCCAATATAGAGTTTATGTAACAGCGTTGCAGGAAATGCGTCGGACAGGGACCGGTTTGTTAGAGAAGAGCCACTACACCATATATTACAGTGGCCATACAGTAAATAATATGCTCGGAGTAGGTTTCTTAGTCAGCCAAAAAATGAAACCTGTTGTTATCGGCTCTGAAAATATAAGCGAACGGCTATGCACTCTGCGTTTGCGAGCAAATTTAGAAATACACACCTCGTTAACATTCACGCCCCTACAGAGGAGACTGCATAGTCGGAGGAGGATATCTTCTACGAGGCAGTAGAACAGACCCTCGAAGCCTGTCCCAGGTATAATATGAAAATCATACTTGAAGATTTTAACAGCCCAGTGGGGCGGGAGCCCGTATTCAGGCGATACTTTGGCTCAAATAGCTTTCATCAAAATACAAATGATGACGGACTGCGGATTATTCAGTTAGCAGTGTCACACGAAATGGCTGTTGGAAGTACATGGCAGCAGGGAAATAAGCAGCAGCATATAAACCTTCTGGCATGGGCGTGATAATACCGAAACATTTTCGGCCAATCAGCTTCACTTTTTCCGCGGTGATAATCTTAGAGCGGATGCAAGACATCCACTGAAGATGAACATGGAGAGGTCATTCTTTTCCAATTCTCAGCACACCTTCTTCAAAGGGACATTCATAGATGCCGCTCTTCAGAAGGCAATTAGCATGGTTGAGCGTTTGTTACACTACAAATAACGCACCCTTCCTGCCTTGCTGTATATGGAGGGAGCATTCACCAACGTTAATACCAAAGACATCAATGATGGTAACCAAAATAAGATTGGAGCGGTGTCTTATGCATTGGATAGTTTTCTTGCTAAGAACTGGGATAATCCAACCTGAGCTGGGAGGTAGCCACTTGACCAGAGCTCTGATCTGAGGGATGCCCCAGGGTAGCGCTATCTCCCTGGTACTATGGTTGATCTTGCTTCTAAGAATACTGGAGAGGAGCATTGTGAAGGCGGCGGCGACTCGGTGATAATAATAATCGAGGATGCGTTTGTTTGTAGGCTACAGAATGCACATAAGTCACAAATCCAACCAGAATGAAACTGATACTATTTACAACCATGATAACAGCACCCGCATTCCACCTCCCGCTTTTAAATGAAAAAAAAATTTGACTCTTTCTTTCAATATATGGTGACCCTGGCTTCCTGGTAACTAAATATAGAACTGAGGGCAAAGGAGGCCAGTGTAACCTGTTCCGCCTGTTAGGAGTTGTTAGTAAGAAAATGAAGTCATCCGGCGGAGGATGGTTTTCCGGATAAACTTACATAGTCACGGTTGGTCGCATCTTAACGTAGGGTTTTATTGCCTGGTGGTGGTAAATATCATAAAACTAAAGGTGGTAATATGGCTCTGCAGTGCTGTCCAGCGGATGTCCATATTGTACCCACACACCTCCTATCTCCGAATCTCTATATTAAATATACTGTAGCGTGTAGCACTGCTAGTCTCCCTAAATCTGGGTGCTGGTTAGCGAAGTTCTACGGTCATAGTAACATCTTAGACAAAGTACCTCCCAAAATGAAGGGGTCACAAACTAACTACGCCATACTAAAACGAAGCTTCAAAAGTAATTCGCGGTGCGCTTTCTAACCAAGACAATATCGAGGACTAAAGGAGGATCAAAGATAGTCTGCAGAGTTCCTGTGAGGGTTTTATGTGATTAGTCAGCGTATTCCCAGCAGGCGATCCTGGAAGCCTGTCGATGGCTAGTAGCTTCGCTCTTGAGAGTCCGCTGCTGACTGTAAGGGGGAATTTACTCGGAATGCCGCCGACGAAAATTCCCCACTTGCGCCAAATCAAAGAGGATCTGGCACTCTTATGAAAGAAGACTCGATCACAAGGGCTCTTGGGCTAGACAAGCATATATCTTTCCGGTGTTTTGCACGGTGCTCTTGTTTATAGGAGACCATACCTCCAGACTCGGCATACCTTACGCTGCCGAGGTGGCGGGACACTTATTTTGCGATTACACAACTAGCTAGAGCCAGGCTGCATTAAATAAGCAAAAAGATGTCTAGTAGTGGAAAGGGGGTTGAATGCAGGTCATATTGCCCTTCCTACAGCCGTCATGGCCCTAGGATCGGCATCAAAACGGTGCACTGCAGCGCTTCAGAGAGGCTACTGGTACCAACCTCCATAATAAACGGGCTGATACCGAGGTACAAAATAGTAGATGACCTGACATGGATCTTTCCTCTCAATCGTGGGACTCGAGTGATTTTTCGCGGTAGCACGCACGCAGTCGACCCCTGAATTTATTTTTGTTTGCAAATTTTTGTTCGACATGCGTTTTTTGGTCGATTCTCGCGATATTACTCACTTAATTTTTCAGATTCCGGACGCGGAACCCTCCCTCCCATACTCAACCTTCTTTAGTTCAAAGGCGTACCAGTGTGTGTCTGCAGAAGACTTCTTAGGCCGCTTAGTGGCCAGCCTACCTACACAGTCAGCTCATAGCCATCAGAATATGATTCTAGCTTTTTTGAAATTTTTGTTGCATCGGGGTATACTGATCCAAAACAATTCCCAACGAACTGGTGCTAGTGCTACAGGTTAGATACCCTTGCGTATACTGATAAACGTATACTGAATTGCCTTAGAAAATGCCTATTTTCCATATAAAAAACAAAATGTTCAATTTAGGAGGAAAATCCTGGTTTAATCCCCAAAATATGAAAATATACATAGTTACGTGCCTGTATTTAGTGCATATCATCCAGTTCCCTCAATTTTTCATGTTGCCATTTACAAAAAGGCTCTATGTTATTAAAATGGCTATCTTTTATCCCAGACGCATACATACGTGCCATATATGACCACATATCATGGCACCATGATAAACCATATAAAAAATTATGCTTCTGATTTCACTTGAAAGGATTTAATTGAATTTTCCTTTTTAGACAACATAAATCCAAAACAAAAAAAAATCAAATTCAACTTTCTCTGTTGGCCACAATGTGCTATTGCAGTCGAATCATTTTCCAAAAACGGAAAAAAAATTGAAACAAAAAACGAATAGGATACAAAGGAGTGATGGTTGTAGAATTTCAAAAATAGCAAAAGAGGAAATTAATAAATTTTATCAGAGAAGATCAGCGACGGACATGAACGACAACCATTGCAAGCAGGACTGGCGATGATGAGAGGAACCTTTTTGGGGTTATTAAAACTTTTAATGAATTTCTGTTTCGTTCGAGTGTAAACGTTTTACGTTTTTCCGGCATTTCACGGATGATATAACCAAATATTGTTTATTTTTATTATGATTAAATATAAATGAATAATTTGTTTTGAAATTGCGTTGGAATTTTAATTTTATTATTACAAATTATTCACGTTAAGTTGGCAATTATTGTTTAGTTTAAAATCTGTTTTTCGAATGCATTTGCATATACATAGCATTTGAGGATAATATTCAAAGCTAACCAGCAGGCGGGGGAGTCAGGATCATATTTCTTTAATCAATATGTAATATTTTGAACACAAATTATGCCGCCAGTAGACCATTGTAACAGCTGTGTCTCTAATGAGGTAGGTGAATGGAAAAAACAAGGGTGCGGGAACCATGATTCGAAGTTTCCTTATTGGCCCATTGTACAACCCTCTGATATATGCATCTATTTTTCTGCTCATGACACTCGCGGAATTTTGTAAATCGAAAACAGTATCCCGAAAAGTTAAGGATTCCACAGATTCCTGCTTGGGGCAACATCTATGGGAGACAAAGAAGATCCTGCCTCGGATGGAGTGATGACAGGGACGTCAGACAACTTGAAGGGATATCCGATTGATGAACCTCGGCTCAAGACTGAGATATCTAGAGTTGCTTATTAGGCCAGACCATTTATCGATTTTTCGCCGTTAATAATAATGATAATAGTTTAGGGTATTGATATCTCATTAGGCGCATTGCTATCGCTTTCATATCTCCTTCCGACACGAGAGTCCTAGGGGTTTAACTTGAACACCTGCCTCGTGGACTTAATCCCACGGTCTTCTGAAGACACGGATTGATTTTGTGACCACAATCGGAGCCCCACTGTGACAAGCAACAACGCTAAAAGTCTATACCGAGTGCATGGCTCAGCATTCATACTGTTGGATGCAAGTCGACCAAACTAAGGAGTACGGCACCCGTGTTCAAAAGTAACACCACCCTGAAACCCGAAGGTCTCTGTTCGCTTGAATGGAACCACGACCCCATGAAGCTCCCACTAGAAGGCCAACCGCAAACAACCGAGCTGAACCTACATACAACCGCAATTCTCCTAAAGTATGTGAGTTCAGGGGCTATCCCGGTTCCCATGGTACCAGTATACCCCTGGTAAGGTTTCGTGACTATTGCCACTTCAGATGAGTCCCCATGCAGACTCGGGTCTGATCGCCCTAATTAGGCCCTTGGAGCATTCGCCTGCTGCATCACGGCCAATGCCAAACAGCGTCTCTCGGTGCCACCACTAGGAGGTTGTCCTCAGCCACTTCGTTTTGGTTTAGCCGAGGGGGTTGCCGCCCCGTCTTCCTCCCCGCCACCTCTGAGCACTATCCCCTTCTCGCAATAAAAACGTGGCCTAGTGGACTCAAGCTGCTTTATCTGCCTGTAAAGGTTTATTTATTTATTTATTTATTTGTTTTATTTAATGAGGACAATACACAGAAAGCAAATTTCTTATTACATATTGTCCTCAGAGGGAGGAGCAAGTAAATGACATATTTTGCGCTTAAAGCTAGAGAGGGACATAGAGTCAAATGAACCAAGCTGTAGGGCATTGTAGGACTGGCAAAACCTCGGGATCGGAGAGTGAAAGTAAATCTCGAGCTCGGCGAAGGGCACATCAAAAATGTCCGCATTACGTGTGTCATGAGACGAGGCGATACGGAGAGTAATATCCGAGTTGACGGAGCAGTCCATCAGACCATTGCAGAGTTTGAAAAGAGTACACATATCAAGGAAAATACGGCGTTGCTGTAGGGAGGGGAGATTGAGGGTGCGGAGTCGTGACGGATAATCAACCCGTGGAAGATTCTTTTTGTAAAAGAGGGTCCGGGTGAATTTGCGTTGTACAGCTTCAAGAGCGCGACCGTCACGGATGCGGTAGGGGGACCAGACTACAGAGCAGTATTCAAGGATGTTTTTGACAAGGGAATTGAAGAGTGTTAAGGAGGGCTGGATTGAGGGAAAGTCGGACGAGGAACGTAGGATAAAACCAGACATTTTGGAAGCTCTATTGATGATGTCAACGAAGTGGGAATTGAAACGAAGTTTATCGTCGAATATTACACCCAGGTCTTTGAAGGAGGTCAGTAGTGAAAGGGGTTGACCACTGAGAGAATAGGAAAAGGATGATGGGGAGGGTTTCAGGCAATAGCGCATCCAGTGGCATTTGTTGACATTCAGTGTTAGCTTGTTGACCGAACACCAACGGGCTAAATTATCAAGGTTGGATTGTAAGAGAGCATAGTCCAATGGAGAGGAAACAGAGGCAAACAATTTAAGGTCGTCTGCGTAAAGCAAATACGGACAGGTGAGGATGGAGGCGAGGTCATTGATAAAAAACAGGAGGAGTAGCGGGCCAAGTATAGAGCCTTGGGGAACACCAGAGGAAGGAGAGAAGGAACGAGATGAGTGACCATGAAAAGAAACTTTGCATGAACGGTATGAGAGATAGGAGGAAAGCCAGGAGATGACTGAGGGAGGGAACTTAAGCGAAGAAAGTTTAGAGAGGAGAATGTTATGGTCAACGGTGTCAAAGGCTTTGGAGAAATCAGTATAAACAGCATGTACCTCCTGTCGTGAATTCAAGCGTTTAGCAACAAAGTTGGTAAACACCAGAAGATTTGAAGCCGTTGATTTATGTTTCACGAAACCATGCTGCTCTTTGACAATGAGGTGACCGAAGTGCGCGGTCAACCAGTCGTTGACGTATCTTTCTAGGATTTTGGAGCAAGAGGAGAGAAGGGAAATGGGGCGGTAGTTCACAGCAAGGGAAGGGTCTCCGCTCTTGAGGATAGGAATGATAAGGGCCTCTTTCCAGAGACGGGGAAAGTAGCATTCGTCTAGACTTTTGTTGTAGATTATACACAGGGGGAGGGAAATTCTACAGTTAAGGAGGAAGAGATTAGGAAGCCCATCGGGCCAGGTCCGACATTGGGGTCAAGGTTACCAATGAGGAACTCAACCAAGGAAGGCGTAAGGAGAGGAATGGCTAGTGATTCGGAGGAGTCTGTGGTTATGAAAGGTGAAGAGGGTGAAGGGCTCGAGGGAGAAAACACTGAAGAGAAGTAGGTGCAGAGAAGGTCGCAGGATTGTTGTGGGGAGTTGGCAGTGGAGTCAGCGAAGCTGATAGAAGAAGGGACAGAATGAGTTGGATTACGAGAGTTGCGAGCGTGAGACCAAAAGAGTTTTAAGTTACCGCGGGCAAGGGCGGCTTCGACGCTCAATAGGTACCTTTTACGGGCCTTTCTGACCATTGACTTCACAGTAGATCGTATAGCTTTAAAGTGAGCAAGGTCGGCGTCATTTTTAGAAGCTCGAAACTTCTTCCTCAGTGTATGTTTCAAGCGCATGTTAATATGAAGTTCCGTTGTGAACCAAGTTGGGAAAGAACGTAGGCAGGGAGGGGAAGAAGGGACATAACAAGAGAGGAGATCAGAGAGGATATTGTAGAAGGTGTTAAGAGCTTGATCACACGATGAATTACTTAATAAATGAACCCAGTTGAAAGACGCTAAAGCTGAGTTCAGACCGTCAAAATTGGCTTTGCGGAAGTTGAACTTAGTGGGTTTACGCTTGGTTTTGGGTTTTGAACGAGGGAGCTCCGCTTCAAATTCAACCGCGGGATGGTGAGCGTCGGTTTTTACATACGGGGATGTGCCAGGAAATAAAGAGAGGTGGCGCTCGGGGAGGTTGGAAAGGAAGAGATCGAGAGTGCGGCCCAAGGAGTTTTTGGTGGTGTTGAAATTCAGGGCAGAGCAAGTATACATAAAGGAAGAAAGTGGGAGGGAAGAATGGGAGAGGTTGTTGGAAGGAATTGGAAGACTAGGATGATTAGGCCAGTTGAGCATGGGGAGGTTGAAATCTCCACAAAGGAAGAAAGGGAGGGAAGGGAATCTGACGGTAAGGAGTTCAGACAAATTGTCAAACAATTCTTCATACAGGTGAGAAGGGCTAGCACAGGGGACATAAACACAAGAAACAATGAACGGGAGGAAGTTGGGCGGGGAGACACGAAGAGCAACACAATCAAAAGGAAAGCCAGAGGAGGAGAAGACGAGTTCAGCGGGGAGTGAATCTTTTATAGCAATTAGGACTCCACCGCCAGTGGACTTACGAGAAGCATCCCGGTCCCTGTCACAACGGAAAGTGGAGTACCCTTCGGGGAGCTCGGAGTATAATACGGCATCGTCTAGCCAGGTTTCGGTGATACAGATGGCATGGTGTTGTTGAGCCAGCGCGGATAAATTGAAGGCCCCCAGCTTAGTTCTTAAACGGTTTATTCACAACAGACTTGGGAGAGAATGGGTTAACGCCAAAAACTGATTGTGGTCTTACTATTGTGGATACAGAGAGCCAACTTTCTCAGAAATGTTTTATTAAGTCAGTCGAGTTTGAGCAGCACCCCATAGCAGCCCCTTGCCAAGTGTGCTGCTTAGTACTCGTAACTCTGCGCAGAACTATTCTCTTATCAGTAAGATGGCGATATGTTCCAGATAAAAATTTAGGTCTCATGTTTCGAAGTAGCCGGACAGCTTTATAATCGCACTTTTCAAAAACATCTGTGAATCTGCGCATTTTTCTTCAGATGATGTACCGATGAGGATTATTATGTTCTGATGCTTACTAGTTGCCAAGAGTATAGAAGTAAATGGAATGGGATAATTTCTTTTCCAAAGAGCATCATTAGCTTCTTTCTGCAGACAATCAAGTGAATGGGAGTAGATTTAGGAAAAGTATCATGTGTTTAGGTACCGTAGTATATACAAAGATAATATTAGGTACAATATGATTGTAAATATGCCTAAATGAACGATACCCTACTTTCTTTATTCTACACTAGCACCACGTAGTAGTCCTGTTAACTATCAGTCGAGACTGGTTAATAATATCCCCGTTGAGATGGGATAAAAGTAAAGGCAATTCTTGTCCTCGAGGTTGGTGATTGGACGATGTACCATCAAGTGTTCTCCGCCAAAGAGGCTCTATTTTGCAATGTATGAGATATCTTCAGTGAAAAAGCTGGCATACTTTCTAAGATCTTGAAGCGCCCTCGTCCTAAATAAAACCGAACTCCTTAAGGACACAACGTCGATGTGTTGGTGATCCAAGGTCGAAATTATCTGGTTGTAAGACTAATTGCTTATGATGTGAAAACAAAATGGAAGCTAAGAGCTGACAGTTGCATTTCAAGAGGAAAATTCAACCTGAAAATAGAAAGGGATTGGATTTAGTAGATAGATGGACAATTGAATTGCATAGTGTGCATGACACCATTAGCAGCAATAGACATTAGTTGCTACATTCCGCATTCAGCATGAGGGCGATTGCAAGTTCTAAACCCTTTTTACATGGCACACATCACACTCACATTCAACAAGATAGACCATCTATAAATCTCGATGTAAAAAAGTCCCGAGGCTCAGACTACTGTACAAACCACTACCGTGTAATGGCGAAGCACAGTTGTTACATAATAAAATGCAATATAAATGTTCTCCAAAACACTATTTAGAAATTAACAGACGAGGGGGCTTATCCGGTCTTTTAATTCTCCCAGTGAGTCTGTAAGTACCAGGTTGTAAAAAGTGTACGAGTTTTACTGGGGTTTTCTCAACTCATCTGTGCCAAGGAGAACCTAAAGTTCGAGCTGATCCCCACATTATTCCCAGGATAACTATTGCTTGGATTGGCTACTAAAGTTTCCTGTTGGCAAAGACAAGCTCCTCCAATATTTGTGCCTTCACAATCTTACAGTCCCTGTTGGGGGTTGGCTGATTTTGTCGGAGAAAGTGCTATAAATGCAAAAGGCGTAGACTGACTTCGCTCCTTTATAATGAGGAGTGGCAGGAAGTACTGGAGGAGGCAAACCAACATGATGATTTGTGGTTCGCTTTTTCCAGTACTGGCACTCTTCATTAGGGAGGAAGGAAGGCAGATTAGGTCAAAATGTTCTCAGGGAGAAAGCCATCAGCATCACGTACGCGTCCGCTGGAATCCGTCTTCAGGCGGGCCAAGAATGTGTAGGGCCGGGCTGGGAGTAGGCTCATCCAACTGAAGAGGATCTGCATGCCTCCTGGTGATGTGTTAGAAACAAGTGGATCTGGCGGGGGGATGAGCCGAGGCAACAGCCCTGAGATCGTACTCCATGCAATGGAAAGCGTGCTAATAGGACCCCAAACCAAGGTAAAACCGCATACGAAGTGGCTAAGTATGCGAACTCTGAATACTTTGGGCACCTTTAGTTTCAAATAAAACCCCTCCCAGGTTTCACCAGTGTATTCTAAGCTGAAGCACTGGCGATACTGAAAATCCGTCGATAGTTGGGGCATGATCCGATCCCCATGCGCAATTAAGGCTTTGTATTCAGCGATGACATCCCTCAGGCTGGTGGGGCTGTACACAAATGCACTGAAAAGTCTGGGCGGCGCGCCCAAGGTCACCTGCTAGAGTCAGGCTACGAACAGTGGGTAAACCATTCAGTCACGGTCTTAGGATTCTTTGGCATCAAGCACTAATTCGGGTCCTCGGAGCGGTCACTGAAACCTACCTTCCTACCTATCCTACCTTGAATTGAAAATATGACAATCAAAAGGGTGCAGCACAAACAATGCATCATCTTCCATAGTCAAAAAGAGGAGCAGCGGTATCTGGAAAATCGCCCGTCCCATGCGACGAGATCGTCAGATATTTTTGAATTTTTCAAAAAGTGGGTACAACTTTGAGCAAGTGGGTGGTCCATGTACCAAAATGTGTGAGTGGGCTACTCCTTAAAATTAGTGCTGTATATTATCAAGCAGGTGAAGATTGAGGATCAACTCACATTCTGAAATAGTGAGAAAGGTATCCTTGCCAAGAGCTTAGACGCTTTTCTATGGCCTGGTTTTGATTTTCGCTATTTGAAACTATAAACTTAAACCTTGCGTGTATCCTTGGCATACATCGATCATGACCGATCAGCACCGCCAGAGGAGTTACAATATTTACCTTTCTTGCCGCTATGAAGAAAACCAATCTGCTACTATAGTGGGATGCAAACACAGGGGAAAGACTGTATACTACCTCGGAAACTAACGAATAAAGGGAGTCTATTAGAATTTAACAGTAGAGTTAACAGAAACAGGAAGCTATCCTTCTACACTCTAGATTCGGGGTTTTGTGGGAACAGGAAGGAGGTCGGCGGTATCACTTTATTTACTAATTACCGGAGCTTTAGGGTATAAAACTGAAACAGAGATCTTTCGCGGATTACAGTTGGATACTCTTTAATTTGAAGGTTGTCAAGCTGGTAACATTTGCATCATATATGAATTGAAGTGAAAGATTAAGACGATAGAGAAGGAAATGGAAACGCCTTTAAGGTTTTGTTCTCAGTGAAATGCAACAAAGTCGAATACTGCCGTAGTGGAAATAAGGTCCGTTTAATTTCAAGCAAATAACACGGAAGATCTTCCATTCCAGATACAGGGGTCATTACCGGAAACCATAGAAGAACATCCTGAAATTGTTCAAGAAGGTCCTCTGAACGACTAAGAGACGGTAGTAGCTGGTACACAGTCAAAAAAATTTGAATTGTCGACCGTTCTGCAAGACTCAGTAAGAATTTCCTGGCGAAACACAGGAGTTACTATTTCAGCCAGAATGAGGACGATTGTGGGCTAAAGCCAGGTCTGAAAGTAGATGCAGCTTTCTACGATTGCAAAAAAATTCTTCGTAAAAAAAGTGGCCACAATCAAGTTTTCTGCCTGCTCCCAACACTGTGCCACCACCTCAATCTGCCCCTTCTGTTCTCTCAGTTGTCCGAATTGTCACAAGTTTTCCAATTTCCACACACTTCTAGTTCACTTCACATTCGCAAGACTACAGAAAGAAGAGGAAGAGCCCACAGGCCATTTTGGCACCCCTACCTTCTTGTGGAAAGTGGGATGGGATTCGTCAGCAGCTCTATTTAAACACAGGGGATCTATCTCCAGCTAACATTGTCGAGGAGATGCTGAGGAGTGCTAACAGGTAAAGCCGTGTTGCCTATTACCTTCAGGTCCTTCTCGACGCTGAGAAGATAGAGCTCGACCGGTGGAGAAGCCGGATAGCAGGGGGTTGCTTGAAAGGTTGGTGAAAGGAATTCCCTGTTTTGAAGGCCCAATGCAGGAGAGTTCGGGGACTAGCTCAAAATAATGTGACCAATGGTTCCAGGCTAACTTTCTGACAACGGGGAGGTGTTTAATTGATATTTCGACGACGTACCGTTGCGGGAGTCCAATACTCTGTGCGTAAATGCATTCACCTACCCTACCCTAAATGCTGCACCTGGTCGTTTCATAATCTACGACCCCTTGAGCCGGCGCAACTACCTGCTCGATACAGGCGCTGAAGTATCGATCCTTGCAGTATCCCGGCATCATGATTTAATACCACAACCATTAAAACTTGCGGAACAAATTCTTCAACTATGAGCGCATATGACTGAAGCTAGACTTGAATTTAGGCCTTCGACGAGCATTTTTTGGCGCTTTATTATTGCGGACATCAACATACGGATTTTCTGTGCCACTATGGATTGCTATTAGATATACATACATGACAGGTCCTTCATTGACCCCACAACTTCCCTTAGGTCATCAGGAAAAATCTCATCCTGCTGACCCAGCACTCTTTCGCCCACTTTTTCAAAAATACCGTAACATCACTACCTAGTTACCTAGTTTCTCTGAACCTGTTAAGCGTGAACTACTAACCCCTCGTTTTTCTCTAAGAGCGCCCATTCCCACCGCAAAAGCTCGTAGTTGCGCGGAAACTACTCGAAGAATTTCATAACCAGGGTATTTGCAGACCTGACAGTTGCTGTTTGCCACTTCACACAGGGTTTAATCCAGTAGCGAATGAAGACCTTAAGGCGACCATTCCACTTATCCACGATGCCGTATTTTCGCAACCCTGGACTTAGTCGAGGCATACCATCAGATCCCTGTAGCTCCCGAAGATATTCTGAAAATGGCAATATGCACACCTTTCAGACTCTTCGAGTTCACTAGGATAACTTTTGAATTGTACAACGGGGTGCAAACCTTTTAGAGATTCATCCACTCTTTCCTGCCAAACCTCCACTTCTGCTTCGTTTATTTGTATGATATTACGGTCGCGTCTTTCTCTGAGTCAGAGAGCTTGTAACACCTCAAGTGCATTTTCCAACGTCTCCTTCAGGCCAGTCTAGTACTTAATGTTGAGAAGTGCAAATTGGTACAATCACAGATGAGATTCCTCGGCCACCTGATCACGCCGGGGTCACCAATTTATGGGTAATTACAATTTGTTTCGTAATTATTAATTCATTATATATTTTAAATTATTTATTAAATTTATTGTGTAAATTCATAGAGAGACATTCTTCTCCTTCTTGCTCGATTCTATACTCGAACTGAGATCGAAAAACAACTTTCCCGGTCAAAAATTGTTTTTCGATGAAATGGTCACCACGATTTACACTTGCGTGTCAACCAGGTTGCTCGTTCCGTTACAAGATCCTGTCTGTTTTGGAGTCATTTTGTTCGTGAAACTCCAAGGTCGCTATGTTGACATTCTTTTCCAAACCAAACAGTTCCAGAACCTCAGCACCAATCCGCTTTCTAATCTGAAATGGTATAATAACTTTGTAAAAGGATGTCACCAAGGCAAAGCATTTCAGGGTTTACTGCGTATCTTCTCACACATCCACTCCCTGAGCTAACCGTTCATGCTGTCTTCAGCAAAGTTCAGCTATAATATTTTACCATATGCATGTGGCTTACCGACTTGGAGCAAACTTTAATCCCTTGTCGACGATATTTTCCTAAGCCATTCATAGTACTCAATATTGTGGCCTGATGGATTTATATCGTCATTCAAAATGCATCCTTCGGATATAATATTCTTCACCGCATATGAGGCACTTCTCGATGCTGACCGAGCCCACATTGTTGCCTATTAGATTTCTGAGTAAAGATCGTCGGAAGGCTATTTTTACCCTAATTTACGCCAATCACAGATGATTGACATCATCCCTATCTTTCAGGAAAAAGGTCAACACCCGTGGGTAAAGCTATGGTTTTGGCTTTGCTAACCATTATGGATGTGGTGGAAATACCACTTTTCGTGTTTGAATTTTAAGGGTAATGTAAACCCGCAATTAGATTCTCACGGTTGGATCGCACGCCAGATTTGACCTTCCAAGCTAGCGGGCGCCTAGTATCCAAAGTTAGCTGTTCATGACACGATCATCGTCGGTATGACTGCCCAGCAATGGGAACAGCTTAGTTTTTGATAACCGTCCTAGTTGTCAAACGGATCTCTTCTAGTGAATACAAGTTCTGTTTAAATAAGGACGTTTTCATGAATTTTTAAATGGCCACATGTTCAAATCTCCCGCTTCTCATTTCATCTTATCTCTGCGTTAGCGCAGACTGTGTGTGTAAATTTACAGCGGTTCTCTATCAAGATCTCCGCTTGACGTTTATTATCATCTTTCACGCACAATTCGCTGTTGACTGTTTTCTCGTTCTCGTTTTCGTTTTCGTTTCCATCTTCTTTTTTCTTCTCATCCTGCTTTGTGTGGGCAATAAAACCAACTAATCCAAATTAATCTTTGTGTTTTGTTTTGATATCAACTCGTTCTCACCCAACCGTGAATTTGGTTGAATGCCGAAAGAAGTCCGGTCCCAGTATTTTCTAAGAACGCATTTTTCGAACATTGTTTTTCAAGCGTTTCTCGAACACCACATGATACTGAATGATATGATACTGAAATGAACTATTATTCAGTGTCGCCAAAGGAGCTCTAATGAAGGATGCTATGAAACAATTTTTACTCATAACTTGAACCTACTGACGCAATCAAATGTCCTCTTTCTGCAATATGTAGAGGAAAGACCTAATTGTACATTGAAAGCAACACAACGAAAATTGTAATTCAGCGGAAGGTGCCATCAAGCTAATTATCTTTTTTACTCCTCCCGTATCAATAATTCACATGCACCAATTAAGCAGAAAGTTCGAAAAGTGCTTATCACCGAACATTCAATAAATTCTCATTTTATTACTAACTCTACAGGTTCACATCGCCCACCCAATTGTAGGACAGCGGGATAACATCCTGTAGAGACATTCATGGGTACGAGCGCGTCCTGGAATTCGATGCCTCCCAGAAAAGTAGGTATTACTCGCCGGAAAGTAACATTTAACAAAGCGACAAAATTAACAATTTTAATGTTCCTGCCACATCCTGACAATGTACCGGCAACGCAGACCGAGAACACAGAGAGCGAGAATATTGCATTCAACCAGATCCCATGCTGTGCATTTTCCTGTTTTCACCATTACTCCGAATGTAGCGTTTCGTTTTGGCTTTATTCTGTGGAACTTCTGCTGGTGTTGCTGGAGGGATGTTTAAGAGTATCAACAGGTTCTTCCTGTATCCATCCACCGCCATCATGGCCACGAACATCAACATCATTATGAAGTTTATCATCAGCCAGACCATGGGATTCGGATGTATCGCGAAGTCATTTTGAGCTTGTTAAGGCGACGTTTAGACCGTGTTATTGGGTTATTGAATTAAGGACGCTATTGTAGAAATTATTGATGCACCCATTGAGTTTATAGTGGAATTGAGAGCTATCCGCGAACTAGTAAACAATGTTATTGGAAATCTCATCTTTATCTTTAACCTTAATTACTACAACTGCAAAAGCACGATATTGACCCACAGGACGAGGAACGTATTCGCTCATTTTCCGATCACACACTTCAAGATTTCTTGGCTATTCGTCCTTCGAATTGATCCCCCTCGTGAGTTGAAAGTTTGCAGGATGATTAGATAAAGTGAACTATAAAAGATATATGGGTTCAAGAGCGTTTCGAAGGGAAGCGATAGATTGTATGACTGACCCTTCTTCTCATATTATCACCCATTTTCAACCCTTGCCCTCGGCACGGAGCCTGTTAATTCTTCGCCATGATGAGATTTTTATTGCCTCGCAAAAGCAATTTGTGGAAATTAATGAGACAAGAGTATAAAAACGGAAACGTATAGGATGATGACTAGACAAGTTATGAAGGATTTAAAAGTTAGTTTCCAAAGTTTTTCTTTCCTGCTTAAATGAGGAGAAGCGAATGTTTTTCAAAATGAAGGGATTTGTTCCGCTAAAGCGATATGCAATCAGAGTAATTACATTGTGGCAGTTAGTATGATCCATAAGAGATTGTTTGGGATTAAAAGAACGTAAAGTTTATTATTCTTTAGGGAAATCCTCAAAAGTTTGGCTATAATGTGTTTTTCTCATCAATAAGATGGTTTTCCAAATAAATTCACTAATTAGGATAAAAGGGGAACGAATTCTACATAAAATATTTATAGAAGAAATTTGTTTTTAAACCACAAAATGTGTCAATGTTTTACAATGTAATCAGTTTTGTGGTGGTGTCTCCAGTCTATGCCAAATTCCGATTCAGTAAGCAAGTGACATAGTACACCTTGAAACAGTGGAGAAAAGGTTGGCATCTTTTGTTATAGTTATCTCCTAAATTGGTCCTAGCAAGTTAAGCTCGCCTACGTCCCATCTCTACCCGTTCAGGGACATGTTCATCAGCTCCGTCTAGGTCATTTCAAGAAGCTTGCAATTATCCTCAACTATTCAGTGTCATGCATTTCATGGGTGACAAACTCCTCGGCTAGTTTGGGATAATGATCACCATCATTTCAAAGATTGATTTGCTCTTTCATTTAGATTTACCATGGCATCTAGCGCTTCAGTATTTAATAGTGGAGTGGAGGAAGTGAGATCCATTCCAGATTCTTTTCGTAGGAGCTCAGAACAAAAGATGCCACTTACGAGGACCACGTTTCCCTTAGGTAATTAAAATGGAATCCGGATTGATACCAACTCTGCTGGTGTATGGGTGTGTGTATGGTGGGGGAGAAGCTACAGTTTCTGAGCACTTAGGCCGTGTTGGCCCATTGTACTCGCCTCCCCCGTTTAACGGTATATTCTGGATTCGTTGACCTATCGCAAGATTTCCGTTAGTGGATGTGATGCTACCCGACGCAATTGGAGAACATCGGCACCAAAGATATGATGCCTGATGCGTTCATAGGCGAGGCATTCACATAAGAAATGCTCCGTGGATTCCGCTTTCTCATTACAGGAGGGTCACGTATCATCTTCGGTAATTCCTATTCTGAACGTATGCCCAGCTAGTGAATTATGGCCTGTCAGAATGCCCACAATACACCTGCAAGTCCTCCTGCTTTTCGACAGGATAAACTTTGCGGTACGTATGTTTGGTTCTGGCAGGAAAAGTATGGTGTGTCGAGCAGCATTTAGACTCTGCCGCCTGTCATTATGGGAAGATTATTCCCAGTTTTTGAAAACAGATTTAGCCAATGCTACTGATACTCGAATTGCTGGCTCCGGTCCCGGCATAGGGGAGATTGACCCCTCTTTCGCTAAAGCGTCCGAGATTTCATTTCCCTCTATGCCACAGTGACCAGGTACCCAGAGTAGTTCCACCGTATTGAATCTAGACATAGAGTTCAAACGGTTTCTGTATTCCTGAAAGATTTTCAAGGTGATCAAAGGACTGCTCAATGCCCTCAATGCAGCTTGACTGTCACTGAAGATTGCGATGCGCCTGCCTTTCAACCGCTTGTCAATCATCCAGTTTACCACCCTTAGGATCGCATAAACTTCGGCCTGAAAAACCGTTGCATGTTGTCCCAAAGGAAAATCCCACTTCTCGTTTTTATTCGAGAGGTAGACTCCGGCTCCAGAACCCTCTTCTGTTTTTGAGTCATCGGTGTAGAAGACTTCCGTATATCCCGCCACGCATTCCTCTGGGTTTTCCCAGTCCTCTCTACGCTTCCGGGTAACTTCATATCTTCTACCAAACAGATGTATGGGGACACGAGAATCGGAAGGCATTGTAAGAACTGGATTCAGCCCTCCCAGTAACTCTTCCAATGCTTTGTGCCCCCCATATCCGTTGTTTTCCCATAGATCTAATCGAATTAGTCTATGAGCTGCTCTCATTGCAGTGCTTTGAGCAGGGGCTGCAAATTGAGTAGTGCATTCAGAGCTGCGCCGTATTTCGTGCTCATGGCACCAGTGATATCCAGACACACAGTTCTTTGCAGTGCGACTAGTTTACGGTGAAAACCTTTTTGTCTCACCGTAACCCACCACACTACGGATGCATATACGAACATCGGCCTAATAATGGCAACGTATATCCACATTACCACATGAGGCCTGAGTCCCCATGTCGAGGCAAAGGTCCGTCTGCACAGCCCATAAGTTGTGAGAGCTCGTTTCATCTTTACCAATACATGTTTGTTCCAAAGAGGTTTTTTTATATACAGTGACTCCCAGATATTTCACTTCTTCGGAGAGTTGAAGGGTAGTACCCCTCATCTCAGGGAGGCAAAGTCCATCCAGTTTTCTCCTTTTTGTGAATAAAACCATTGTGGTTTTATTTAGATTAACTGACAAACCATGTCTAAGGCACCAGCTGTCTATCAAATCAACGGCACTTTGTATATTCCTACACACCGTTCCAAGATCCCGAACAACAGCAAGTACAGCCACGTCATCAGCATAAGCTTGAGCGTGTATTGCAGTTCGCATAGCAGTGAGTCGATCAGCATACTCCACAGAAGTGGCGAAAGCATTCTCCTCCTTGGGGCAGCCCTTCGTTGCTTCTGTAGTCAGGTAGCGATCGACACCTACCTCAGCGCACAGCAATCTTTGCGTTAGCACAGCATGGATCCACTTAATTAAAGCATCATCAACTCCATGCGCTCTGGCGGCATCACAAAGTTTTTGAAAAGGTCCATTCAAAGTTGCATCCTCTATCTTTGTGACCAAAGAGTGAAGAGCAGACTCACAGGACTTTCCACGTTGGTAAGCATGTTCTGCTGGCGTATAATACGAATGTTGAAGCCAGTAAATTCTAATAGCGTTTCGGTTCCTGGTTGAGCACGGAAATTAGCCCGTTAAGAAGAAGTTCATTAAAAATATCCACCAAAACATCACGTTGAATTGTGCTATATTAGGTTACTGGGAAAGGCAAACGCCAGACTAAAGAAAATAAGCTCACTGCACGGAACCACCATTCGGAATCGAATATATACCTTGTAGTAATCGGCGAACCATATTCGATGGTATGGTCACGCAATTCGTGCAAACGAGAATTCACTTGCAAAGATTGGTCTGAACATCGAAGTCGATGGTAAACGACCAAAAGGCAGACCTAAGCAACGGTGGCTTGATACGCTGGATGGGGATTTGAAAGCCTCCAGATTGCACCCAGATCAGGCATTCGATAGAGTCAAATCGCGAAGCCGATCACGACGAGCCGACCCCGCTTGTGAACGGGACAAAGGCTGAAGAAAAAGAAGAGTAATCGGCGAACCATAGCAAAATCACGGTTGTACTTTTTAGGCTAAAGATACGTTTGGTAAAGCCGAATTGTAGCCATGAAGAAGACCTGTCATACAAGAAACAATAGCATAGACTTTGTGAGGCAAAAATTTAAATATCAAACAGCTTTTGCGTTCCTCCTAGCATCACAATTGCATAACATGAGGAGATGCTTAAAAATTTGGTGTTGCATTCCTTCGAGGTAAAAAATTAAGTTCACTTACGTACCTGACATACCTCAGTACCTTGTTGATGAAAGGGGTGTCCTAGCGGGGAAATGGACGCCAAAATGACAGTGATACCCAAGTCATCTTTCCCTATATTGGAAGTTGTGAGAGATCCAACCAAAAGTGCACCGCAAGTACAAATCTAGTATGGTTGAGTGGTCTACCGGAACTTTTGAAAATAAAGCATTCCTCTCGGCTCTAGAAGGAGTTCTCGACCCAGAGAAAACGGCAATGGAAAAAGCTTGTCAGCTGAGTCAACGAGTATATGACAGTATAATGCTACGACGGCATCTGCACTACAGTAGCAAACCAAACTATTTATGGAACCTCCAAAATTTTGATGTTGAGACCATCTTGCCCACGAGCAAGGAGTGGTTGCCATAGAGTAAGGAAAAGCCAAAACACCAGGTGCTGAAGGATGAATACTGGAATCTCCGAAGTAGCCTCAAGACTGTCATAAGGATAACAAAGGGACTGCTACAAACGGTTATACCTGTGGCTATTTAAAAGACAGCTTTTCGGTTCCTGAAGTTCGCGAGGAGGAATAACGGAAGATCAGCGAACACATTGGGTATAAAAAGGTTTCAGGATATAACAAACTTCCCAATAAATTTGTCAAGTTGGGTTCTGGACATTTGAATGGGATTTGGTAGAAGGAGTGTTTCCGACCCGATGCGACCGGCTGTCGATTAGTGCTGTAGATTGGTGACGCTAAATGGCAATACGGTTGTATTAAAAATACGTTTTATAAGGTGGTTGTCGCTAGCTTTACGAAGTGAAACCATGTATGCCATCAAATCATGGCTACACATGATCAAACTGAACTTCGCATATGGAAAGATGGAAGTGGACCTTATTTCCAATGATAGAAAAAAACAATACAAACCGAGCTGTTCGGAGGCAAAACTGTCAATATAATAAATAACTGCTGCAACCAGTTATTTGCAACAGTCGATTAAAATTATTGTCCATTGTATCCAGCAGATAAATAGGTCGACAGGAGGTGGGCTTATCAGTCAATCACAGTACGTGGGTTTTCGTATTTTAGGTTGTGCTTTCAATGTCACTGGTGGCAGAGGGATTTGTATTATTCTTGGATTTCGGACAGCAGTCGACTCAGCTCTAAGTGGGTACCTGAGTCAATGATGATATGATCACGGATAACGCAATGCTGACCACATTACCTACTACAGCATACTTTAGTGTGCTGTTACGGTCTTAACGGAAGTGCGCTAATACACTTCAGGGCCCTGATCCAATTGGTCATGCCAACGATTATTATTATTATTTCCGAATTATCAGAATCTCGGCAGATGCCGGATTTTCCCTAACACTAGCACTAAGTGCCAAGCATTTAGGCTCGGACGATCCTACCTACTTAAAAACTAAACGTTGGTAGGTGGTAGGTTAATGGGAGAATCCCGCGATTACTCCTCGCAACATCGAGTACGTATGCAGAAAGAAGTTGTTATTATGGGGGAGATCAACATCAATAATATACGCGGAGCGACACGTCTTGTCAACTAACAGTGCGTCCGAGTTGTTGTGTGGAATATGGTGATCAGTCAGAACTTGCCTGTCCCAATACATTCTGTAAGCAGAACTATCAAGTACTGCTTGCGGCTCATATCGGTAAACCGGACATGTTCCCGTGATCAGCCCATGCTTCTATGCAAGGTTTTGATGGATAACCTTACATACAGCATGATTCCTGGTGATGTATTGCACCGGTGCCATAACAGTACAGCCAGAAATGAGATGGTTCAACGCCTCTAACGCCGAACCACACATTCTACACTGGTCGTTCTCCACCCGTTCTTTCATGATGAGCTTTTTATAAGCTCGGGTGGCGACCACGTCGTCCTGAATGGCACACATGAACCCCTCCGTCTCAGCAAAGAGCTTCCCAGCGCACAGCCATCTGTTCGACAGATGCAAATCGACAAATGGCTGCCAAAGACAAATCACGTGTTTACCGTGCATTGCCTTCGAATTCCATTCTTCGATCCGCTCTTGGTTCGACTTTACCCCACTCAGAGGATTGAAAGATCGATCCTTTAAGTTAAGTGGAGTCAGCCCACAGTCTGCCTTACAGACAGCCGCATGCAAGGAACTCATCTGCTCTTTGCTATAAAAATAAGCGCGTAGCGTGTCGACTTGGTGATAATGTTATGCCGTCACGTCAACCACGCCCCTACCTCCGATGTCACGAGGCAGGTTCATTCGCACCACGGCAGTGTTTGGATAATGCTAACTTTACACGTCGCAGGAATTCGGACAGCAGAGCATCCTTCAGATCACCATCTCGAGCATGGGTTCCTTGCAGAATTCCTAGGTACTTGTAGAAGTCTGTCTCGGTCATAGCTTCGATGTCCAGGTCACCAACGCTATGCCCGGCATGCGGCTCGTGATGACCTTTGCGAATGGCTTGGATTCGATGCTTGTCTAATCCAAGCTCCATCCGAATATCACGGCTGAACATGTCTATTATTCACAACAGACTTCTAAGATGGTCGTGAGTACCAGCATGCAGCTTGATGTCATCTAAGTACATCAAGTGTTTCGGTTCGCACTTAGCACGCAGGCAATATTGAATTGCAAAACCGTGCCTTGTAGCTTCATTCAGTAGTCATGAAAGGGGGTTCAGTGCCATACGAAACCAAAGGGGACTCAACGAATCCCCCTAGAAGATGCCCCTCCGTTATTATTATAGTATTTGGAACCCTTTTGCACCATCCAGAATTTCTTCTTCAGTTACTGGAGGGATGTTTTCGACATTTAGTGATACCGTTATGTTGAGGAAACAATGTTGCAACCATCTTTAGCAGCAATCTCAGACGAGTGATATCCTCATCAAGTACTTTTGATGAGTAAACTGTTTTTGGTCTCTTCAGGCTGTGGTTTATTGCTGTGAGCCTCTTATCAATAGCGTGATTGTCACTATGCGTACACTCTTCGTAGAGATGCCAATGTAAATTTTCGACAGGGGAGTCACAAAGGAAAATATGATCGGCGATAAAGGCTAATTTTCCCTGGCTAAATATGAGTAAATTTCCAGCATTGCGTGATACTTAAACAGGAGGAGATCTCGTGTGGGATCCTTCTCTGTCTTTCTCTGTTGTTATCCGACTTCACTGCACTTCTGCTTAGTCGGTGATAACAATTTTCAGATTGTGCTGTTGGACTTATCAACGAACGTCTCAAATCTAAAATTTACTGCAATGTCGTCAGTTTTGTCGTTCCGTCGTTCGCCAATTATAAAAAACAATGAGCGGTGTCTTGCGGTAATGGAGACGAAGATATTGCTTTGGATTCGTAGCGTGACACGTTTTGATCACATTCAAAATGAGGACATTCGCAATAGATATGGAGATGCACCGATCGTGGGAAAATTGGGAGAGAGGCGTGTTCGATTTAATTGTCACGTAATTCGCGCTAACGAGAGTTCACTTACCAAAATTGGTCTGAACATCGAAGTCGATGGTAAGCGACCAAAAGGTCGGCCAAAAGAACGGTGGCGTTATATGCTGGATGGAGATTTAAAAACCTCGCGAGTGTATCCTGATGAGGCATTTGATAGAACCAAATGGCGAAGCCGATCACGACGAGCTGACCTCGCTTGTGAATGGGACAAAGGCTGAAGAAAAAGAAGGAGTGGCCGACCTGATTAAATGTGCTTTAACGATCAGTTTTGACCTGACTGACCTTATGGATCTGAGCTTACACAATGTGGCACCAATGGCGACGCCACCAAAGCCGCAAACCTCAAAACTTTTGGTGGTTTTCATCATTAAGGAATTAAGGTCATCTATCACGACCGCAGTGACACCTTTAGCGAATCCCTCTTGGATAGCTTGGACTTACTCATTGAAAACCTCTTTCTGCTTGGCATCGGAGGTGTCTATTGGTACGTAGCAAAGCCCTATTAAGATGTTCTTCATTTTGGGCTGGAATTTCGTAGTGAATATTCTGTCTTTTACGGGTTCCCAAGACAAGATGGCGTGCCTAATGGAAATGGTAAGCATTAATTCGATATCAGATTGAAGTCATATCCAGAAGAGGGAGGAGAGTAATCCCCAAAGTCCCACCATTTTAATTTGCTTAACCACAGAATGTGGTCCTTTTTTTATCATCAGAAATTTAAAGCAAGTAACAAACGCTAGCTAAAAATTTATTCAATACTATGCAGCGCAACGTAGGGATAACTTCTGAATATTTGGCATCACCCCACAGACGAAATCATTGCAATTGACTAGAGCGAAAGTATACCTGCAACTGATGTTTCGCTTAATTCAAATTCCCAAATAATAATAAATCTCAGAATAATATTCGTCTGTCTCTTAAAACTCTTGCTTTCTCCAGAATAATTTCCATGATCATGTTTTCCATGAACACAGAATATAGTTCGTCCTTCACTTGCTTAACTTCGAACTGAAATTATTACTTGAACGATGATAGACCACATCTCTGCTTCCAGTTTGAGCCATTCTGCAAAAAGGAATACCGAATGACAGACTGAACACAAGAAAACCTTTTCCCTCAAAATAAACAATGAATGACCCGAACAAAGGAGTATGAATAAGACGTGGATAAAGAAATAATTGTGAGTCGGTTGGGAGTTCAAAGCTCTTGAATAACCCTGGCTAGCTGCTTCTCTACATACTTGAAACTTTTTCTTGCCATATGCAAACTTGACTGCATTTCAGAAGAGTAAAGTACACAAATGTTCATCCTTCTTAGTTCAGCTTGGCAAGATTTTAATAAGGATTCACTTATTGTTACCCGACAAATGAAGAGCTACGGTTGAATGGAACCTCTTCAAGTTTTATTGGAGATTATTCGACCCAATCTTGGTATCAGCATGATAAGAACTCATTTCTTTGAACTACACTCATCTGAGATTCTATTGTCCTTTTGGATTTTTGCTTGGTATATCTAGTGCTAGTCGTGGTCGTTTATTGACACTGCAACCTAGCCTTCGTAAGGAGCTTTCGCAGGAGTAATTAATGGACGTACTTACCAGGAGCGAATAAATTTCTTTCATTTATAACGATGCCATTCTCGAATATGAACATTCATAGTTCATAGCGTAAACAACTTCCAGCTCACCTATGTGAACCCCGACGAGGTAACAGAAAAACAGCTTTTTCACCATAAAATTTTATTGGTCATTGCATCAACTACTTACGTAGCCGTTTCGTTTCACACAGGATATAGTAAAAGCAGCATTCGCTATCGCTGACTCTCCTAAACAGCCTCCACAACTATATTGGCTTGTCCCCTGGTAAGAACTTAGGATGACACCGTCGCATTGAGAACGAGTCCTTTTGCTGCTCTTTATACATAAACCGCATCCAATTTAGTTAGTTTCAAGAAGGATAATTCCGGATGGCGTGGAAAATGAAATTCCTGGCTTTCATTCTCCATTCTCCTCTTGCAGATATTGTTTGCTACATCCACGAACCACGATTGCAACAAATTTTATTTTCTTTTACGACCGCACCACGTGTCATTTCGGCTATATATGTATATATATGTGCATACGAGACGATCTGGTGGTTTCAAATCTACTAAAACTAAACAGACAGGGGTTCATGGAAGGAGAAGATGCCGTGCAAGTGGCAGGTTGAAATGGTCATTTGCATGGACCAAGATGGCAACCACCCGTAAGTTTTTGACTTGCAGATGGGATTAGTCCCAAGACAGCAATGCTTGCGGTTGAAGACGAAACTCACAAAAGTTTTTGTATAATACATTCATCTGAAGATACTTGCACATATGTATACCGACTTTGTTACGAAACTCAGCAAAACTATCAGGAATTCAATCAGATCTAGTATTTTAACATTAGGATTACCTCGACAATTTGAGGGAGCTTCCTTTTTTTATTGGGGACGGACTACTCACAACTTGAACCAAATATCCAGCAATTATTAGTAAAAATCCTCAAACCACACGTAGTCTTTAAAAGTTAGAACGTTTGGAAGCTGTCAAACACTATAAACGTCCCTTGAGGTCCTTGCAAATTGATTGTTTCACTCATTGTTTCAACGGCTTCAGTGCGGAC
Organism: Hermetia illucens; assembly: GCF_905115235.1. Classification (NCBI taxonomy): domain Eukaryota; kingdom Metazoa; phylum Arthropoda; class Insecta; order Diptera; family Stratiomyidae; genus Hermetia; species Hermetia illucens. The sequence continues at coordinate 143,905,287 of NC_051852.1, forward strand.
AACAATGGCGACTGTCTCCTTGAATCCTCCTAAAACCCAGGCACGCACCGAAAGAAATCTCAAAGGATTATTGGCGAGCGGTAATGTCATTATTTACTGAATTAAACTCAAATTACGGACCGTCCTATAATTACATTTATAATTGACATCGTTGCATCGCAATGCGTCCCCAGCAGACATGAGCTCCAAGAAAGGGGGTAATATATTTGTGGGTTGCAATAAGTTGTTCGATAACACTTGCACGGCTTCGAACCGTAATTCGATTGTCTGGTTAAATTGAAAACAATTGAGACGAAAATTGAGTTATAATCTGCTTATGCTCAACAGATGAACCAAACCGACGTTCTCAGGACATGCACCAAAATGTATCATTGGAAAAGATACTTGTATGATTTATGTAGAAGATATGGAAGAAAATGAGGTTCATTGACCCCTGGGTTGGAACTGTCCAACGAAAGGTGCGAGGTATACTGTCCCAGTAGAAAAGAGGAAAAAAGAAAGAAAGAAATAGCGATGCAGCTAGTAAACGCTAGAACAACCGAGACGCCAAAAGGTCAACAGAAAAGATGGTTATATCTGAGCTACGTGTGACTGTAAAGAGAAAATCTGAGAAAATGCCTGGCTCTGGCTCGCGGTGAAAATTATTTAAATCCGCGGGTGATATTATGCAGTCCGTCTATTATCCTTTTTCCCAATGAAATTTCTATTTCGGGCTCCGGTGAGCCCCATCCGCTTTTCCGCCTCCTTTCGTTAGGCCCGGGCACACGGTATACCCTTGACTGGAAAGAAGTATTGATGAAGTTTTGGGGAACGTTTCCCCAATAATTTATTTGCTTGGAACAGAAGCCGGCGGAAGAACAGGGAAAACAACCGGATTGATTACGTTTTACCACAATTTGACGCTTTTTTTTTACTTAAATAAACAACTGTAACATATTCTCCTTACATCTCACACTTAACTAGGTTTTGTTTGAAACTCGGTTTTATGACCTTAGCTGATCGGCGAACAGGACTCGAGTGATGATAAAATGTCATTCTCGACATTTGCCATCCCAATCCTATGTCAGGCCGTCAACTATTTCTGTGGCTATTAAATGCAGCGATAGAGGCAATCACAATGACATTCAGGTTTGTACCTCCGATGTGCCGCCATATCATTCTGCCCCAGCTGAAACCGTGTGGGTTAAGCGATGTAAACCGACTACGTGATCAGGCAAATGAGAGTCACTGGGCGAATCTGACATTCCGCGGGCGCTTATTTGAAGCGACCGCCGGGTCATCGATAAGGAGACCCATTTGGGTCCGCCTCGGACGTAGAGCTTTTACGAGTGCTCGTCTCGTTGCAGCACTTTGAAAGGGCCCTTGTATGGTGGTTGCAGTGGGTCTCCGAGAAGCGTCCGTCTGAATGAGAACCTACGTAGACGTTTCAAAGTGCCTGGGGGTGTTAACCCCCCTGTCGCCTGTCGGGACGGTGGAGTTAGCCGCATCTTCGAAACTATGTTCCTGAGCAGACGGAGCACTCCTAAGTCGCTTAACTCTGCTCCGCTATCCAGTATAGAGTCAGCGGGAAGGTGTAGATTCTCCCCGTACACCATCTCCACGGGGCTGATCATGAAATCTTCTCGTTGGGGTATACGAAGGCCGAGAAAGACGAAAGGCAAGGGCAGCGACCACGGCAAATCGTCGCGAGCCATTAAGGCGGCCTACTATTGGATTGCGGATGGTATGCAGTAGTTCTATGCCGTTTGAAGCCAAGGAGCTTTCCTAACTCCGCGAAAAGAGTAGATTCGAATTGCATTCCCTGGCCGGTGATGATTACGGCTGGAATATCAAAGCGCGGAATCTATTCTCGACAGAGGCCCTCGGCACATGATTGTGCCTTAATGTCAGACAGAGGTATTACTTCAGGTCACCGCGTAAACCTGTCGATGATTGTGAGGCAATACTTGAATCCACGCGAGTCTCGCAAAGGGCCGATGATTGCGAGATAGATTGTGTGGAAGCGCTTGGTTGATCTAGGGAATACACCTAGTTTAGTTCAGTTTACTAAGGGAGTCGCAGCTGCAGGCACTCAGGCCATTGTTAGACCCATCGACTATCCCCGTAAATCGCCTATTCAATGGCTTCTCGCCTACGGCGTTCGCAGGCTTCAGCGAATCTGAGAACATTTTTCAGAGGCAGAGAGTGTGCAGGTACTTCATTGAAGAAAACGTTACCAAGGTGTCTTCATCTGAGGTCTGGGGGCAGGTCGGGCAGTTGCATAGAAAGTGCAGGGCCATCTCCACAACCACCACCCCAATTTTTTCCATATGTTAGTTTAAGGAACAGTGCCCCGTTAAAAGCCCTTCTTGGGTTTTCATGTCCCACTTCTTAAGGGACTACAAACATGCCGCTTCAGAAAGCCCAGGTTCTTTCCAAAAATTTTCGCCTGCCGACAATAGTGCAAATTTCTCTACTCTGCTGTGTGAATTCTTGCAATTTCACCCTTCAGAGTAGACTTGACGGTGGATGGCTGGATTCTAAAAGCTGATTCTGGCCCCACCATTGTGGATCCTAGCCTTCGCGAACCAGTCTGTCAGCCCCCTCATTACCAGCGATGTTAGAAGGCACCGACATCAAGAATGTTTCGTTCAGTCGGCCGAATTTCAGCAGCACCTGATGACGACTCGACACCAACAGGCTTGATATGTCGTTGCTGTTTAGTGCTGATAATGCCGCCTGACTGTCAGAACAGATTCGAATGGTGCGACAGTTTTCGGACGCGGGAAGCTTGTAATCGCTTGCACCTTGTCTGAGTCGGGCTGTATTCCTTCAGGGGAAATGTAGCGACAGAGGAATCTAACCTGTGTTTGAAGGACCTTACATTTCTCAACGTTTAGGACTAACCCGGCCTCAAGGAGACGTTGAAAAATGCACTCCAGATGGGCTAAGTGCTCAGACTCTGAAGAAGTAGCGACCAAAACATCATCCAAATATACGGAACAGAAGTCGAGGTTTCGCAGGACCGACTGGATGAACCTTTGAAAGGTTTGCGTCGCATTGCATAATCCGAAAGTCATCCGGGTGAACTCGAAGAGTCCAAAGGGTGTGCATATTGCCGTCTTTGGAATGTCTTCTGGAGCTACTGGGATTTGATGATAAGCCTTGGTTAAGTCCAAGGTCGAAAAGATGCGGCAACTCGCGAGGTGATGCGCCAAGTCGTGGATTAGTGGATTTGGATATCGGTCAGGAGCAGTCTGTGCATTTAGCCTTCTGTAATCCCCACATGGGCGCCATTCGCCGTTTGGCTTAGGGACCATATGCAGTGGGGAAGACGAACAGCTGTTTGAGGGCCTGCAGATACCCTGTTGAACGAGCTGTTCAAACTCTTTCCGCGCAAGAGCCAGTTTCTGGGATGGTAGAGGACGTACCTTCGAGAAGATCGGGGAACCAGTAGTGTTAATGTGATGCTGCACATTGTGCTTCACTGGTTTGGAGAGACTACACTTGGTAGTAATCTGGCTGAACTTTTGGAACACGAGAGTCGGTATTGTTTTCTAAAAGAACGGAAAGATTATTGCCCGGGTGAGATACCATTTGTCCCGACGAATTAAGGTTGGTCGTCGAATCTATAAGAGGCTTGTTTTGCAAGTCTACCAGCAATCCATAGTGACACAAGAAGTCCGCACCTAGTATGGGGAAGCTGACATCCGCCAGGATGAAGCACCACGAAAATATCCTACGCAAGCCAAGACTCACATCCACTTGCCTCTACCCGTAGGTGTTGACACGGGAGAAATTTGTCGCTGCTAGTTTCAGGGATTGTGGAAATAGTTTATGGTGTTGGGGTATGGGAAGAATCAAAACTTCTGCATCAATATCCACGAGGTAGTTGCGCCTGCTGAGCGGGTCGTAAATTATTAGGCGACGTGGCGCTGCGTTTTGGGTGGCCGTCGCCAGGCCCCCCGCGAAATTAGTTTTTTGCGGCAGGCGTGCATTTACAAGGGATTGTACATTTAGTGGCTTTATCGCTGAATCTGCGGTGGTAGCAGCAAATCCCTCGGTTGGTGGACTGTCCTGACGACCTGCTACCTGATCGTCCTTTTCGAGTGGCAGACCGCGAGTGAGCTCGTGATCTGGCGCCCGAACGCTGAGCGTCCAGCGTCGCCCGCATCTCGGCCACACTGGCTGTTAAAGCGGCTATCTCGCGCCTTAAGTCGTCCACCTCCAAGGCTAAATACGTTATCTTTTTATCATATTATTATAATTTATATTTAGCACGTAATTATATATATACAATTTGAAATTAAATTAATATTAATTACTACAATAGCCAATCTTGAAGACGGAAGACTCTCTATTCTTTTCCTTGACGCCCTGCCGTCAAGTCATGGCACTCTGCTCTCCACTCCTGTGGCGAGATCTAAACTGAGTGCCCGCTCGCATTCGCAATATTCGAAATATATTTCGAATGCCGCGAATCCTGCCGCGCCACATGACTCCTCTATTTTTGTCGCAGAGATTCACCCAGCTTCTGGCTACGTTCTTTAACAAGAATCCGCTTCAGCTTTGAGGTTGCTTCAAGAGAGTTAATCTTTTCGTTTAGCCGATCTTATGCCATCTATGCCTCTTTACAACGTTTCCAGCCAGCGACTGAATTACACTTCAGAGCGCAATGGAGGAGCATCCTTGTCGTTCTCCTCTGTTTTGCCAAATCCGAGCTCCACCATAGTGTTTTGCCCTCCTTTGGCATCTTGAGCGGACAGCTTTCTTCGAAAGCTTCTCTTATGCTAGTTGTGATCATCTGGGCTGTCTTCCCAATTCCAGCAATGGATTTAATTCGCTTTCCAGGGCTCGTGACTCGGGCGCTCAATTCTATTTTATACGTCGCCTAATCTGCTTTCCGTAGATTCCGAAATGGAGTGGGTAGAGGTGGATGCCCTTTACCAAATCAATGCATCTGTGATCCAAGAGTGTGATATCTTTTAATACTTTCGACTCTCCGACCAGAGCCGCGATGTCAGGGAATGCCACCATGATCTCGATGATCTCTGGCCTGACTACTTTGAAGAAAGTGAGTTCATTACCTAAATTAAGGATCTGCAAATCGGTTCCTACTAGATTCTCCAGTAGTCTCGATCCTCTTGCATTGATGTTGAAACTTCCCCAGCATATGTGGTAAACGTTGAGATCACATCGTGCTATTACCCCACGCCTTTACTTTTGGTATATCGGATAGTTCTGATGAATGTTCCACTGGGAGCTTCTTCTGCGTCACATGGGAAATATGCAGAGCACCATAGTATCTCTTTATCCCCCTGTTGACTTTTTATGAATAGTTTAGCCGATGTGGAGTCGCCATCACATAGGTCGTTAACCAAATTAGCCTGGAAGTCTTTTGAGACTACCATGCAAAAGCGGGGTCCATCACCTCCATTTGCATATAACAGGTCAGCATGTTGGAAGTTTAGGCCCTTGACTACCCCACCAATATCCTACGGTTCCTTTCTAGAAATGTCTTGCAAGACCACCCGAGACGCCCGCACTCCCCATTTTTGCGCCAAGTGCTCTTGGGGCGATCCTCTCGTCGGCCATCTCAGGAGAATGGATCCCACTGCATGTCGTAGTCAACAATACAATTGTCGCCGCTCCTTAATGTGTGACCTATCCCCTGCCACTTGCACCTCCTGATCGCATCGTGTGCAGGTACCAGGAATGTACGCCGACCGAATTTTTCGTTTATAATAGTATCCGCCCTTGGATGATATGACGCAAAGAGGTGTTAACGGAGGTTCGGATCTATCGAGTGACAATGGGGGCCACTTTTCATGTGCTACTCCCATATAGCAATACTGAACAAACACTGGAATCGAATAGTCTCAACTTGGTGCTGGTGTTGAGACAACTTCCTTTCTAGATTTGAGACAAGGCAGCGAAAAGCGATTGAGCGCTTTTAATGCGTTGAGTAACATTGAGTTTGGTGCCACTGTAGGCAGAAACTGGGCTTCCTAGATATATAAATTGATCAACGCATTAATGCAAACAGGGAGAGTTTGATGATCCGTCATACAGACAACCTTGGTTTCACTAGTGTTTGTCATCAGCCCGAACTTATTTGCCTCTCTTTGTCAAGGTCCAAGACCGGGTGAAAGAGCAAACAAGTGTCATCAGCGTGGTCCAGGTGTATGTTGAATGGTACCATCTGACGAGGCAGCATGAAGAATGTCACTGAAAACAAGAAAAAATAGTATCAGCGACAAAATGCAACCCCGGCGGACTCCACCTTCCACCTAAATCTCCTCTGAGATTTTACCTCGGCGCAGCATGTGACACTCTACGCCATCATACGTCACCCTGATAGTAACCATTAGTTTCTCTCGAATGCCCCTCCGCCATAGAGCATGCCCTCCCTCCCTTTATGAATTATTTAAGCTATTATCTTGTGGCAGGAAGTCCATCATCGAAAAGTTTGCGACTACATGCAATCTGCCTCGTGATGCAGTATACCCTTCTGAGATCATTGCGTTCTCTGACGTCTTCCGCTTTCCTGATAGCGAGTCAACAAATTCCCACGATGCACACTACGATGTGTCCCTTCGGGATATGGTCGATGAACTGCGTGGGACCCAAAAAAAGAACACTTTTGATGGCGGCCCAATGCTCATCGGTATTATCTGCGAACGTAAGCGACAATCCGATAGTGATGATGGTCCTAAGTCTAGTGCTGATCGCGAAGTGGTCGAAACGGTGATTGCTCGCATGTTGTCGGTCATTTGAAACCCAACTGACCTTATGGCAGGCTCTGATCTCAAACAATGTGCCACCAATGACGATGCGATGGAAGTTGCAGAAATCCACAAACTTCCCACCATTATCTTTACGGTCGCCAAGACTGTGGTTCCTCATCACATGCCCGAGGAAGGTGTTCTCAGATCTCACCTTGGCATGCAGATGACCCTTCACAATCTTTATAATTACTAGTAGAAAGCATCCATTTCCGCTCACCGTTGGTGCATGGCATTATACAATGGTGATGTTCCTTACCCTGGAGCAGAACCTTGCAATCAGAAGTCTGTCAAAGACCGGCTTCCAGGTGTGGAGATACGCCTCGTCGTAACCGTTAGAATTTCAGTCTCTATCCCGAGCGTTGTTAACCTTTTCTTAGCAATAAACTTTAAAATTTTGCAGTTTGCTAGCCCAGAAACTTCTATCTCTTTTAATCGCCTTTTATGACAAGGAGCTTTTGAGTGAATTTTTAAGCCCCCGCTGAGAGGACGCTTAACGGCTATCAACGAGTTTTCCTAAATTAGCGGTTGCAGTATTCCTCCCTGGAATGTTTCTGCTGGGGGTTCTACGTTGGCATTAAAGACGCTTTTTAAAATGTTCGCTTTCGACAAATTGTCATTGTTTCAGTTGCTTTTAATTTCTTGTCTGATTGTTCGCATCTTTAGTTTGTTCTTTTTCCCTATTGAAACGATATTTTTCTGACGCTCCCTTCTTCTTAAGGAAGTCTTTTGGTAACTATAGTTGATACTATAAATCTCTGTGGAGAGAAATTTCAGCTTTTAACAAAGAGGTGTTTGTGCTCAAACTTGGCAGAAGTACAAGATAGTCCCTATTATAAATGTCAAGCTTGCAGCTGGTGTGAATCGTTTGCTCCACATGAAGTAGGGAGGATACTAATGAATGTCTTGCCTTTCCCATGTTTAGTCCCTTTCAATGTGGTCAAAGTTGCGTCTGATTAAAGTCCCCAAAGAATTGCATACCTAGTGTCCCCAGCATGGCCTTAGCTAGAGCTATACAGTCGCAAAGGATGGGTCTGGTATGCCGAGCTTGCCAAGGTGGTCCATAGGCCAGTATCCGTGTAAACGGAAAGAATCCTGTACGAATGGTCGTCTGGGGCAAAATCTCTCATGATCCCGTCTTACTATAGTAGAGCTTGGTTTTATTGTATTGAAAGTGTACATTCTCTACTGCTGGAGAACCTTTCTCGGCCCCTTTCCCTGAACAAATGTAGTAACTATCATAAGTAATTTCTTCGTCTAGCGCTTATCCTTCCGCGCCTTTGGTAAGGATTCTGTTAGGAAAGTCATGGTTTCTTGTAACATATTCTTTCGTAAATTACTTATAAATGCGACAGGGGGCAAGTTGTCCACCAGTCAGGCACTGCAGCCAAAAAGTATCATAGGTTTTCCTAATTTTTTGCCTTTGATTTTGGTTTTGTGTTCCTGGTGTCTATCCCGTAGACCATTCATCCACAAACCAGGCTTGTGGAAACAACACTTTGAAAGAAAGTGCATGCTCTGCTTCGCCAGGGCACAGGAAAACTCGTCAGATGGTGCCTTATTTCGTCCCAGTGGAGCTCTGAGGTTCCGGATTGCGTACTCATCAATTCCCAAACAAAAATAGAATGTCTACATATTAATGGGACTTGAGGACACACCAATTGTGGCCGTTCCTCAGGGCATGTTGAAGGTCTGCCAAGTCTCGTCAATAGGAATTACTGCAATCAAACTGGAAACAAATATTTATCATTAAAACCAAAACCAGGCTCGTTTGATACCCATGTAATTGCAATGAGGCACCTATTAAAAGATTGTCATGTCTTCGCAACAGATAGCTACCCTGAGAAACAGTAAACAGACGAAATAGGGAAAACGCATGTTGCAAAGCAGGAAATTTTCATATCGAAGGAGTTTAAGATCTCTCGGTCTTCCAAACATTTTGGAAGGATGAGCAACATAGAGAAAAAGGCTCCAAGTCGAGACTCACAGAGCGAGCAGCCGAGTTTGGCTACTGTTTGTCCAATCAATACTGACTTCCTTGTTTCCTTGCCTTTTTCCCCAGAAGCTGGCTAGTAATTACGAGAACCACACAAATTACACAATTGCAGAAAAACTCCATAAACAATTCACAAATGTAATTTTCGTAGTTTTTGTGGTGCCTCAACAAGAAATCCGTTTTACCATAATTCCAACCACATGGACAGTAGGAACTATGTACCACTATTCCGTTCGCTTCAACACTCGCTCCACACGCAATATTGACGCTTGAGTGCCGGCAAATTGTAGCCGGTAATGCCGAACACGACGTCAGAAAGTCTTCCTGGCCTCCAACTCATATCCTTAATCCTTACCACACACATACAAATCCATGCATATGAGATCCTGGATCTACAATCAAAGCGCCTCTCACCGTTCTATGTTCTCGTTCCAGCCCCTAGTTATTGGTGAGTTTTCTATTCGTGGGGCTAGAAATTTACAAGCCCCACCAGGGATGGCTAGAGTTGGATACATTTCGAAATGCCTTTTTGGGCGCCACATCAACATTGTATGTCGCGGCTTGTTGGCGCCGTCTATAGTGAATGCCGTCGCCATTTTGTCTTTTCTTCGGGAGAATATTTCGTGTGCAATTTTATCGACGATGAGTCCTGTAAGTTTTCATCGGGGTGTGGGGGGTGAATCTTTGTTGGGGTTTTGGCATAGAATGCTAGTTGATATCGTTAAATTGAACCTCGAATTGTTGAGCCGATGGTCGGTTGAGTCACCATTTTTAAAAAAGGACCTTCATCAGAATGAAACATTCCTCCCCATTTTTTGTAAAAAATTATCCTGTTTTAATGAAATTTTTAGGAAACTATGAATTTAAGGATAGATTTTGAAAGTTCCCTACAAAATAATTTTAGGCTAGTTTCCCTCCATTCATTCCGGTCTTAATGAAGAAATTATGGAAGTTCGAAACGGAAGTTATCCTTTTCGAGCGTTGACTGTCCTGTGGTATCCTCTTAGGGTTAAAACGATTCGAAAAGCTATAACTATTGGTTAGGAGGGAACAAACAACACATTTTACGAACATGGAAAATTGCGGCATATTCTCGGTATCACTTACAACAAATGAGCTCAAAAGTCTATGTTAGGACACAAGCAGGCATTAAAATCAAAGCCGGTACTACAGTCGACCCATTCCCACCGATTCGAGCCCCAGGTCGCGTGTGGCTGAAAACTGGGTTGGGGCAACATGCCGGCTACGCTATCGAATGCCAGCTCGAAAAAAGGTAGTTCCTTGGGATAGGATTCAAACGATATCGTGGAATTGGGTCGATTGCCTGCGCAACTTTTAGTTTTCAGCTGGTCGAAGCTATTTGCTGGCGGTATTTAGCCAACGTCTTGGGAGCTTTGATGTCATGCGGGACGCCTAGGCCGGTGTGGTACCGTGGGTAATTTAGGACGCCAGCAACGATGACGACGACCAGGAAATAGTTTTTCAGCTGTTTGTTAGGCGCCTGATGAAAATCATATGGTTTGGCGGTGTCCTTGTTTTGGGCCGGATTTGATGGGCACGCTCCTCGTTATCGAAGCTCTTGATACACTTACGTATATTCCGGGGTATATGAGCAGGAAATTGGATGATTTATAACTTCACTTTCATTTTGTTATATATGTGCTTCGAGTAGGTGTGGAAAAGTAGATCCACTTTGGTTCAATGCGTGTCCTTTCTAGGCAGACACTCAATGGCTTTTGTTTATTCAAAATACGACACCCTTATGAAGTTGCGTGGGAATAACAATCTAGATTGCTATACGTACATTTATAAGCCACTGATAAGAAGCAAAGAAAAAAAATTCACAGCCTGGTTATAAAAAGGGTGTTATGGGGAGGCTTTTTGGGACTACACCCTTTGTTTGAAACTGGATGGAATGGGGATGGGATGAATTCGATGCAAAAATGATTATCAATTTTGAGGCGCTTGACTCAAACAGCCAACTGAAATGGGTATATTCCCCGAATAAAATCGGTTGGTCATATTATGTTCTACCCCCCCCCCCTTTCTAATTCAAGCATTGTAAGTAATAACATGGGACATTGCATGCCGAATGGTGGTTTAATTCAAGCAACGCGTTGCAGTTCTATTCTTATTGTGATTTGTTATGCTGGCCACAAGCTTGTCATTATGAACAATAAAAGCGCCATTAACTCCATGTTTGAATTGCTGATGTTGCAAAACGCAATTGTTATTAGGTGACTACAAATGTAAACCTTTTATGGCACTTTTTAAAGTGGATTTACAAAATCCGATGAAACATTATAAAAAGTAGGCCATTTACTAAGTTTATGCTATTTTAATTGGGAATAATGAGGCTTTGAAACTTTCCACGACATTTCCCATTTCATTTAATTTTCACATATACCGAATTTCAGGGACCAGTTTTTACTTCTTTCGTCGTTCTTACTTCTTTCTTTTTAGCCTCATTGACCTCCTACGGACAGCATCACATGGATACCTGATCAGAAGGCCACTTTCACCAAAAGTTCGTCGGCATATAAGAGGACAGAAAAAAGGTCTCACCGACGCAGGATCCAAATGATCACATCTGGCGTCCTGACCTACGTCATCGTTCCATCTCAGGCAGGGTCTGCCTCGCCTTCTTTTCCTACCATAGATATTGCCTTTATAGACTTTCCCGGCTCGATCACCCACATCCATACGGATTAAGTGACCCGCCCACCGTAACCTATTAAGCCGGATTTTATCCACAACCAGATAGATAGATTCCATCGTATGTAGGCTACGGAATCGTCCATCCTCACGTAAGGGGTCAAAAATTCTTCGGAGGATTCTTCTCTCGAACGCGGTCAAGATTTCGCAATTTTTCTTCTTATGAAGCCAAGTTTCCGAGGAACACATGAGGACTGTACAGTAAGAGTTTTGATGGTGAGACGTTTCGAGCGAAACAGTTCTTGTAACCTGAAATAGGCTCTGTTGATTTTCGACCCTAGATTTCCTATCTAAATGATCAACGGTCTCAAAGTTGTAGTCTCCTATCTTTATTCTTCCCGTTTGACCAGTAGGGTTTGATGTTGTTGGTTGGTTGGTTTTCGGTGCTGACGTTGCCACCATATACTTTGTCTTGCCTTCATTGATGTGCAGTCCAAGATCTTGTGCCAATCATCGCCTCCTCGATCTGGATGAAGCCAGTTTGTACGTCTCGGGTCGTTCTTCCCGTAATGTAGACATCGTCAGCATAGGTCAGTAGTTGGATGGACTTAAAGAGGATCGTACCTCTTGTAGTTTCCTCAGTATCACGGATCACTTTCTCAAAGGTCAGGATAAAGAGGACGCATGATAGGGCATCCCCTTGCCGTAAACCGTTGTTGACGTCGAATGGTCTTGAGAGTGATCCTGCTGCTTTTATTTGGCCGCGCACATTGGTCAGGGTCAGCCTAGTTAGTCTTATCGATTTCGTCGGGATACCGAATTCTCTCATGGCCGTGTACAGTTTTACCCTGGCTATGCCATAATAGGCGGCTTTAAAGTCAATGAAGAGACACGTGGTCAATTTGTTTGAAAGTGCTCCCGACGGGAGAGGCTTCCGTTGTGTGACACTGCTAATTGAATAATCCGCAGTCCGTTATTATTTGTATTTTAGTGTAAGCTATGGGAACCAACGTATCACTTGAGTACGGGCTCAGTCCCTACTTAGCTGTTAAAAAAGTATGATTTTGATATCATATCTGGGACCGACTTCAAGGGTTCGTTCTACTGCCTCGTAGAAGGTATCCTTCTCCGACTCTGCAGTCTCCTCTTTAGGGCGTGAACGTTAATGAGCCTCATATTTATAAACTTGCCTCGCAATCGCAGAGTGCATAATCATTCGCTTATGTTTTCAAAACTGATAACAGCAGGTTTCATTTTTTGGCTGACTACGAAACCTACTCCGGGCACATGTTTTACTGGATGGCCACTTTAATATGTGGTGTAGCGACTCTTCTCCAGAAAACCGGTCCCTATCCAATGCATCTCCTGTAACGTTGTTACATCGGGCCTATATTGGGACAAGGTATCAGCTAGCTGTTCAGCAGCTTCATCTTTGTACAGGGAGCGCACTTTATATGATAAAATGCACAAATCGTTGCCGGGTTCGTTGTTGTATTATCCGTGCAGTCCGAGGCTCCTTTCGTGGCTTCGAACAACGGTTTTCCGTGTAGGGAAAGGAGGAAGGGACATCTGAAGGAGATTTCGCTCAGGTACTCTCCAGGGCTCAAAAGGAGAAGGAAGAAGAGGAACAAGAGACAACGTCATCAGAAAAACCTCTGCCTAAATTAAGGCGGACACAAAAAACAAAACACCAACCGCCAGCTTTACTTATTACGCCGTCCGAAGGCAAGACTTTTGAAGAAGTTCCCAGTGAAATCCGTTACAAGATCAAACCCGAAGATAACTGAGCAGAAGTCCTAGTCGAACTCGGCCCGAAGACAATAAATAAGGTTACGTTCTATGAGGGAGTTTAGGGGCTTCTGCGAGAAAAAGCTTTGGTCTCCAGCCTGGAACCCACGTGCTCTCTGGAAATCCGAGTCCTTGACTGCCTTACAGAAGATGGTAGAAGAGGCCATCAAACGCGAATGTCCGGAGGTAACCAATGCCCGGATTGGTATCACTTTTGCGAACTCCCGAGGTGGTGGAAACTGCCGAGCAATGCGCGAGGAAGCTTCACGAATCCAGGCCGCCCCAACCAAATGTTACAGATGTTTGAATTATGGGCACACATCTCTCGGGGACCTGACAGAAGACATGCCGTAAATGCGGTCAGCCAGACCTTAAAGCGAACACCTCGGAGCGGTGTCCAGTCTTGAGAGCAGAATTGGAAAGAGCTAGGATGCGGCCGACAAGATCCTGAGACTGCAACCGCTCACGAGTTGCTAGCGCAGTTCGTTGCGGAGATCAAAACTTATTCAGTACTCATCATGAGCAGTACCAAAACAAGGACCCAGTCTCATGGCACCCTGACATATCAGGTACCGATGCCATCTGTGTTCGGGACGGCATCCTCCTTAGGGTTCTTACCCAAGACAGAGTGGGCTGCTTTGTTTGGATTCGGTGCTCTGGGATAACGTTTTTTAGTGTCTTCCTTACGTCGAATGAGACGATGGCGGACTTTCAACGCAGGCTTCATGCTTTGGAGGAAGCTATCTTATGCACAGATAGACAGATCCTGGTTGGAGGTAACTTCAACGTCAAGGCACTGCCCCCTGCTCAATGAAACCCTAGAGAGTCATAGGAGGATGAAGGTCACGTCGAGGATAGCACAGGGATCCATCCTAGGGCCGGATCTCTAAAGCGCTACCTATGATAGTCTATTTAAATTCGACATGCCAGAAGAGTTGCGCCTGGTAGGTTATGCAGATGATGTCGCGGCCCTCGTTGCTGGACGCACTGTTGAACAGGCGCAAAGCAGACTCGGCTTATTGATGCGACGTTTGAACGGATGGATGACTACTCATGGTTTCAACCTTGCACTGGAGAAAACCGAAGTAGTTATTCTGAGAATTCCGACCCTGCATTCCACATCGTTCGGCGAGTCGATAATGGAGTCAAAATCAGCGGTAAAGTACCTCGGGCTGACTCTTGACGTAAAGATGAGCTTTTTTGAGCAAATCAAAGAAGCAGCGAACAAGGCTACAGCTGGAGTTTCAGCGTCAAGTAGGCTAACGGCAAATATTGGCTGTCCTACGTCTAGCAGGTGACATCTCCTGATGAGTTCAACACAGTCTGTCCTGCTCAACGGTGCAGAGGTATTTTGACTCTTGGCAAGTAGGTATATCGTAAGCGTCTCGCGTAAGTATAGAGACGGCGTGCTTTGCGGGTAGAGTCTGCATACCGCACTCTCTCTGATCCGGCCATGATGGTGATCGCGGGAGTGATCCCTGTTGCCCTTCTTGCTAAGGAGCGTCAAACCATACACAAACGCAACGGAGGTGACTCAATGGAGGTGGTTGCTCAGGAGGAACGGCAAAATGAAACTAGAGGCAGATGGACTGCGCGGCTCACCGGCAAATCAGGTGCATAGCTGAATCGGAAGCATGGTGTGATTGACTATTTTCTTACCTAATTTTTAAGTGGCATGGAGGTTTTTAGTTTTACCTGCACAAGATTGGAAAGACACTATCTACGGATTCTGTGTTTTCCAATGGAGTTATGGATGACGCCCATCACACTTTTTTTCTTGTGGAAGGTGGGATGGTATTCGTCAACAGCTCTTTTTAGACATAGGGGATCTTCTTCCAGACAGCATTGTCGAGGAGCTGCAGAGGAGTGCTGACAGGTGGAGCCTTGCTGCCCATTATGTTCGGGTCCTTCTCGTTGCTAAGAAGATTGAGCGCGACCGGTGGATGAGCCGGATGGTAGGGGGTTCCTTGAACTGTAAGTTCCCTTCCTCCCCTCTCCCCTCGGTTCCAGCTAGCTCTCTGACGATGGGGAGGTGTTTAGTTGGTAGTCCGAAGACGTACCGAACCAGGAGTCCAACACTCTGTGCATAAGTGCTTTCACCGGTGACGAGTCGCATTGTAGACTCGGGTCTGATCACTCTTGTCGAGCACAATCGAAGGCAATGGAGAGATCACACTTTGAGAAAGGATAGCAACTCCATTACAAGGTGTAGTTAGAGGGTAGAGGGTCGTCCTAAACGCACATACATAGCGCCGAACAGTTTGGGAGGACTGCAACTTTTTCGAAATGACTAGGACTGAACTGAAGCGAAGGTGCGTAAATGCGATGGAAAGAAGTGAACCCTAGAAGTTCATCTACTTTGTTGCTGATGGCTGTTGAAAGGCTTGATGTTGCACCTGGCGCTTTGTGGTAAGTTCTGGCTTTCCGCAAGACACCTGCATTGAAACTCACTTCGGCGGTGGAGAGCTTTCAGTCTTATTGAAGTGAACTAGCTGGTTGTGCTGAGTAACCGTAACCGCCATTTGCCTGAAAAAAGGCCCGCAGAATGAAATTCAGTTAAGGGCTGATTGCGTATTCAATTCCTTCCCCCTTCTCTATAATTTAGTCCATTTACATTTTTGAAAAGAGATTAAAATATGATTATTGACTAATTAGTTGCAATGTTACTGACATGAAGTTAGGATCTCTGGAGCGGCCCGTTTAGTGAACCCCTGCAGTGACTTATTTCCCATTTTGTGTTTAAACATGGTATCTAATCATTTTTAACTGAAGAGGATTTCTAATTTACGGAATCAAATTGTAAATAATCACATTATCTGCAATTATGTAATTAAATTTCAAATTTCATATTAGCTAATGTACGGAGCCTATGCATCTAGAATTTATCATATATTCCGAACTGACTGCACGTAATCCATTCGAAATGACCACATCATATTCACTTTGGTCAGATGTTTCCTACTCATTATACCTTCACGATGAATTATAATGCATTATCCTCGGTGATTCCCTGGTGCATTATGTGACGCGATTGTATCTGCAACGCTGAACATGTTCAAAGATTGCAAATAATTTTCGCTAACACTATCCGCAGTTTCATTGACCATCACCACTGCCCGTGCCCATTCGTCTGCCCGTCCGGCATTTGTATTCTGGTGGCATCACCAACGGTAATACCTATCAGAATGGACCACTAGCAGTGCGGGTACCATCCAAAGGAATACATGCATGAAAATACCTTTACAATTTTCTAGGGGGAGCATTTACGAGCACCACTGACTATCCTACTCTCCGACTGCATGGCTACTTCATATCCTTCGAAATTGACAGTAATTAAGTTATCGCACCCCCTAACATGTATTTCATGGAGTATTGGCTATGGACGTGAGAGCATAAAATGGAACATGCATTGGTCACGTCATATCCTACTCTTCCTGTTGTTCATGCTGTTATGCCACTGACATTGGCGTCGCGTCGTTTAGATAAAATGACTTTAGGGGTATTTACAGCAGTCAAGAACGAAATGGACATGCAATAAATTCCAAGAAATTCACGTTGGTCGTTGTTGGCGAAATTGACGGTTGTCAAGTTGGACTGAATTCACCGGATCTGCGGTGAACTTCGACTTTAAGGAGTTCGAACCTTTGTCCAGGCACGTATTCCGTTTAGCGCTGTGTTGAGAAAGATTTGGGGATGGAATTGAAAATTAGCTTTGCTTATATTCAGGAAGATTCTTTTTAACTTCCAAAAAAGGCGGCTTCCTCTTACTTTCCGTTGAGAATGCAACCCATTTTCTCCATAAAATCCACCAGACTTCCTTGATGACAAGTCAAATAGTAACGCTTGCCAAAATCTACAAAGCTCATGACCATAAATTAAGCCAGCAACGGGTGCAAAAAGTTCATATCTCGAAGCAAAGGCTCATTTTCCCCGCGGCTTGAACGCTCTGCTTCAGTAGATTTATCTCGAAGCAGACCCCCTTCGAAAGGGACAATATGTGAACTATCGCACTAATACGTCGAGGAGTAATGGAATGTCCTTTAGCTTATTTTATAGTAAATGCCAAGTTATTTTTTCGCCTCCTCTCGTGCAGTAGTGACAAACTCTTCCCGAAATGTCCGTTTATTTTATCGAGCTGCCTTGAATGTGCTTTATAGACTGTGTACGGTATCCATTAGACCGACGGTCATATATTTGAAAATTGACTGCATGGGGAAGTCATAAAAATAACAAATACTTGGTGGCATAAAATTTCACTGAGTTCTATGGAGAACTAGAGGAAAATTGGGTAGAATGACCTCCAGAAAAAAAAATTAAATTTCTTTTGTGTAACTACCTTGAAAAGAAAAGACATGCTAACCCCGAAAGCCAGGCTGATCTTTACATTAAAAATTACCACCTTTGACGGAAGCAGTGAACTTACCTTAAATGGCCCAATAAACCAGCGATGTATTTATTGGAAAGCCCTTTATCCCTGACCATGGCCCATGCCCATCCTTCCTCTACAATAAATTAAACTCACTTTCATTGTGCATCGTTTGTTGGATTTCGTCCTGTTATCGAGGATAGTATTCTTAATGGCTTTATTTGTTATGTGGCAAATAACTTGAAAAGTTTTCAATGACCCCGACCGTTATTGCAGTATTGCTTCATGCCTGGCCAAGTCCAGAGTCTGGTCCTCGTTGGGCTCATAAAAGTCCTGGTTGGTGTCCGTCTTGGATAATCAAGTGCGCACTTAACACATCTTAATGGCTACGCGAAAGTGCTTGGTAAGGGCATTTCGTTCAGCAAATGGAATAGGATGGAATCTCATAGGAATCACTGCTAACTAAATATTGAATGTCAGGTTGATATCAACCCCAATGATCTCTGCCTGGACTCAAAGTTTTCATTTATCTAGGACCGAAATAGTATATTATTTTTGATATCTTCGCATGTAATAAAAAGCATTTTGACGTCGAAATTTATTGTGTTTGGCAAATTTCTTTGTGTAGTACCACTGCGCTCTACAGTTGTGGATTGGAATTTCCCGGTAGAAATACTACCCCCAAATTAGATTCTTGGACATAAAGGAGCACTCAACGGGGGATTTCAGTCGAGCAAATCAAAACAGCCGCGGACAGAGCTGCAGCAGGAGTCGCGGCCTTGAGTCGGCTAATGGCGAATGTCGGCGGCCCTATATCAACTAGGAGACGTCTCCTCATGGGAGCAACGCAGTCCGTCCTTCTCTATGGTGCGGAGGTATGGGCTGATGCCCTTGACAAGGAGGTGCATCGTAAACGCCTCGCTCAAGTGCAGAGAGTAGTTGCCCATGAAGAACGTCAACGCATCCTTAACGAGTGGCAACTTTCTTGGCAAAATGAGCCAAGGGGCAAGTGAACTGTGCGGCTCATCGACAAATTAGACCCATGGTTGAACAGAAAGCACGGTGAGATTGATTACTTCCTTACCCAATTTCTAAGTGGGAATGGAGGTTTTCAGTCTTATCTGCACAGGGTTGGGAAGGCGCGATCTCCTGATTGTGTGTTCTGCAATAGACTGGCGGATGACGCTGAACACACCTTTTTCTCTTGCCAGAGGTGGGACGGTCTCCGCCAGCAGCTTTATGCAGACACAGGGGAGCTCTCTCCAGACAACATTGTCAAAGAGATGCTGAAGAGCGCTGGCAGCTGGAATCGTATTGCGCATTATGTTCAGGTTCTTCTTACTTCGAAGAAGATTGAACTCGACCGGCAGAGGGATCGGACGGTAAGGGGTTCCCTGAACTAACAACAACTCCCTTCCTCCCCTCCCCTCCCGTTGGTGAAAGGAATTCCCTGACTTGAAGGCTCCCAAAGCCGGGAGAGCGGGAGGGCCAGCCCGAAGTAATGTGTCAAACGGTTCCAGGCTAGTTCTCTGATGACAGGGAGGTGTTTAGTTGGTAGTCCGCCAGCGTGCTGTTGCGGGAGTCCAACACTCTGTGCGTAAACACACTCACCTACCCTACTCCCAAAAAAAACATAAAAAACGGGGGATTTCGGCAAGAGTTTTATGTTCAAATTCACTATTTGGGAACTTTTGGACAGTGCTCATGTCGATATTCAAATTTGAACCCCCGGCGTTGACAGTCGCCCTAAAACTGAGATCTCCCCTAATCCTCCGAACCCTCCCAATCCAAGTGGGATTGAGTTCAGCTAAATCATGTCGAGGTTTTCTGAGAGCTCTGCTCATTAACAGATGTGGCTGCAGATTGTTCAGCCACCCCGCTGAACGATGAAGTTAGTTAACGGCAATGTCAAAAATAGAAGATATGGTTCTATTGGCAGCCGGATGACACCTTCAAAGTCCTATCAGCGGTATATCAGTCTCCCGAGAATGAATCTCTTCTAACTCCTTTTTCTGTTGAATGCTGGCTTCCTATTCCTAGGTAGCCTTACAAAAAAGCTAGATACGCAAATGGATCATATCATGCAACCTTGAACAAGACGAACGGACCTCATCGCTGGCAAGTCTAGACATATAAATACTTTTTGGCAGTTTTGATTAGGTAATACGGGAGCATTTACTCTAACCCCCGTGAAAAGTGATGTCGGTGAACTTGGAAAATACACTGTAACAATAGAACAGATTCACTTATAAAAATCATCATCAACGGCGCAACAACCAATATCCGGTCTAGGTCTACCTTAGTATGGAACTTCAGACACCCCGGCCCGGTTTTGCGGAGAGGTCAACCAATTCGATGTCATTAAAAACTGTCTGGCATCCTAACCTACGCTATCGCTCCATCTCAGACAGGACCTACCTCTTCTTCTTTTTCTACCATAGATACTGCCCTTATAGACTTTCCGGACTGGATCGTCCCCGTCCATATAGATTAGGTGCCCCCCCCCCCCCCCCTTGCTAAGAACCCAAGTCTCCGAGGAATAGATAAGGACTGGCAGGGTGATAGTCTTGGGTAGTAAGGGCTTTGACCCTATGGTGAGGTATTTCGAGCGAAACAGTTTTTGTAAGCTGAAGCGTCGGATTTCATCATCATAGCTGTTATCAGTTGTGATGTTCGACCGTTGACCTTAGACAGATGCTGCTCGGTTCTTGCTTTTTAGCACTAACGTTACCACCATGTACTTTGTCTTGCCTTCATTAATGTGAAGCTAAAGGTCTGGTACCGCCTGCTCGATCTGGATGAGCCTAGACTGTACATATCGGGTTATTCTTCTCATGACGCCTATATCGGCAGCATATACTAGTAGTTGGCGGGACTTAAACTTATAAAATTAGTCCATAAAATAATGACCTACATGATCGGCAGCGTCGTGCTAGCTGCGTACGAGTCCGGCCGCACTTTTAGCCACGGTTCGTGTATAGTCAATTTTCGTGAAGTGTGGTGGCATGAGTGAGCAAACGTGGATTATCTAAGTGTCGGTATTGAACCTTGCCAGTGTTACGACGATTATCTGGAAGCGCGATGTGGACGATAAGTACCTATCCCTATGGATCCTGGCCATAAAAGAAGCTAACCATGAGAAACCCCTCATCAATCAATTTCTCTCTTTCTGAATATGCGAACCTCGATTTTCATCACCTCCAATCAACAGCCAACCAATATTTCCATCATTCAACCTCAATCAACATCAATAAACACTAGTTTAAAAAGGTTAAATCAAGAAAAATTCCCTCCCCTCATTATTCGCGCGAACCCTGCTATAACCAAAATTATTACAAACAAACTAATCTCAGCTATTCCAAACAATTTGACCCTAAAAAGGAATTGTCGTCTCCGTCCACTCAACTTATGTGCTCGCCTCGTCCTAGGCTGAAAATAAATCGGCAAAAGCGCTATTTACTACTTCTTTACGCACACACCAACTCACCTGAGGCCAGTGAATCTAGTCCCCTAGCGGTAATCAATATTCGCCCATACGAGGCGAGCACAACGCAAAACCTTTGAAGCTCTTCAACGTTACCTTTTCCCACAAATTCCAGCAATCCTCACTCTCAAAAGCATAGTGAAAATCGAAACGATCCAATTTCATGAGATTGCACAATGCCGCAACAATCAACGAATTGGACACGTCGAGCACAACTGCAACCTGCCCTATAGTTGTGTTAAGTGCAACATCCCCCATGGTCCGCGCCAGTGCCCCAAAAAGCAAGGGGGTAATCTCACCTGCATCAACTGCGGGTCAAACACGCATCCGGCGAGTTATCGCAACTGCTCGATGGTTGTTCAAGCTCGCGTCCGCCAAAGTCAATCCGTTCATCCTTCCAAACCTAGCCCGGCCCCCTGCAATAGACAAACCCTCAGCCCAAATCCCCCCAAACTTCAGTCCCACCCTCTATCCTATGCATCCATAGCGCCTAGTGAGCCTCTCCTCCTTCGGTTAGCTCCCCCCGAACAATGCTTACTAAGGTCATTCTGCCGAATGTCAACCCGGCATTCAACAGACAGAAACGTGACGAATTATCAAATTCCTTCTCCACTCATAAACCTGATTTCCTCCTCCTCAACGAAACCAAACTTAATCCCTCCGCATTCCACTCCGACCGAACTGTCAGCGAAGATGGAGGAACTGCCATCTTGGTAGTAATTCTCTTTCAAGCCCAACAAATTAACATTCCCGTAACAATCGCCCTTTTCTTTGAGCAAATTGTCGTCCCCGTTTCCACCTCACCATCTGTCATATTTCTCGCCAGTATCTACTGTCCAAACCAATCCCTTAATCTAGCTGAAATTACGCAACTAGCCCACCACCTCAGAACACATTCAAAAGCCCACAATAAATGCACCTCCCTCGATACAATGCTCCAGCGAACACAAGCGATTACCTCTTAAATCTCAAGTGGCAACTTCTTAAATCTTCTGCTGATTGCGATGTGGTCGATTCGAATAGGGAATGGCTGCTAGTTGAAGCCAAACTGAGCATGTGCCAAACTCCAGGTTTGAACAGTATGACACCAAAGACGAGCCTTTGGAAGTGTTATTAGAACCCACCTTCATATTCTCATCATCCGTGACGGTCGCAATTTTACATTTAGGAAGCCCCTCCTGGGTTGCAATCATTCATAGAAAACCACCTTCTTCTCTGCACGGTGCGATTTGGATGTTCTTTATTCTGGGCAGGAACTTGACTGCCACCTCCGAACCATGGCAACCTCTGGCGCGTGCGAACCAGGCATCTATATCTAAAACTAGGCATCTACCTCAAAGACTGGTGACTCCGTCAATTCGGACAATTGAGACAACAAAGATGGGCTTGGTGCCCGGCAGTTTCGAACCCCCAGCCAGCTGCTCCGTGAAATGAGGCAGCTGGTTGGGGATAAGGTTAACTAAGAGCTATTGAAATCCCTATTCTTGCAGCGGCTCCCGAAGAGCACACGCACCATCATAGCCTGCGCCAAATCGGGGTCGCTGGAGCTGTTATTCGCCACGGCGATAAAGTCCACGAGGTGTACGCACGCCCCGTGATCGCGGAAGTCTCTATAGGCACACTTCGGGAAGTGGAAGTCCTGAAAGCAATGGTGACAACACCGCTGTGTCCAAACTAGCGACGACTAAAAGTACTTTACGTTCGGGAGATAGGTCTTGATCGTAGTCATGATCGTAGGACTGTAGTCCCTTCTTCTTTACGGCTGAAGTTTCCGTCTGCCGAGTCTTCCTCTCCCGTTTTTTAGAAGAGTTAGATAACAGTGTCACCGACAGTCTGGCCGTCGTCAGGTTTCCTGTTCCTTTCATAATTTTTTGGTTGGCCGCGCCATAGATCCCGGGTATAGGTTTTCAATCGCAGTGGAGAGTCACTTCCACAGATTTCTTCGTGGGGGAACATGAATCTGGTGAGGCCTCTTAAATCCGTGCCTCGGCCACGACCTGATTTCTCAAAGTCGCGGGTGAATTCGTAGTCTGTGACTTGTTACCACTTGGAGAGTTATAATCCTTTGTTTCCATTTTCATATGTTCGGACATCCTAAGTGCAGTGGTAAACTACCACTGGCTACTCCACCATAACAAGGTGGCATCCGAGGGTCCCTTTGACTAAGAAAATATTGTATTACTTTTTTGATGCATTTTTATTGTCGTATATCTTCCAATCGACTGCATATGTCGACTGCATAAGCTGTGGTTGTGGGCATCCCCTCAAAGAAATATTCATTTCTTCCAAGATTTACTTAGACTTGACTGAATTCAGTTCCTCTTCTTTAATATCACCTAGTTGTCCACAGGTACCACTATGCTGCGAAGGTGTAGACTTTGGACGAACGTGTCCATGACAACGCAAACCTTCGGGAAAAGACGACAGGTCTCCTAAGAATATTTTCGGGCGATCAACTTAAGCTTTACCCTTTTCCAAAAGGCGTGGAACTTAACTAGGCATGACTTAAGAAAATTCCAGGTCATCCACCAGCGGAAGCTATAGGTGACCCCTGGTGCAAAGCTTTGACGAGCGTGCGTTCGTAAGCCGCCGTTGTTGCCTTGATTTTGATGAGGTCGCCTGATTTCCACATTTCCGTGATTACTACTTTTGCTAGAGTTGTCCGTTTCCTCCTGAGATCAGTTGCTTTTAGCTGCAGTGGGCGGTGCCTTCTTTGTTTTCCGGACGCTTGTTGTTGTACTCACTAACAATTGCCTAGTTTTTTGTTTTGTTTTAGTACCGTTCGTCGTCTGTTTCCTTGTTTCCTTGCAAAAAAATATCGATGCCTTTCTAATAGAAGGACGACTTGAGCCGACTTGTCAGGAACCAGTCCCCGCGTCGGAAGTTTCGACATTGACGACAATGATTATCCGGTTGGAAAGCGTCAACGTGTCTTATGGATTACTATCGACTAGAATTCCCTCTTTCCCGTCTATTGCCTTTTCCGTGTTTAAGGTCTATGGTTGATTCTACGAGTATTCAGTGAAAGAGTTCCATCGTGGCTAGCAGAGCAGCTAGAGTAAAGGTCCTATTTAAGAGCAAAAGTCTTGAGGGTAGACGAATTCCGCATACTTATGACTAAGCTCGCCTTTAGCGGCACAACCTTAGGCACATTCTGTTCCATGTTGACTTGTAGTCTTTTCAACACCTTTCTGGCTGGAGGGAGAACAGTTTCCAAGCTATTGCTTCAGTTCATTCCCTCAACAGCTCCCCTTACCTCTAAGACATGACCTGCAGCTAAGTGTAATCCCATTAACTGGGCGAACCTCCTTGCAGTTCGGCCCAATATAAACTTGACCTGCCAGAAGACTATTTCCAGTGGCCACCAGGCGGAGGTCGAGTGAGGATTTGCTTGTTAATGCAGCACTAACCTGAATCATAGCTGGGCCGGACATGTTGTGAAAAGTGAACGTAATGGTTCGAAAGTTTAATGCAATAGGTCGAAAACGAAAAAAGGACCAGGCAAACTGTTTTGATGCCACCAATTTTCTCAAGAACACAAAAAGGTACTATCATGAAACTGTTAAGTTAGATTTAATTCTACCGGAACTGTATCTGTTATCTTCTTTTGAGCACCATCAGATGTACAACCAGTGATCTAAAATTAACTCAGACGTACGAGCAGGGTATTGATAATTTGAGAGTCAAGGCTTGAAGACTTTTGGGTAATACTAATACAGTTGTGTAACAATTCTCCCTTATTTGGAAACTATTGAGGGTCAAGTAAGCAGAGGCTTGTATTGCCCGTAATGTATGTACTTTTACACAATTCAATACACGCAGAAGGGATTGATGTGGCAAGACGAAACGTCTAACCTCCAAAATAGAAATTTAATGTAGTGAAATCGCAATAAATCAATAATTTGACTAAATGAGGCGACAAATTGGCTTTCAAATCCATATTGGAAGGTTGGTCCCTGTGGGGCTATTTAGGTTCGTAAGTTAATGCAAATCAACCGATAATAAGTCACTAGCTCAAAGCCAATTTCTACACGCTGCATTGGCGAAATAACGACCGCTTTATGGTTGGAAGTGACCGAATATAGGGGGATAAACACAAGACGAAACTTTGGAGGACAAGCATATTTTCCACCACATATCGAGAAGACGAAGTTCCAATAACGTATCCTCCGAACAAACAAGTTTCTTTGGCAAACTGTTATGAGTGCTCGGTACCTTATTATAACTCAGCATGCTATGACACTTCATCAATCACACAGGCTTAGAGTTGACAGATTCGTCGGATGAGCCTGTATCGAATACCTTTAATAACATCATCCGCTCCCTCTTCTGTACTTTCTCGTTAGAGCGAGCATATTAAACTTTCTTTCGCGGATTTTCTTCTCAACCTCTCCCAAACATGACGCTAATATGTCGCCGTGAGTGCAGAGTAAACTTGTCATGTCTTCAAAGGATCACTTACAATAAGCTCATTGGATAAAACTGGGACGTTTTGTTATCTGAAAACGAGAAAAAGTACGAGCAACTCCAATACGGAAGAAGAAAATTAGCATTTCATTGAAATTCCTTGGCAATATCTCGTTCGGGGATGGCATAGACAAAAGACAGAGTTTATTTGTTGAATTCAAAGGAACTGTCGGAGAAAGCGGAAGAATGACAAAGCGAATGAAATTTTTTGACCCAAAGACTCGATTAGGTCTTAAGCATCCGAATTTGAGTAATATCATTTCAGGAACCCCAAGTAAATACCAATGCAAAGCGATATATCCAACGGTTGAATAGAAAAAACGGAGCAGAACCTTTATCGTTTGTTTTGCCAGTCTCCCCGTTGCTTTCTTTAACTCCGTTTTCATCTCCTTCAACATTCAGTCACATACGACACATAACAAATCGTCCAAACTCTTATATTCAATTTGTCTTGTCTTTGGAAATTTTTCTCGTTTTCGAAAATCGAATTCACAATTCAATATGCACCCGCCCGGGGGCGAAAGTACATATTCTTACAATAGACACCCTTAACATGATAAATGAAGTAAACGTGGAGTTATGTCGAAATATAATAATAATATTACCATGAGAGGGAAATGCAAAATACAATGAGGGGGAAATAATGAAAGTGGGATTATTGTTTCGGTGGAAAACTCCGATTGGGAGGATTTCGCTTAATGCATGTTCGTTCGCTTAGAGGACCTGAATTTATTTCGCTTGGATAAATTATCGTTGCTACCAGGATGTTTGAATCCCCTATACTACCTTGCAGGCTTTGATAAAAATTAGTGTAGAGGATTTAAACATCCTAATAAGAGGCTTGGATGTTATGCGTTGCGGAATATTCTCTGTGAGCGATGGTTTTGTTCTGGGCCTTTCCAGAAACCAGACCTCCACTACCCCTGCCAAGACGGTTAGTGCGAGGTGATAGCCATGTCCTGTACAAGATGACGCCACTATTAGCAAAGCGCTACGGATCAAAACTGGGAAATAAAAAAAAAACGTCTCCCTGAATCCAGTGTGTTAGATGAACCGTGTCCGTTGGATCATTTGCAGAGAGGGAAGACTGACTGTATGCGTATTCGCACTGAGCCCCATAGATAAATGATCGCTTCGGAGGGACATCAAAAACAACAACGAAAAAGCGAGAGCCAGCTGGTGCATGAGATAGAGGCACGCCAATACAGTGCTGATAAATAAACAAAAACACTCAACAAGGTTGAAGTTGGTGAGTCAAACAGCGGTAACAAACTCAGCATTGACCTGCAAATACCATCATAAACTAAGGCCCATGATCAGAAGGCAAGGACCAGCACAAGTGCGTCTCAGGTTAGCATTAGGCGTCAGAAAGGAAATGTCAGTCGGGGGAGCAGAGCCAAATGGTATTCGCATCATTTGAAGAAAGATCCTGAACCAGAAAAGGCTCTGAAGAAGGTTCAAGAATGACCAAGGCCTTCAAAAGCGGTAAGAAAGAAGAGGAAAGCTGCAAAGATCTGCTAATAAGAGGAAATGTTGCCAGGAAAACTAAACCCGAATTCGTATATACTGTATATATGGGTGCGGTGAAAGTCACTCCACTGGCATTCCACCTTAATTAGCTGCGAAATCGATACTCCCTAGTGAGAAGCAGAAAATCATCGAGCACCCCAGCTGAGTAAGCGGTGGAATAAAAGTTTGGCACAGCTTCAATACGGAAAGGAAGCGTCTGGATCGCTACAAACTCCTCCCAGTGCTTTTATATAAGGACCAACCGAGGGCGAATACTTCGGAGAACACACTCGAGTGAAAATCTACCGAGATTCCAGAAAAAATCGTGGTGATTATGGGAGCGGAAAAGACAGGATCGGGTAGTAAGTGGACCAGCTTAAGGAAGAGAGGCTACATAAGCGAAAAGGAAAAAGGCGGTACTTCAGTATTGGTGAAGGGCACAAAGCAAGCTAATAGAAACCACTAGAACAGCCCAAGTAAAGTCCTTTTTAGCAAAAGATACTTTGGCGGTAATTGCAATGAAAGTGGAATAGTGCTGGCCCAGGAATTCTCTCTCTAAAGGGAGAAAGGAGGAGGCGGAAAATTCGAGAAGCAATGGAAGTACTTCTCAGGAGACGACATCGGCACCGCTTCCTCCAGCGCGTGATGTTAACGCACACAACAAGACTTGGGGATGCATCGATTAAAAGTGAAAAAATGAATACCTACTTATACTTATCCTTAACGATAGGCTAGAAGTATACAATTTAGGAATCATTCTAACATTCGTGATCAGCAAGACGTAAGAGTCCCAAGATGGATAAATAGATATGGTCGCCATTCACCACCAACCACCAACCACGTTCCCTAGATGAACAAATTGTGCTTTCGAAGCTGTGTCCATTAATGCAGATGGGAAGAGTACGATGACTTGTCAGACTGAGAACCTTGATTTCGTCGAAGTTCATCTTCAGTTCAACTTTATTTTCCAAATCCAGAGCTATTTGGTCAAAGTCCATGACCCAGTAAGAGAGCAAGCAGATGTCATGGGCGTAGCCGAGGTGTTTGAGGAAATATGTCATTGTCAATTGAACACCCCGTCGCTCCCGGGGCAAGACAGCATCAAGAAAGGCACCAATATTAAGAAGAAATAATATCGTTGCCGGGGGCAACTCTGGCGGACTCCGCTACGGACCTTAAAATCCTCCGAGATTTTACCTTGGTGCAGCAAAAAACATTTTGCGCCATCATATTCGCTCTGATGATAGCTACCTACGTAGAGCACTCCAGATACACTCCTAGTTCACGCTTTGAAGCTTTCTCGAAATCGATGAAGAGCAGATGAAGCGAAGGTCGATAAGGTGTTGATGTCGTCAATGCAGGAGAAAACGATGATGCGCTTCTCGATTATTTTAGACATTATTATTGCATCGGCAGGGAGTACGCAGATACCTCTCCAATTGTCACACTTAAAACAGGTGCCCTTCTTTCGAATCTTAACGATCATCCACTTTTTATTCTCTGTGAAAAAGGTCTCGGATTCCCAACGTATCCGTACGAGTGGAAGCAGCACATCAGCAGTTAGTGCAGGTGCAACAATAAATTACTGTGGGGAGACCGTCAAGTCCAGTGGCCCTACTCCGTACGAGTGCACTGATAACCGCAATAATTTCTCTCCTGCTTGGAGGAACAGTTCGTATCTGCATGTTGTGGTGACTAGCCACTTCATCTATAAGACGAGAAACTTCACCGTAAGTGAAACGTTAAAGAACCATGGTGAAGCGTTTTTTTCACCTCTTCAGTTATTAATCATCGTGGATGATAAGTCAGTCGTTTTTTACATACGTATACATTTCTGAAATCATTGCGATCTGTGGCATCTTCTGCTTCTCTGACCAGAACAATAGCAAACTCTCTCGCCACGGTGTACACTACGTGATATCAGGAACAAAAAGGAGCTGCCGATAATGTTATAAGGACTTATCCTGGTGGAAAAGGAACCCGGCCAGACTGAGAATATAGGTCTGAAAATACTTTGACCAGGTAAAGTAAAACCAAACGCACTAACGCCGTACAGATCAGAGAAGTAAAAAGAAAGCTTCAGGAAATTTTGCGAAGGGATTGAACGTACCACAGAAGGAAGCTAGTTGCTGCGTTCAAACCGATGTTAGCTGCTGCAGTCACCCCATAGCAGAAAATAGAAAATCAAAGCCTTCCAATTTGGATCCTACATCGTCCCAGAACATTTTGCTGACGAGAGCAAAATACAACGTCAGCTGGAAGAAATCAACTCGGTGCCTGAACGGTATATGATTCTCGACAGAAAGAATGAGCTTCGCAGAGGATTCATCAAATTACAATTCGTCCAACACTACTCAATTTATTCAATTTTATAAAGTTGGGCTTATAAAGTTTATACAAACAAAAAGTTAAACTCATTAGATTTTGATCCCTGTCCATACCTCAGCAAACATTATTGTTCCAAAGTCATAGCTCCAGACGGCTTGTTTGCCTCTCGGAGCCGTCACCGCTGGCATCATGCTCTTCGCCATCACGAACTTTACTAATCGAGAAAACAATGCAACCCAAGAATATTACAATTCTCTCCTAGCATAAAATCCGCTAACCTGGATTCTTTCAAAACGCACACTCGTCTCTGAGATTTTGCCAGAAGCCTGCTCCCACTACGCTAGGATCCACCATCTTCCATTCTTGCAATACGCACCCCCATTGGAGCTACGCATTTTTGCCTGGGACAGACCGGCTTCCACCTCTACTGTACCCCAGTAGGATTGCACTCTAGCCACTCTAAGGTGCCGCTTGAAGTCTCGCCACCTTGCCTAGGAAAAATTAACAAGAACAAACCCCACCTACTCGTAAAATCCAGCACCATTGGTCGGCAAGCCATTTCAAATTCCACCATCTTGCTTTGGATGAATCTACCCACACCACTTGAGGTCCGCCTGACTGCTTTCATACAAGACGCAGACATATGCACTTTTTCACAACCCTACTTCAACCCATATTTTCATATTTCCACCCGGGTGGAAACCATCCATCAAGATCGGCTAAAGCGTTATCATTTTGATTACCAGGGGCGGATTTCAGCACCAACTCCCCAAAATACTGCCAAATGTTCACAGGTTTTGTAAGCTTTCTTTTAAGGATAGTGAGGGGAAACATAGCTTTGGGCCTATACCTTGAGCATTGAAGCAGTTTTTATTTGAACAGCAGGTAAAATGGATTCTTTTCATGCTAGGTGCTGAGATCAATCTAAAAATCTAGATGGGAAAACTACATTTGAATAGCGTTCATTACATTCATGCCAACATGCTTGCCGGGCAGGGCGATCAAGCAAAACTACCTTTATCAGCTTACGGATGTATTACACGGTCCAATTCGCCTCTGATCGTCTTTACAAGGTTATGGTATCGGATGCCTATATTGAAAGTGTCTTTCAGCCTGCTTCGCTTCTCCATGAACCTTGGGAAATAGAACATAATGTAGTTCGGGTCCTCGGGAGTAGTGGCGCTTTGAGGACAGCCGGAAGATTCGTCCCATCGGAAGCAATGCAAATACTTACTTTACCATCCTGACCTGTGTTATGAAGTGTTAACTCACCTTGCCATCGTTCGACTTATTTCTCAAGACAGGGTAGCAGTGTAAGTCTATAGCGAACATTAAAGAACGGCTGCTGTCACAATGTTAGCTTGTGTCGTCGTTTGCCCTCCTTTACTAGAGAGGCCTTTCCCAAGAGTAAACTTAAACGAGCTAAGTAGCCAGGGACACCCAGTTTACAAATAATTTCCTTAATCTTATAAACTGGGGTTAGATTAAATTAAAGGCATTTCTGACATCTAGCGCTGTCACCGCCCAGTACCTACGGAGCTAGATCCACAACCATTGCCATTGCACCGACCATAAATTTGGTTCTCCTAAATCCATACCGCTGCTCCGATAGACCACACGCAAGCTAGATTAATGGAAGCAGCATGTTGCATAATCCTTTCTCCATAGTGTCTAAACGACAGATAGGATGATATGAAGAAAGCATAAGTAGCTTAATATATTTATAATTAGCTTCTACCTCTTCCAATGGGCTGGCTTGACAACTTGACAACATTGTTCGCAATTTCGTCAAACAGAACGTTTGCAGTTCCTTTTCAGTAAACTCTCGGATCGAGAAGATTTTCTACCGAACAGCAGGGTAAGGTTCACTCTCCTCCATGGAATTCTTTTAAACAAAAGCCACGGGTACGTCAATTTGGATGAGTTTTACCCGTGTAACTATCTTGTTCATTACAACCCTGTATGCGCCCCAGGGTTTCGTATTGGTTTCAAGTCACAACTATCTGTAGCAATCCTGTTTGTTTCTCCAAATAGCTTCTTTGAGGTTCCTTCGATGATCCCGCCGATTTTTCTGAGACTTCAGTGTTCCACTATTAATTCGGTTTTCAGTTGTGACGCAGATTATGTCGAAGCTTTATTGCGTCGCATGAGTCCGATATATGCTTACATCGCTGACCCACCATTTCTATCGCTGTATCCTTCGGGGGTGTTTTTCTTCGAAACTCCTGGTAGACCAGTCAAAAATTCTGACTTTTTACTACCAGTGTGCTTCATGTTGTCGTTTCTTTCAATGAGAAAGATGAATTGGAAGTCATTGTGGGCGTAATGCTCATTCACACGCCAGAGCATCCCTCTCGCCAATGAGTTACTGACGTACTATAAATTGACAGACATTCACTTTTAGGTAATACCATGTACAGCTCCACAAAGTCTTCGATGAGAATTGAGCCCCCGGTGTTCATCATCCATGGAAGGCCATACGTTAAAAATGTTGAAAATTATTTGAAAAGCAATCCCTAAATTATGTCATTGTGGTACTGAAAAGAGCATATTGACTGTACGTAAAGATGCCGTTACTTATCTCCAACAAAACCGGCTCTCGAAAACGTCATTGTTTCTTTGATGATTTACCTTGTGCCTGTCCATATCGCAGCGTTACCTGACGTGCCCTGGGTTGCCTGATATTAGTTGAGGTTGATTTGTATCAACTTCATTTACCGGAGCGGCTCAGTGCCCCCCAAAATGCCGGACAACTGCATTGCGGCAACCGTCCCCGTGCTTTTGACCTGTCTACAAAGCTGAAGCATTTCTTCAGAGGTAACTGTTTTTGAGTCTGCACATGACCTAGCCTAACTTTACTTTGTCGTCTGTAATCACTCTAACCGCCGCTTCCATCGGTAAATTAATAATGCGAGCTTCCGTATGCTTTAGTGTTTCCTGTTCACTTCTTAGCAGAGCGAGTGCTGCAGCTTCTTAATTCTCTTTATGGCGTTCTGTCCTTTATCGCTAAGATTAAACTGCTCTATTAACGCAATTCAGATATTTTTCTGCGAAATGACCCTGTCTAGGTCCTTGCATTTCAGTTATCTCCTGCTCTCTGGTCTTTCGATGGATCGAAATAGTTCCAGCATCAAATCCCCTTTCTATGTTCGCCTGATGCGACTCACAATATCACCCAAGTCTCCAAGTTTCGGATCGGCTTTTATTTTTCTAATAATATCTTTTTAGGAAATATCTTCGATCTTGGAAATAATTAGTGTTTCCGATCGGATCTTCTTCCTATCCTTTTTCTTCCTTGTATTGCGATTACATAGCTGCTCTTCGGAATACTGTGTTAGCTGTTTTTGCTATTAAAGCGCTGGCCGCAGTGGAGAAACTGTTGTTGCCAACTTAGTTTTCTCTGTGACGGGGGCTCACTTGTATCTTCGAAAACTATCTGTACTCCTTTCCCAGTCTTACGACGAACTCGTCTACCTAAGGCTATCATTGTGTCCGACTTTGGCCTTTCAAACTTGGAAATCTTCCTGAAAATATCCGTTGCAAATCTAATTCCCAAGTTCCCCACTACTAAGGCATTAAAATCCTTCTAGGTAATAGGTTTGATCCTATAGTCATTTTTATTTCAAGGGAATGCATTTTAGTATCCAAATACATACACATCCCCGAATGTGCGCTCCCAAGATGCATGCGTGGGCGTCCCCTTATCCGCAATAGCCAACCCCTAAACGCCAAAGGAAAATTTGACCGTTCTATAATAAGATCCGACCGCGAGAACTTTGGCCAAATGCGTACAGGACTACGATAGTCTTCGTAGGATACTATAGGAGACCGTGCCGCCAGACTGGCCATACCATACAATTGGCGTTGCTGAAGTTACGGAGTGGAGCGATAAACCCTCAGAAAGTTTCTTTGTGATTGTCTAGCTTTACTTAGATTTGGATAAACCATTGCTTGAGTACCTCGAAGAGATCTCTTGTTGCAAAGTGGGAGTTCTGCTATCCTCCGTGAATGCTATGGGCTGGCTCTGAACAGCTGCGTCGGCTGAATTTCGCTCATCTTGCCCTTCCTACAGTATGGTTACAGAAATCTGTGGCATGTAAACGAGGCACCATAGCGGTGCTCCTCGAATTGGTCACTGATATCCCTATTTACCATTCCAGTATATTTCAGTGAAAAATATACGCCCTGAGAAGGTGTGCTTACTTTAACCTCCAAAGGGGCTATAGAGGGCAGAATATTCCTTTCCTTACTGATAGGCAGGCCACTATAAAGTCACTTAGGTCCAACCAGGTGAATCCTAAGCAGATATGGGAAACCCTGAATAAACTAAATGTGGTTGGCTAGGTTTGAATAATTTAGGTCATATTGGATTAGAATACAATAAGAAAGTGGATAATCTGGCCATGAAAGGAGGGGTTCGTGGTCATGACAATATGGAAGTAGGAGGAAAATTGGAGGAAACAATACTGAATGAACTTACCAGAAATCAAACTGTTCAGAGTTCTCAAGAGAAGATTCGAACCGGAGCTGTCACAGGATTGTTTAAATCTCACCATGAACTTTAAGATTATAGTAGGAATAGTTACTGGTCACTACAGGATGAATTGCCATCTGGAGAAGCTACGGACATCTACAGAGACTGCCCACTTCCCAGAGATTATGGGAAGTGTGGTTCTTAGGCACTGAAATGAAATTTTCATAAAAGAATAAGTTTTGAAACTCAATCCTTTCAAATGAGATCAACCTACCGAAATAAAGTCAATCTTCATGCAATTTAACCCCTCACGAAACACCCCCAACCCTTTCAAATGCCAATAATCAATTCAAAAATCCTTACTGCTCGCAACCATTCCTGGAAGCAATTACACACTGAGTGCATTATTGTTATCGGGTCTGGTGGTGACGGTGTTGCAACACGACGTGACAAATAAGGATGAAATATATTTACTGCACTCGGAATGAATCAACCGAGCAAACTATCAAGCATGAAGGGTACAAGAGTATAAAACGTCGAGAGTACTTTCAACTGCTGATTGCATTTGAAAATAAATCAAAACTTATCCAAGCATGTCAGGATATGTATTGCTTGCCTTCCGTTCGTGTCGTCCTTGTTGTTTATTCGACCCGCTCGTTGACAAATGTCGAGCTCAAGCCCAAGCTTTTGTCGCAGTCAAACAATCAAAGAACAACAGGAGTCGACGTGGCGGTACCCTAAAGTGCTTGCTCACCTAATGGCATAGACCGCTTCCGCCCTTGGGGTTCTTGCTTGGAGTGCTGCAGATGAACGCACATATTTCATAGATGGCCAACACCAGGTTCTGGTTTGATTCTTTAGGTGGAATCTGGAGGACATACCAAGTGTGTGGCTCTGGAAATCCTGTGTTTGACTATGCATAGCAACACCTCGATAAAAAGCCAGCGATCTGCTTCCTTCTAAATTGAATGATGTGTTTGTCACGTTTTCCGGGTGCTACGATTAGTTGTCAAGGGGAGACACTCAAATTTGGTATTAGGGAACGTTGTACAACCGCCTTGAACTTTATGAGGCAGAAAGCCCAGCGATAAACAAACCCTCCCATATGCCAAGTCTAAGTCTCTTACCATTACCCCAGATCCCACTGCAAAGCGACTCTACGTCAACAATATTCAGATTATCCTTCAACACGGGTATCCCGTAGCTCATTTTTAAAGTGTCAAGCGAATGGGCCAATTTTGAAAATGTAATGTGACATTCAAATTACATCTTAATAACATTTTTATTGGCAATATTGTCTAGACTGTTTTAGTGTATTACCGGCCATGTAATATGTCAGCCCCCACTCTGCTAAGCGGCTCTCCCCGCGCGTGTACTTTATTTTCTCATCAACATGATGTCCTGATACGTCGGTACCACGGAAAACGAACGAACGAGCGAATACGGAAGAGGGCATAGTCTCCGTGTTCATTGCTTCGTCCTCGTACTTTTATTAAGGGATAAAGGAGTGAATTGCACGCTGTTGAGTTATTTTATGGGAAACGATTACAGGAAATTTAGTCAAGCTCACAAATTTCGTCTTTTAAGTCATTTTACGATCGAATGACATGGGCTATTTACGTGAAAGTGAATAATACACACTAATGTGATGGGGGATAATGCGTACCGAGGGGCAATATGGTGGAAACTCATAAATTACGTTAATATTTTCGTATGCTATATTGCCGGGAAAGGTGCATGAACTGTTGATATATTTCTTATCAGAAAATAAGCAAATTTCCGATTTGCGATCCTTTTAACTAACATTTTTGCAAGAATAATTATAGCTAATCTATAATTAGGTAGAGAGGAAAACGTCCACAACTGACTAAGGATGGCTATGGGGAATAGACATAGAATAGTAAACCAATCTAGAATCTGAAGGAAAATGGAAATTTACGATAGGAGGCTACCAGCATTGTGATTTTATAAGAGGAGAAGGCAGGCTTGGGGTCGACGATATCCTTCGGCTGCAGTGACTCGAGTTGGCAAACTTAACCCCATGGGTTAAGGAAGGTTTAGAAGGATACGGACCAGGGGAGACGGATAGCAACACAAACGTTAGTGAAAACAACTAAACCTGAACAAAGGGAGTTGAAGAGGCTCTTTAGGATCGAGAATGGAGTTTACTGATTACGAAAACTCTTCCCATATATCGCTAAGTAAGATGATGGAATTGTGGAAATCCAAGTGGAACCAGACTTGAATATGGCAATAACAAGGTGTTCCCTCTTGACCTGTGCGCGTGATAGACAGATTAAACAAATGTGATAGACAGATTAGATAAATCACAGCAATACCAACCGCATCTAACCATAGGGAGTTGAAGGATCGAGAATCGAGAGCAGAAGTTCAGTGATTATAAGATCTCCTCCTATTTCTAGGACCATGGGTTCCAATAAATGCCAGGGAAGCTAAAAAACCCGAAATTTGGGAAAGTAGGAATAAAACCCCTAAACTGTTAGTTCGTGAGGAAGCCTCACATGCACAATTTAGTCGCGCATCCGTCTCGCTTTCCAGGCTCGATTCAATTCCTGCAGTTTTTCAGAGTCGCAGTTACTATTGCGTTTATTGCACTCTAATTTCCTTTCGATTTCAGCTTCTCCTCCACGAAATTGCGCGGTACGATATCTGCGTTGGGAGCATCGTTCAACCTCCTTCTCTCAATCGGGATCTCGTACAATGGAACATAACATTTTCCAGGTCCTTGGGTATATTCGGGACTGGGAACTCATCCAACCCGAGGCAATGCAAGTATTTCCTGTATCCACCGTGTCCTATAAGGAACTGCGTTAGGTGGTAATTCAACTCTTCTTGCTTTCGTTCGACTCACCTTTCAATACACGAGATCAGGGTAGCAGCAGCAGCCTTTTCCGGGATTATCCCATCGTTGCTGCCATTTCCTTTATAGCTCCTTCCTAGTGGCTTTCCGGATGCCCACAGTCGCTTTGATCGAATTTGCTCTCCTTTTCCAGTGAGGACAGTGTGCCCCATTCGCTGGAAGATCCAAGGGAATCATTCCTGCGATGACATATACTGCCTCTTCGGACACTGTCTTATATGCACTGCACATCGTCACCACGATTGGCCGGTATGCCGAACATACCCCTCCCTGGTTTTCTGTGTTATCCAATGCGCACGCCCAGACAGGATCCGCATATAGCAGGTTTTCCCGGGGGATTGTGAAGACTTCCTGTTGTACCGTTGCTGAGGACCACTTTCTTTTTTTTGGGGAAAAAGGATTGCGATTATTCTGAACAAGAGCCACGGTCATGCCACTTAGGATGATTTTTATTCACGAATCTCAGTCAGTACAACCTTACATTAGAACCGCTTACTTTCCGGAATAGCCTTCATAAGGCAATTTCGAAGATCGGCATTCTTTTTCCGACTGCCGGCGTGTTGGTTTCCCTCTTGCCCCTTAGCAAAGCACTTCGCTTGTAGACAGGAAACTCACAACAGCACGATTTCTTGGTTCCACCAGTAGATTGGCTTCCTCCTGTGGTGGTCGCGCATTGTGGAGTTGCAAGCCTCAGTTACCCATGGCTGGCTCACTTTTTCAGCGCCGTTCTCTTCGGATCGCAACCTCCTTCAAAAGCCGTCAGGAAAGTTGCTTTCTCAAAAGCTCCAGTCGACCACCCAGCTATCCTGACTTTTACACTTCTGTTGCTCTCTTGACCGTTGCCTCCCCCGTTTCTGATGAAAAAGATGGAATTTCGGTCACTGTAGGTGTAGTGTTCATTCTTCCGCTAGACCCTCCCTCTCGTCAACGAGGCACTGAATTATGCCAGCTCGAAATTGAACCTAGCCTCGAAGAGTTGGTACGCATTCAACATAGGCTAGTACGATGTTCAGCTCCGCGAAGGTTTCAAGCAGGATTTGGCCCCTAGTCTGCGTCCAGCGCCTTCACCATTCTAAGACCTACATGTTGAAATCGACGGCAATGACTTTGGGGCTGTGCTCCCTACCATCCAACACCAAGCTGTCAAGCATTTCCTCATATTCCGTTAATAATGCACTTAGAGGAGCATAACAGTTGGAGATATGGACGCCGTTGACTTTCATCCTGGCAATCCTGGGAATGCCATTGTTTGTTAAATGGCCTGCCATCCACATGTCCATATTGCCGCGTTTCCCGATGAGTCTTTCACCCACGTAGCGTTAACGTAATTTCGCTAAGGTTCGTAAATTACCGTCACGTCCACATTTGTCTCAAATAGTTTGCGAGAGCAAGCCTTGTGCTGCCACGCAGTGATAAGATAGCCCTCATCTTCATACTTCCTGCACCTTCTCGACCTATCGTCTTCACATGCTACTACAAAATGACCGAAATCGAGGCATCAGATGCATCTCTTGAGAGATACTTGCTCCCCAAGTTGGCACACAACCCAACCAATTTGCACCTTTCCCGCGTAATCAGTTTAATACCTGATTCAACCGGTAAAACAATGATAGCGTCCTGTATACCTCAATACGCCTTCTTAATTCTTTAACGCGTTTTCGTCCATTCCGGTAAGGTTGAATTGTTCCCTTGAATTGTGTTTGCTCACCAAGCTCCTTCTCCAGCTCACCGTGAAAACTATCCACTGTATTCTCGCTTGATTTGCATACCCCTGATACGACTTACACTTCCACCCAGGCCTGTCAATTCCAGATCGGCTTTGACTTTCTGAAGAGTACCGGCGTAGGACATATCTCCTCTCTTTGAAATAATGATTACTTCCGGGCGAATTTTCTTTTCCTCCGACTTAAGAGCTGTAGGCCCATCCCGTTCCATCAGAGTTGGAGCCGTAAAAGAAGAGCCACCCCAAACTTTCCCCGGCTTAGCTTTCTTCCGCGTAGGAGGTTTTTCCTTCTTGGCTGCTTGTTGAGGGGTTTACTTATTCAATCCCTGCTCAACTTGCCCGCTTTCTTACCTACCTTATGTTGAAGAGGCGTCACTGTGCCTCTCGCGCGACTTTACTACATGACGTTTGGAAGTTTTCTCTTCCACCACCCTAATATAGGACAACTTAATGCCCTATCAGAGCAGTTTGCACTGAATTGTTGTGATCATTGAGCTGATAGCATCCCAATCCTCCAGCGATGTTAGCATTCTCGCCACTAGATTTTCCGGTATCAGTGCTTCACCCAAAGTTTCCTCTCGTCCCTGAATCTTGGACAATGAAAGAATATGTGCTCTCGATCACAGTTTGGACAATTGAGCGAATTGTCAAATTTGAATCTGTAGAGGTACTGGCGATATTCCCCATCCCCCCTATCATCTATTTATAGATCTCTCCTCCTATCTATTTGCAGATTTCTCCTTTTCGACGTTCTTCGTTTGCGACTTCTCACCTCATTTGGCAAGATGTTATTCCGGTGTCGACGAATGCTCATCTGAAGGCAGAACACACCCTTAGGGCTGTTCTCCTATAGACCACACTCAGTTTATGGGCATTACATGATATGCGAAATGCCTTTCTCCAAGTAGGTATGGCATAAAGCAAAATCGAGCTCACCACCCTATCAATAAATAGCCTACAAGTATAGTATACCATGGCTCTCCCACGTTCGATTACATTCTTGCCACACTCGTCGTGAATCTCTTGACATAAGCTTATTGTACGTGTTACTTAAAACTTAACTTTGTATCTATCATAACTCCCAAGTATTTGGTTATCATATTGGTCATACCAGAGCGTCCGCTCTCGCAGGCAGCTATTGATGGTAGCAACGAGATAAGGTATAAGGTCCCAATTGGCAGAATTAAAAGCATTTATTACCTCTAGGGTCACCACCACGTAATATTTACTGGTACTGTCTGTAACCAGTAACCAGGCTTTATAGAATTCATACTCCCGCTCGCTCTTGACGATCGCAGGTAATCTGTTGTAAATTACCCGCTCCAACATTTTGCCGATAGTGTCTAGAAGACATATGGGTCTAAAAGAAGACGGTTCACCTGAAGGTTTACCAGTCTTATGGGGCAGTACTAGCTTCTGCCGCTTCCATGTTGTAGTGAATATCTTCTTGGAAATGCACGCTTCAACAATTCAGCGGACATCTCCGGTCTGGATTTTACGGTGAGCTTAATGGTTCTGTTTGGTATACCGTCCAGGCCCGAAGTTTGGTTATCACATATTCTGCTGCAGATCTCCAACAACTCGTCCGCGGTCACGGTAGGAATTACCGTCACATTCACAGATCTCTGAAACGTACCAGTGCCCCTCTCTTCCTGTATGATTTTCAACAAGAGGGTAGCGCACGTGATTTGTGGGGATGACTATCCTCTCAACCGTCCCGTTACAATTCTATAATTGCTCCAAGCTCCTTAAAGCGTTCCATCTTGCTCCGCTGAATGGCAAGCTTGATGTTTTTGTGGCATACCTTGCAAGCAGGCTCCTTTTGTCTCTGATCACTTCTTCCTACTGCCCTCTGAGTAGTTCATCTGGCTCAGTGACAGGCTGATCGAAGGCTGGCCAATTCACTATTCCACCAGTAGTTGGGTCATTGGTCAAAACTGAATTCAGCTGGAAAAAGCCTCTAATTGACCCCTTGCGCTGCTCTCCCTGCTTCCTCACTTCGTGGGCGCTAGCGCTGAAGTCACCGGCAACCATCTTTGTATTTCGTCCCCTTGCTCTGGCCAGGCTCTGGTCAATAAGGCGGATTTGCGCTCAATATAATTCGTAGTTATGTCGTGTTCTGCGAATTATATAAAGGAGCAGCGTCTGACGATTTGCCTGTGCCCTGGTAAAAAACCATAAAGCATTTTTTCATTGCAATCAACGCCTTCTTAAATTCCGGGCATTTACTATTTCCGGCAATACGCGGTTATCCCCTTCCTTATTTTCCTTCCTACAATAGACATTTGGGATCCCCATTGCCCATCTTAGCAAAATGTCCTTCTTCTTCACATCGTCTGCATTGATCGGATCCAATCAATGCCGCAAGTGTATGCCTTCGCAAAGTACCAAAATATGAGGCACTTGAACCATCCCTTTAGTGAAATCTGCTCTCGCAGGCGGCAGACAAACCACCCAATTCGAACCTTTCTGACTTACAATAATTTCTGCCCTACCTCCACTGGTAGTCGCATCGTGACCGTTTGAGGACTATCATAGTCTTTTCTCAAGCACACAATGGATTCATCATTCAGTTCTCTCAACTTAAAGTGTTCTTTTAAGTCAGTGCATATTTCTTCTTTGCATGTCAGTTCGTCAAGGTTCTTGCACTGTATGTAAATCTGATACTTTTGGGCTCGAACTGTGACATTCGCCGCAAGCGAGTTCTTCACTTGGCTACGAAAACCGTCAGTTTTGCAGAAGCTGGATTTTTTTACCTCAAACATGAGATCACCCCTCTGGGTGCTTCGGATCTTGTTGACATTTCCACCCAGATATTTTAGATCGGGGTCAGATTCCACCTTTTTAGAATCTCTGCGCGTAAGATAGATTGCCTTTACTGGAGATAACGATTTCCTCTTGGCGAGTTCGTACTTTTGCTTTGTTCTCCGCCTTTTTATTAACTAACTTCATCCATCCACCATTTTCATTCTCCTTGGGTGTGCTTTTTTCCTTTTAAGCACATGCTGATTGCCTAGAAGAGCACCGTCTTTCTCCCGAACTCTTTCCTTTGCTGTCAGATCGCTACCACCACAATTTAGTATCACTTGGGTCGCCTATGACACTGTTGAAATAGCAGGTTTCTGCTTTTCTTTGGACCTCTTTCTTTCTCTTGTGACCTATTAAAGAGGACCCTAATGGCTCTCACCATGTTTTTAATGCTTTCTGCTTGTCCTTGATGAACTCGGAACCCTAAATTATTTTTGTTCCAAGCTGTTTGAAAGGTAGTTCCTCCGGCTCAGGGCTTTCTTCTCTACGAATCATAGCCGGATTACTTCGTCAAAACGCACCTTCCGCCGCAGCATTTAATGTGCTTTCCTGCGTTTTATATTTTGCCATGTTTGGTATTGGTGGAGATCGAAGAATTGAGGAGCTTCTCCTGAATGGGTCAATTTCTTCGCCTCGGAGTACTTCCTATCGTCGTCCCTCTTGGACAAATGCGGTAGGTGTCGAAACCACCTTAGTCGGGCAGCGATCTTCTTTTAACCCATCATTTTCTGCCTTCATAATTGGTGTTCTTGGCAAGGCCTTGCTTTGCTTGAACACCTCCTTCTCCAACTCTAAATCACGCTTGCCCACTCCCAGAAGCCGCCGGTACTAGGGTTCTGAGCCCTGCACCGTAAGTTTGCTCCTTCTCTGTCCTCCATACTGGTTTTATTTTCTGGGTATCCTTCCCATAGTCATTTTGGTCCACCCACCAGAGATGAGCAAACACTAGCCCATGCACAGTCAGAAAGGAAAAGTACATGAACACATATTTAGCATCACTAAGTATGCCCCAATTCGCCAACCGATGTCACACCTGATGAAAGATCTGGCTCCTCCTCGCAAGGAGTTCAGACACCGGAAGAATACTTAATAGATGCCAAGTTGAAACACTTGCAAGCAGGGAACATAATAAGATTTCGATAGACTTTAATTATACTATGACCAGTAAATGGTTAGTCATAATTTGAAGTAAAGTAGGCCTAGGATTTCAAGCTCGTTCAACAGCAATTAGATCCTTATCCTTTTCGGTAATGAGTTAGTTTAGTAGCACAATAAATTTAATTTTGAAAGGAAGTTTTGTTCATATTTGTAATCCTTTACGTCAGGAATCACTCATAATGCTTCTGACTGTTGTCCTTTTCATCCATAGTACATTCCTTTTATTGCCACCGTCATATTTCAAAAGTGAAGTCTCATTTCGAAACCATCAAAACACAACACACCACCGAAGTTGAACTCCAAAGCCCCGAAGTAATTTTGTAAGTTGTCATTTGGACAGGATTGAAAGAGAGTTGGATTTCATTGGTACAACAGTCAGTGATTTCACAGGAAACAGCACAGAGAGTAGTAAGACGAGTAGTAACCTGTAGCGCTAGCATGTTTGCCCTACAGTTCCGCTAT
Source organism: Hermetia illucens (assembly GCF_905115235.1). Taxonomy (NCBI): domain Eukaryota; kingdom Metazoa; phylum Arthropoda; class Insecta; order Diptera; family Stratiomyidae; genus Hermetia; species Hermetia illucens. The sequence goes on from NC_051852.1 coordinate 143,948,150, forward strand.
CAACTGACACAAACAGGACGCAAGGCTGCATGTCTGCTAACATGATCCCATAAGTCGTTACTTTTCGGCCATGTATCATTTGGCGAAAGTCCAATGCAGAAAAAGTACTCAAGTGTTGACGACTTCTTTCTTTAAGGGAAGTTTATGGACCCAGAACTGCAGGCACTGATGTCTATGCAACTAACGGAGAGACTATTAAGAGACCTTTTCATTCACCGACGACTACTAAATTTTCCAATAATATTCCCTAAAGCATCCAAATTTTTCTCTTTCTACTTTGCTCGCTCCTTGAGGAATATCCTTGTGACTGGAATTCTTAACGAACGAATATGTACCGACTTGAGATTCTTACAAAAATCTGACCGTTTGCACTTTTCGATGATGTATCCTTTGCCAACAACTATCTCATCCTTTCCCGCTATAATTCACATTCCCTCATGAATGTCAATCGCAAATGGTAAATTGGAATTTTTCTATAATGATAAAATAAAGTTACGAGGAAGGATTGATGGCTGTCCCATTTGAATCCTTGATTTCGTAGTAGCAACATCGCCAGCCACTATCCTCCGAAACGAAGAGCCTTTTATGAATTTCAAATATAACTTCAAATATAACATTGGGAATTGACTAGTAAGCATCATGCTATCTTTGGAATGAACTATCTGAGGTTCCAGCGTTCCAAATTATACTATCGTTTCACGATCCTAATGGCAGGCCAGGTCTTGGAGGGCCAACCCGACACTGCTTTAAATGAGCTTTTAAGGAGTCACGATTCTATGTGCTGACATCGTTCCATTTGCATATTTGATGTGATTTTATTCCACTAGCACCGGAGAGCATTTGGGGCTCCATTCGGGGACGTTCCTGGGAACGTTGACATTGCGATTGTTCTTGTTGGTTCCTTGTGCTTGCTGCAGGTTTTGAAATGTTCCTGCCCAACCAGATGCAAATTGTGAAATAGTGCTCAGTGGGAAATTAAACATAAAGAAAAGATTTTGCTGAAATCTCTGGTGTCCCATTGATGGATCCCTTTCTAGTTCATTCTGTCACTTCCACTTCCTACCTCCACTAACATATATGCCCAGCTAATTTCTAGGCAAATCATTTCACCCAGAGTCCATTTCTTTGCACAGACAAGAGCGCCTGCCATACCCACCGCCCTCATGTCCTAGCCGCATAAATGCACGATAATTAATGTAATTATTTTAGCTGCAGTTTTTGCCAGTCTCGTAATTGTAGTGTAGAATTTGGTAAATGGCTAAAGTTGTGGTGAAATTCGGTTGCATGTAGCTTGGTCTCATGTCGGGCGGATTTCTTTTTAATGGCGAAACAAGGAGCTTATTTTAACGACTTCATAGCACATAATGCTCAAGCTATTTGCTATCATTATGGCGGAAAATGTTCCTGCTGTTTGGAAAATGGTAGAATATTTGTATTTATTAAGATAAGGTGAAGTAAGGGCCAAACATCAAAGAACGGTATGAGGTGTCCTTTTTGGATACTTTAGTTGAGCTGAATTTGGGTGACAGCAGATCTCTGATGATATATAGATGGTCTAAGCTAATAATAGGTAAATTAACTCAAAAAATGATTTCTTAAGAGTTAAAGTTCGTTGGAATAAAAAGGGGCTTATCAAATGACCGATTCTTATTTGGGGGGGGGGGGGGGGGGGGGGGGGGGGGAGCCCTAACTCGCCTTACCTTACAGGAGAATTCCCATTTGTGGGGTTAAGACACCGGCAAGTTGTTTGCCAGGGATACATGTTTATCGGAGTCTCGTCAATTCTGTCGTAATGCCAACTAGTCGAATATTCGGATCCTTCTAGGATCAATTGTCTCATATAGGTTCCTGAGAGCGGGCTGGTAGCCGGACCCAAAAAGACCAGTAATGGTATGTGGAATATTGTCGTGATGTTCGAGTGATGATAAAAAAACTCCAACATCTTCCCGGAGAAACACAATTGATGGGATCCCTACAAAGTGACTTACGGCGTGATCAGTTATATGGAGACAGGTGGTGATAAGTTGCACCGCCTCTGACTGATGGATTTTTGTTAAATAGTCCAACTAAAAGCCGTGTCAGAGTTTACCTCGGACGATTTCGAGGAGGAACAAGCTGATTCTGAAATCAACCATACTCGCTCTGGTTGGCCCGCCAGTTACGCCTGCACAACCGATGGCTGAAATATGGGCGGGGTCTACCTGACCTGTAAGTTCCCACTATAAAGGCAGCCAACGATCAATTGAAAAACGATTTGGCCTGCCGGCTGACCAGAGGGGAGTTCAGACATGCCAATGTATGAGTGGGCAGGCTAACGTTCGCCGAACAGGCCGTCAAAGTAACGACCATTCTATTCATCATATTAATTTCACTGGTTTTAAAGGGCAGGGTGCAACTGATGGTGCCCTCCAGTTCGCTGATGCGTTAGTGGAGTTTTAGGTTGAGTTGGTGATCGGAGGGACTGTGGACTATTCAGACGGACTTGATAGACTTGTGCACCAACATTTTTCAAAGCATTTAACACTGTCCGCTGTTGGAACATAGCTATAAGAAGTACCTGAAGGTCTGAAACATTTTGGTTACATATTTTTACTTCCTAATGTTTTCAAGAAAAAATCGAAGACCCTTCAGTAACAGGGTATCCTACATTCACTGTCTCTTTCCAACCACTAAATACACAACTTCCGCAGTCCCGCTATTGAGCCGTTGCCTCCCTTCATATCCTGTAATGGCTAACTCAAATATGGCACCAATACCTGCTGTTTGAAGGAAATCGACGCTTTCGATTGTGAAGCCTCTGCATGTAAGACTCCAATAACGGCCAGAGAACGAATATTCTGGATGGTAGAATTGGCGATCCGAAAACCTAGAAGCTGAACACTTCGTAGCAGTCTATTCGACGGTTCTCATCAGCCTGACATGTTGCAATACCAGACTATATGCGTCGAACAGTCGCAGATAAACTGGTCTTAAGATCGATCGTTACTGGAGCGCTATTTGGCTCCGAAGTTTGTAGGCAAAGTCATCAATAACGATCAGTACAAATGGGAAAGATTATGCCTCGACTTCATGATAGCCGACAGGGCTAGTCATATAATGGTAGGCGGAATATCAGCTGACATCACGTTTCGATGCTGGCTTTAAGAGTTAAAAAGAAACCGCAAAGCGATTAGATACTTGCTGTGAAACCTGACCAAAAGCTTCCTTGCGTTAATATACATCAGGTGAACAATGCTATTTGAAGGACACATAGTTTTTATTTCTGACCGAAGGGCTTAAGAACACACCCAAAGTCTTCCATCCTTGCCAAAAACGGGGCTAAGAGATCCTTCTTAGCCGGTCAGCAATTGTAAGTTTCGAAAGTTTGCTACCAAAACGACAACAACGCTTCGGATAGGCACTGACCTCACAGTTAAGACGCTTGGCTATCAACACCGGAATATGATTGGTTTCTAGAATATACGCGCGCTCCGCAGCAATGGTTCGAGACTTGCTTTCTCTAACTCGAGCGTGAATTCCAGCGATTTAAGCCGGATATTCTCAAGTAAAATTATAAAACTCTGGAGAGTGCCCTCTTCTTGCGGCAATGTGCTTTTGTATTGTGCAAAGCCAAGTGGTAGCAAACGCGGGTCCCATGTCTGATTGCTAACGACAGCTGCAGAGCGCTTTCTTGGCCATAGAGCAGGTTTCTTATGGGATTCTGACGGTAGGATTCCGGTCCAATTTAAGGAGTGTCATAATTGTGCAGCACTATTCACCAACGGAGATAGATATAGTGGAGAAGGAAGCTTCCTATGAGCAGTTACACGTAGTTCAAGGAAGGCTTCCAAAAGGTGACATTCTGCTCGTGACGGGTAAAGCCAAGGTGGGCTGTGGCAACACCTTGCTCGGTCATGTGATGGAGAGACACGGTCTTGGCGACCCTAAAGATAATGGTTGGGGGTTAATCGATTTCTGTCAATCTTACGGTCTCGCCGTTGGCGGCATATTATTCGAGCATATAGCCTGCCATTAGATCGGTTAGGTTGCAACTACTGACATCGTATGAGTAATCAGATCGACCCCACCATCCATCAGCAGTAGATTTAAGAGTTTTCTCTTGGATGTGCAAACAAGAGAAGCACTGACATCGGTCTCGAAAGGGATCACTATCTGATGGTCGCTCACATTCGTTTAGGAGTTGCGTTCGCCACTTCTTACAAGGTTTGGAAGCTACAACCCCTAAACTCAACATCGACCACTTATATGATCCGGCAATCGCTTGACATTGGAAGAGCTATCTTGCTGATCGGTATATGTACTGAGAATCCCGTCTGAGTATTGGGATGCCATCTAAAATGCTCCTTTTTGAGACGCTACGCAGGTCGTGGGACACGTTTGGAATGGGCTTCACAAGACTGACTTACAAATTACGAGAAGTTCAGCATAGTATATGACATGACAACAAAAATTCATTTTTTATTGCGCTGGCAGGGAAGCGAAAGATGCTGGAGAACGGAATCATTTCAAAAGCGTACAGCGTATCACAAAAGAACCTGCATATGTTTTCAAATCCTTCAATGGTCCTACGGAGGATGTTAGCCGTCAACTCCTCATCCATGATGGCCTGGAGCTGAAAAGGTGAAAGGCACATTTCCCTTTGGTTCTCGACCGTATCGCAGCCGCTGAAGTTCCGCCTCTTATGGATGAAATGACTAGTCACCGTATCATGCGAATGGAAACTATTCCTCCACTCAAATGAAATAAAGCTGTTGTTGTGTGTTTATCGCTGCACCTATAGTTTCTGAAGATCTGCTAACTCCAGTTATGCGGAAATCCTGGGAATTCGGGACCTTTCACAGAAAGTGAAAGAAGTGATAATCGTTTAGATTCCAAAGAAAGGGACCCGTTTTGAGTGTAAAAATGGTGGGTTTTCCGTAAGCTCTCTGTCAACGCAGAGAAAATAGCTAAAATAGTCCTGGAACTAATCTACAAACATCTTGAAAACTTAATAGACAGAGAACAGGCTGGCCTTCGCTCTCCATCCTCCAGCATTGAGAACATCAACGTCGTATGGATCATCTTGGAACGCTGTGCAGAGTTTAGATCTTCGCTACACTTGCTCTTAGTCTACTTTGAAAAGGTTTTCGACAGCATGAACAGGGAGTACATCTGGAGTTTTCTACGCAGGAAGGGCATTCAAGAGAAACTGATAGTTATTCTAAAAGCAACATATTGTATCGCAAAATATCACGTGCTGCACCGAGACGAAATCTCGGAGGATTTTGAGGTCCAAAGCGCAGCCCTTCTCCTGGCTGTGCAGGGAAATGTGGACGGCTGCTTTTTGGAACTGAACTTATCTCCTGACAGACCGGCATGATCATATTCATGGTGAAACAACAAGCAGGACCTAGACAGGATGGAAGGATGGAGGACACGGATTTTGGGCAACCGGCATCAGAATCAGCATATTAAATAGCTGTAGAGGAGGAGCAGCGATACTCCACCCTGCAAGGACCTTCGGCATTACCTCCTAGGCCAAGTCCTGTCTACCACGCCGACCGCCCTCGCGCCCCACTCAGACTAGTTTAGGGAGATCAAGTGATCTCGTGGAGGAGTTAACGGCTCCGAAAGACCAGGTGCCAAGTGCCACTACCATCTGGGTTCGGAATGGTACCAACTTTAGGATTTTTGCCCGGGGCCATAAGAGTGGCTTTGTTTGTGTTAGGTGTGTTGGGGTAATGTTTTTCAACGATTATGTAACAACGAATGAGGTAATGCCGGACTTTCGATGCAGGCTTGATGTCCTAGAGGACGCTGTTTTGAGCACAGGAGCCAGCAGACTTGAATGGGGTATGCCTCACCCACACTCTAGCGGTAAATAGATTCACGAAATGGCGGCGAAGGAGTGTCATAAGCTCGGTCGCTTGACACCCCATTTAAACGATCAGCACATATGCAGCCCGAGATTCATCTAAAAGACAATTTAGTTTTGGAGGAGGTGGATGCTGCCATGCAAGTCGCGAATGCAATTCATCAAGCTGAGACACAGAGCTACGCACACCGATGTCAGAAGAGCCTTTAATTCGGTAAGATGTGCTAGGCACACTAGACAACGCGTACTACGTGTCGAGCTGTCTCTTAGGGATATGCATGATTATTTGCGAAACTACTCCCTACTCTGTGAAATGTTATAGGGCTATATGAGGATGGAGATCTCGTCGGGGTAGCACAATGATCCATCTTAGAACCGGACCTCTGGAAAGCTTTTTACGATAGTCTGCTAAGACTCGACATGCGGGTTATGTTGCATTTGTTGTCAGAAACACTGTTGGACAGAGCAAACGTGGAATATTTATGCGACGGGTACATGGTTGGATAGCTGCTCATGGTTACAACCTTGTGCTTGACTGAAAAATAAATCTCGTCCATGCGACCCGTAACGATCGGCGAGTTGAGAATCAAACCAACTGTTAAGTACATTGAATTGACTCTCGCCTCAAAGATGAGCTTTCTCTGCAGGCTGCAGCTAGAATTTTGGCCTAATGACAAGCATTGGGAGGTTCATATCCAGTGAACAACCCTGGCAGTAGCGTGACCAAAAGCAACTACTGGTAATCTGTCCATCATGTATAATCGGAAGCCCCACATGAGTGATATTTAGGCCCAAACTAGCCCGAAGCGAAATTATTTTGTTTAAGGATTACGGAAGTCCTAAGTCCACATCGAGTTAATATTGGACGGGACCAATTGGGAAGAAACTTCCTTTCACATTTGTAATCTGCGAGCCCCTCTTTCTTGAGACAAACGGTTTTAAGTTAATTCCCTGACGACGGGGAGGTGTCTATTTTATAATCCAATGACGTGCGGTTGCAAAATTACAACACTCTATAATACATATAAACGGATTCATCTACCTACCGAAACAAAATTCTCTTCTCTTCGTGATCAAGTCCTTCGTCCTCGATTGCCTTGCTTTTGAAAGGGTTCAATACAAATTTGCCCAGAACCTCTTCTTTGAAAAGGAGTTTTAAATTATATCCCACATCCTGATCACCCAGGACTTTTGCCTGGTATATCTAATCTATTTAAACTCTATTCCGGACTGATGGAATTGTTGATATAGAAAATGCAGACATTTTCAGAGTGCCTTTCGCGGAGCTTGCACTGCACGATTCTGAGACTATGCCAGTGACGCATTAAACTTCAGTTTGGCAAATTAGACTCCTACCTGTAACTTATAAACACATGACACAGGACAGCTAAGGGGGTGTGGGCTTTTTGGGAGATCTACAGGGAGTGGAAGCATATTTTGGTGAAGCTTCCAGGATGGCGAGTATGTATAACGACTACGTTCCTTCTAGGAGATATTGACAGCTGCATTTATGTATATAACATTTAAATGCTGATATATAATTCTAGTTAAGGTTTTTAATAAAAAAGTCAAACCGAATTCGTTTACAGTTGAAATTCTGAAATGCATACTCTTAATTAAAAGAAAACTTCCACATTGTAGAATTGAGAACATTCTCCAACCAATTTCATGATTGATCACAACTTGTTATTGAAATACTTCGCAACTGCAATGGACGCCTTAAATATCCTTTGACAGTAAACAATATCTCGAGTCCATACCATATTGTCCCAAGCATCCTAACTCTCATGAGCTCAATAGATCAAACAAGTTCCATACGTAGTGCACTCAATTGCTGGGGCTATGTAAAGGATTAGGAGAGCACAATAGCAAATTTCAACAACTTGAAACACAGCGAAGAAGGATATTCTCTTTTTGTCATTACAGGACAAGTGTCCCGCCAGCAAATAGAGCTCAAGAGAATTGAAATGACCAATGTCGTCAACATTTGACGTTTTCGTCATTGAATTGTCCCCGGGACTTAGGAGTTAGTGACATTGCCCGAAGTTCTGAAGGAACACTTGGCATGAGAGCAAAAATCTTGTTTACTCGCATTGGAGACACGCACTGAAACTGGATCTACTCATATGCCAATATTGGTTGCCACATTGGAATGGATGGTAATAAAGGCGATGCAATGGAGAGCCTGGTCTGGATGCAAGTTACCAATTTCCATAAGGGAAATTGTCTTTGAACTCTCGTAGCATATTAAAGATGGATGTGGAAACTAACAAGTTCCGGACGTCCTTTTTTTGAATAAAATAATCCCATGACAGTTAAAGGAGCCTGAAACTAAGCTCATCGCGTCGATATGACCTAACCCTTCAGGCCTGGTAAATCATGTATAAACATTGGGAGTGGAGATTCACCAGGAATGGCCAAAATAGATTTCCGCTTGATTCCGGCAACCCTGCAGGCATGTAATCAGCAGGACAATCATTCGAATGTAAAGACTATGTGTTCATACTCCTTGAACCCCTTGAGTTGATTCTGTCGTTGTATTGTCCTTTTCGGGATCAAATTTCTTGCAGAGAACTCCATTGTGACCACATGACTAGGTTTAGCGATTTGTGGTTGATAGATATTTCGGGGGTAGTGGAAAATTTTATCGTGCGGAATAGGTCCTGATGAAGTGGAAATTTTTCAATATGTTGCATATTGTTTTGCTGAAATGAATTTAGAGCATGTTGAATAGAGCACAATGGAATTACTTCATTTTCATTCGGATTGAACGAGATGGAGACTTGATGGGATTTCGAAAGATGGAGGATGAACCGTGTTGTGAATTCAAATGTGCAAGGAATGCTCCTGCATAATTCATGTATGAAATAAATCGGTATCAGCGACTACAAATCGTTTCAGCATTAAATGGTATTTTATATGATATTTTGGGATGAAACCTACCCACTTTTTTGACAATAAGGAGTAAGAAGGAGGCTCTAAGTTTGAATGTCCCTTTCCGAAAATGTTTGAAAGTAATTATGACTTTTTGTTTCATTTGAGTCTATTTTAATTTGTGCAGTACTAATTACTTCCAGATCCTTGCCTTTCTACAGAAGTGATCTACCCTTCAAAGTTAGTTAATTGCTAGAGGGTTGAGGAGACCAGTCACCCGGTAGAAGGATCAAATATCAAATATGTAGACACGGCTTTCATTCAACTGCTGTTATGTACTTAGCCTGGCAATCAACCCCCCCTCCCCTCCTCTTGCCATCTTCGTTCCTCTTTTGATACTTCTGGCTCCTCCGCCACCTGCAGTTTTTCAGTCGGAGTACAGTTCCGAGGGAGGACAGCCACTACAAACTGCAGCCGACATAACTGATGTCTACCCCACACTTCCGTCGAGTATCGCGGGAACAACATCCACGCCTTCAGCAGTAGAAACCAGATTACGGCAGTTAGTCCGGCAGTTGGTGAAGACTGTCATCACAAAACCATTCGGCCTTTACGAGTTTCCGTTTATAACATTCGGCTACGGGATGCAGCGCAAACGTTCCAACCATTCATTCATGAGAGGTTTGAACTTCTGCTCTATTTACATCGATGACATATAAGTCGCTTCATCTTCACATGAAGAGCACGCCAGCCACTTAAGAACAGTGCTCCAAAGTTTGCAAAAATTTTAAGCAGTCGTGCATCCAAGCAAATGGGTTTTTGGTCAGCACGAGGTCAGTTTATTAGCATAACTTGTTTCAAAGGACACATCTCCTGCCAATCATAGTCGAAGCGATCAAATCATACCCGCAACGAACTAACGTGAAACAGCTTAGAGCTTTCTTGAGTACGTCCAATTTTTACAGAAAGATCATACCCAGAACAGCAGCAGCAGTACAGACACTACTCAACGAGATTCCTCATGACAAAATTAAAGAAAATGCACCTATCAACTGGGTTAGCGAATCTACCGCAGCTTCTGGAACTTCCAAAGCCGCACTTAAACAGACAACGCTGTTTGCACATACAAAATCTGACGCACCTTCTGCCATTTCCTCCAATGCATCTGACTCCGCAGTCATTCAACAACGGATATGGATCACAAGTTACTAACCTTCGCCTTCCGCAAGAAGAACACGCAACAATTTCGTTATCTAGATTATATTGGGCAGATATCTAGCACGTATCCGATTGCGAAAACGTTGTCGCAGACGCATTATCACGCATTGAGGAGATGCAATTAATTTTCCATTACGCGAAGCTTGCAGGGTCGCAGTTCGTGGACGAAGAGCTCAAAATATCAAAACACGGAAAAACAGGGTTTCGACTAAAGCAATTCGTTCCGGGGGACAACTGCCAGCTATGGGGTGATGTATCTTCTAATACTACCCGACCTTACGTTACCCATCCATTCGGAAAAACTGCTTTCAAAAGCTTACACTACTTATGGCACCCAGGAGCAAACACCACCGTTAAGCTGGTAAAACAGAGGAGTGCTGTCATGACCGGATCCAGGAATGGGATGCGTGGTTGCAATAATTGTTAGCGATCAAAAGTGACTCGTCATGTGACTGAACCATTCGGCACCTTTGCGCTACCATCATCTAGATTCGAGCACACTCATCTGGATCTTGAACTAAGCCTTATTGTAAGAAAAACGCTATTGCTTGACAATGGTTGATCGTTTCTCTCGTTGGCGGAAGTAGCACAAATCCCCGATCAAGAATCCATTACAATTGGCAGTGTTTCTTTACACACGGATCTCCAAGTGCGGTATACCACATCGGATCACCATAGATCCTGGAAGACTATTTGAATCGAGGTTTTTTCATGAACTCAGCAACTTGGTCCGTGCAACATATCAAAACTACTAGTAACGCATGCCATCCGGCAGTTAATGGCATGGTCCAGCGTTTTCACCGTCAGCTCAAAGCAACAATAAGATGTCTCATTAGCTGCTGGACAGAAGCATTGCCCGTCGTGTGGGTAGGTATTCGCACAGACCTCGGCGCAATGGCAGCAGAAATTGCGTGTGGTCAGCCGTTATGCATGCTAGGTAGATTTTTCAACTAATCGTCCAACAATGAGCAGGAATACACGTCTAATTTCGGCAACGAGTTGAGACAGCGTTTCCAAATGTTACGTGCAGTCATTTCCGAGCGAGACATTCGAAAAAGCGTTCAAGTTCCCCCCCACTTGAACTGGCAAACTCAACGAAATTTGGCAGACCAGTAAGATTTCCTGGTCGTTACCAAGCAGGCCTTCAATAATTCAACAATAATAAGACCACAGATTCACAGCTGGGTTCACGCCATGCATTTCCTTGCACTCAATTACAAGCAGGAGAGCTAATTATTTCCAGACACATGTAATGAACATACGAGATTTAGATGGTCCAATGACCATCCTGACTGGCCAAGATGGCCTAGAGAGAAGAGCTATTCCAAAACCTAAAAGAAATTGGCTAATTGGGCCGTGGAGGTCTGCCCGCAAATACTGAAGGTCCATAAATATACTCAGTTGCAACCTTTTTGCACGCCTCTGTGCTAGCCAGGCTCAGGCATGTGGGGGAGGGGAGGTCCTTTGAGTGCTTAGATCCCTCTCGTGTCATTTTACTAAATTAACGTGTCTGTATCGATGCATAGATCCGCACCGGATCTGGAAATCACAAAATAAACAAAGAAATTCACGACAAACTAACGAGTTAAAGCAGAACGCGAGCTAAACTTGGAAATAAAAAAAAAAACTTGATTGCGCGAACCTCCCGACCCAAGTGCCGCAACCGAGGGATGAAAGATTCACGACGGATTACAGCTTCAAACATTGATTCCTCCCTCAGTTTTCCAATGAGGCGTGGCCCTGGATTCCTTCCTTCCCTATATGTATGATTCTTTTGGGATCAAAGAGGAGGAGAGTGGAAGGGAGTCCTCAGATAAGGGAAACCTAGTTATACTTCGTGCTCTCACATATTCTAAGTTATAAATGAGAAATGATAATTAAAATAATAAAATACAATAATAAAATGGAATGGAAAATTCGTCTGGAACGTCGGCAGGACTCACTAAGGCAGGACATTGCTAGACTGATTCAGATCAGTGCTGGCAATGCCGGTAGACGGGTGAGAAATAAAGTGGAGAGGGTTTACAGAAACTACGCCAGTAAGACACCGGTAGTTGAAATTCTGAAAACACTAAAGCAGAAACTTTCCCTCATATGTAGTCGGTTACGACGGTATGGCGAAATTCACTTCAGAACGTGTCCAGAATGCAGCATATGCCAGGAACCAGCGGAGTTTTTTCAGATCTCTCAACGAATCCAAACAGAGCGTCCAGACAGTACAGTTTTCGGTGACGGAAGCGAAAGAGTATTGAGGTGGACTTTGGGGGTTACTCGCCCAGCATGCTGAGTGGATCACCGCCGAAGGCACTCGCCATGCCAATACGCCTGGCATGAATTTTGCGGATGTTACCGAAGGGGAAGTTCGACGAGCCACAAACAACTCGAAGAACTGGAGGGGCCCAGGTCTGGATCGGGTGCAGAATTTTTGGTATAGGAAATTTACCAGCATACACAGTCGGTTGACACACAATATATATAACGTCATGGGTCGGCCGGAGGAATTTCCACCCTTCATCATTGCGGAGATTACCTACCTTATCCCTAAGAAGGACACGCTGCAGGACCCCGCATGCACAAGACTGATTACTTGCTTACTAACCCTCTACAAGTTCATTACGTCCATTATTAGTGGAAGGGTCATATATGGATGGGTATCTTCCAGGGGGATTGGTTTTGCATGGCACTGAACCTCCTTTCATGGCTACAGAGGGTATGGTTTTGCAATCAAGTATAGTCCACGTGCTAAGTGCGAACTGACACACTAGATGTACTTCGATGATATTAGATTGTATGCTGGTACTGACTTACTGGCTTAAAAGTCTGTTGCAAATAGTAGACATGTTCAGCCGAGACATTCGGATGGAATTTGGATTAGACAAGTGTCAAATCAAAGCCATCCGCAAAGGTCATCACGAGTCGCATGCCGAAGACCGATCTGGAAAATGTCCAGCGGCGGATACGGACTACTACGTCCAAATTCCGAATGCATCATCCAAACTCTGCCGTGAAGCGGATGAACCTGCCTCGTGACATCGGAGATGGGGGCGTGGTTGACCCAGCCGAACAACATCATCCCAGGTCGACTCGCTGTGCGCTTATTTTTGCAGCAAAGAGCAGGTTAGCCCCTTGCATGCAGCTGCCTGTAAGACAGACTGTGGGCTGACTCCACTTAACTTGAAGAATCGATCTTTCAATCCTCTGAATGGGGGGAAGTCGGATCAAGAGCGGACCGATGAATGGAAGTCGACGGCAATGCCCAGTAAACACGTGAACTGTCTTTGGCAGCCATTTGTCGAACAGATGGCTGTGTGCTGGGGAGGTCTTTGCTGAGACGGAGGGTTCATGTGTGCCATTCAGGACGGCGTGGTTGCCACCTAAGTTAGAGCTCATCATGAAGGACGGGTGGAGAACGACCAGTGCAGAATGTGTGGGTCGGCGTTAGGGACGTTGGACCGAACAAATTGATAATCTGGTGGATTTCTCGCATACTTTGCTATGCACTTGGTACCACCGAAAGCGCGGATGATGGGCCGCACTTTACCACTGTAGGGGTAATTCAACATCCCAAAAAGAAGGCACTTTTCCGGCTAACACCCAACTGAAGAACGACAAATTTGCACCAAGGTATTGTGCAAATCATTTCGGAAGCAACTTAATGTACTCACTATTTTATGAAAATTTGCCATGCATCGTCATAAGTTATCTCACCCCTATCTCCATTTTCCGGTTGACGTCTTCTGGAAGAGTACAATAACCTTTTGCAAATTTCATGTCGAATTTCTTTTGTTCTTTGTTCATATCCCTATCAACACCATCAATATTCGTCGAGCCATTATAGATGCCACTCTAAAGCTTATTTCGACATCATTAGTCCGGATTTAAAGTGCCAGAATTAAAAATATGAAACGCGGTGAAATTTTTATAGGAGTTCTTTCTTCACTTGTGTAATAATTACTTACTTGTGATCAGATCATTCTTGTGCTTGGTTGCTAGTTGAATATCACCTTGAACCCACTGGGATCCATCTATTCCGAGGATGTCACCAAAATTCCGGAGAAGAACAAAACACAATCAACCATAAATAGAAATTCGCACTTTGGGAATATTTGCCCTCTCATTCAGGTTGGATTTGGTTCCGATACAGACTTAATCAACGATATCGCGTTTTATTCTATCAGCTAACAAGATACTCCCAAACACTTCTATTCTCTTCGACTTTCAAAGCTTCACTCCCCGAAATTCTTTTCACCAGTCCCAGTTGCCGATCCACTCCCGTTGATCAGCTGTTCCTCATGAACAATTTCCGGTGCCGCTCACATTTCCTTGAACTGTCAGAGTTCATGTTGACAGCAGCATTTGCAGTACGTTGACGGATGCGGCAGATCATTCCCCACTGTCACAATCAATTCGTCCGAATGCTTTAAATAGTACGCAACATGCGGCGAAATTTAAGGTAATTGCACACTATAGAATGCATTATTTGATAATTTGATCAAGAAAGGCAAATGAAAATATATAAAAATGGCTTTCATTCAACTTTTGCTATCAAGCTCACCTGGCAATTCCCAAAAATTAAACCGCCGTTCCAATGATAATTGAAATTAAAGCGTACTAAATTCCCCGTACAAAACCTTGAGCTTTAACAACTACATATAATAAATAAAGATTTAACGTAAAAATGACAAATATTTTATGCACACAACTGAGCCAAACTGAAACCTCCATTTTGACTTGAAACAACAAGAATAGTTCCATAAAACAACAAGAAGTAAGAAACATGCTCCACGCAAATGTCAACAAATGGCATTGTCCAAACAACCAAAGGATGTAAGTCCTGTAGAAGAAGGACTATCAACAACCTATTCTTAGTTCACACAAACCAGCCTCAAGTTTCTGCAAAATGCATTTCTAACGGAATTCAAGTTTCAAATTAAAGGGTTAGTCCAAGGGGTAAAAACTATCGCAATCACCACATTACAAACTGGCTTGGCATGTTGAACTCTGGAAAGTCGTTATTTGATGCAAACAGGACAGAAACTATTTCTGCTCCTGCCTTTCTTCAGACGGGAATTATCATAGAAAGGAATAAGTTGCAAGTTGAGTGCAAGATTGTTGTTTCAACGCCGGCAAATATTCGCAAAACCAATGGAATGTCTGATATACATTAACCAACAAAATAATGCTGTTTTGGGGTCGAAAGGGGAGTTTGCCTGTTTATTTGAATGTTAACCCATTATGTAAGCATAATTGGTTACGATTCAACAGTGATGTACAGGCGTGGTTGGCATATTCTAGGCAACTCGGTAGATTTAAGCATCAATAGATATTCAAATTTGCAAAGTAATTGCTGGAAAGCCCTAAATTGCGTCATTACCGAAGAATAGGATAGGAAACTTTACTTTGACAGGTAGGATTGGAATCAGATATATGATCACTTGCTAGGAAGGAAGAGGAGACACTACTATTATTCTCAAGTAGCGAACAACAACGGAGTCCAAATAGCTAGTGCTCAGGGGTCGTCAGCGACCTTTAACGTGTCGCTTACGGGAGTGATGTCCCTGAGGTACCCGAATAAATAGTACTGACCCCCTAGCAGGCAGTATACCTGCGTCTTAGGTAGTACCCTTGCGAAAGCTTCTTGGTAAAGAGCAAACTGCGAATGATCGATACACGCCGGGACACACTGCGGGCCCCCGGAGTCGTTGACGATGGAGTGATGTCAACTTAGCTCTGCCGAAGTGGTAGTTGTGTCGTGTACCAACAACTAGCCCCTTCGGGATCATGATTGGGTAGCGTACATTAAACCGGTTTTAGTAGATCACATTGCCTCGAGCGAGCGCTGATCTGTCCGTGAGTTCCAGGATCAGCTAAGCGTAGGTCAGGCCTCAGGGAACTGGGATAGGGGCTGTATCCCTTGCACCCGATGCGGTGGAGATATTCATAGAAAATAAACCTAATTACAAAAAAAATGGCGTAATCTTAGGAAGGAGGAAGAGCTGACTATTTTTGGGAGCAGCACAAAAACGTGTCGTTCACCACAGCGACCAGCGAAAAAAAAGGCCGAAGTGGTGGAGGCCATAAAGCGTGAATATCCAGAGGTAACCAATATGCGGATGGGTATCACCTCTGTAAATGTGAGTAATGAGCGACGAAACTCCATGGTAGCGGGAAAATCAAAATTGGATGAGTAGTATGGAGGGTACGAATGCAGATAATGGCTATCAAGTGCTTCAGGTGTTTGGACTATGGACATACGTCTGCAACTTTGAAGGACGAAGGTAGTTTTAAACACCGGATCCACGTCAACGTTTCGTCGCCCAGGCTGCGAAGGAAGTATTCCTGACAGCACTATTGCGTCGGAATCTCTGGCATCATCGGTGGATGAGTGGCGAGTTCTACTTCTCGGAAAATGATTACATCGCGTTCGAGGTGCTTCACGCTACTTGCCGGCGTGCACAAATCCGGCGCTCCCCTAAGGTGTAGAATTTTGCGATAGTCAACATCAGGAAGTTCGTCTACGCTCTAAGAACAGAGCTGGAGCTGTTGCCGCTGACACTGTCGTAAAATCAATGATGAACCTGATAAAGAGGAATAGCCCTAGCCGTGACAAGGCTTCTATTTACTGGTGGGAGTGTCGTAAACTCCGTCGTTTGGCACATCGTTTACACGCTAATGAGGAGGCATGCCCCAAAGGGTAAAGTATAGATCAGTAAAAAGGAGACTCCAAAGTGCGATAAATAGAAGCAAAGTTCCTGGCTGGCGAAACCTTGTCAACGAGGTGAATGAGGACCCGTGAGAACATAGCTATTAACTTGTCACTCGGAAAATTGGGACTATGCGGAAGCCGTATATACTAAGTACCAACCAAATGGACCGAATTATACGAACGCTAGCCCTTGGACATCCGGTGTGGGTTGATATCAACAGCGTAGAAAGCGTTGAGAATTGCTCTCTTTTCAAAATGGGAAAGCTCGAAGAAGCGGTTCTTACCATGAAATAGAAGAAGGCGCCAGATGCTGATGGTATCCTGACGGAAGTTTATAACTTGGTGTTCCGCCAACGGCCAGACTTGCTGCTTGGTGCGTTCATGGCTTACTTGAAGGTCTATCGCAAACTGCCGTGTTTGCTCGACCTTGGACTATGTCAAGGCATATCATCAAATCCCTGCAGCCCCCGAAGACATTCCGAAAACGGCAATATGCACACCTTCCGGACTCTTCGGCTTCACTGGGATTACTTTTGGGCTGTGCAACGCCGCGCAAACTTTTGAAAGATTCATTCACTCTGTGCCGCGAAACCTCAACTTCTGTTTCGTGTATTTGGATGATGTTCTGGGCACGTCTTCCTCTAAGTCCGCGGATTTAGAACATCTCGAGTGCATTCTTCAACGTCGCAGGTTAGATTCCCCGGCCACCTGATTAGCCCTGAAGGCATTCAACTGGATTAAGTCAAGGTGCAAGCGATTTCTAGCTTCCCGCTTCAAAAAACCGTTAGAGATCTTAGAAGGTTCTTGGGCATGTTGAGCTTTTATCGTCGTTTTTTGTCCAAGGCTGCCCGTCATCAATCAGTTCTTAAGACATTCCTGTCCGCCTGCAGGCGGTTGGTAGTTTCCACGGACCATAAGCCACTCACCTCTGCTTTAAAGCAAAAGCCCGACAAAGCGACCTCTCGCCAACTTTGGCACTTGAGCTGATTGACTCCATTCTGCTATGACTGACTGATAAGTCAGTTCACTTTGGATATTCAACACGTGTCTGGAAAACATAACGTGGTTGCTCACGCTTTGTCATCTGTTGCAGAGGTCACGGTCGATTTTCCGGCAATCGCCGAGGCGCAGAAGGACGACGCAATTCTTCAGAGCTTGAAGAACAACTCCAAATACACATTCAGGGAGTTTCCTATCGTCCGTTCAAAATCCAGTATATATTGCGAGCCCTCAGACAAGTGACTGAAGACATATATTCCGGCAATTTCAGGAAGGAAGTATTTTATGCTGTTCACGATCTAGCGCACCCAGGCATTCGGACGGTCGGTCCCCGCAAAATATTTCTGGCCGTCCATGAACAAGGACATTAATTCTTGGGCCAGACAGTGCATCGCATGCCAGAAGTGCAAAACAACAAAGCATGTGAGGAAAGTGGTAGGAGTATTCCCTCGGTCCACCAAACGTTTCCACATGCACGGTTTCAGGGATTATCCCACAATCATCGATAGTTTCACGTGGTGGCCTGACGCAATACCTCCGAAAGACATTACTGTACAATCCGGTGCAGAGGCCCTCTGTCGAGAATGGATTACAGGCTTTGGTGTGCTATAATCACGGAACAGGGAGTGTAGTTTGAGTTTTTCCTTTTCTCAGCGTTGGGCAAATTCCTAGGCTTTAAACACCACCGGACAACTGCTTACCACCCGCAGTCCAATAGAATGCAGGAAAAGTCGCACAGGAAGCTGAAGGCTGCTATGATGGCCCAGTGATTCCTTGAGGGTTTTACGAGAGCACCTGTCTGGCCGATTTAATCCTTAAACTGGTGGATGAAAGACATACCTAAATCTCTACCGAACTAACGAGTACGGCTCCCGTGTTGAAACGCAACACCACCCCGAGGCCCGAAGGTCTCTTCTTGTTTGAACATAACCAACAACCCCCATGAAGCTCCCACTAGGGGGCCAACCACAAATAACCGAGATGTACTTACATACAACGGGAGGGGGTATAAGAGTCCAGGGGCTATATCGGTTCCCATGGTACCAGTATACCCCTGGTGAGGTTTCGTGAACAATTTGCCACTTCAGATGACTCCCCATACAAACTCGGGTCGGATTACCCTAATTAGGCCTTTGGAAAGTATGAGTAAATGAGTACAGCGTCTCCCGGTGCCCACCTCCCCCCCAATGGAGGTCCTCTTCGGCCACTTGGTTTTGGTTTGGCCGACAGCGTTGCCGCACCGTCTACCTCACCGCCACCTCTGAACATCGCTATGGTGGGAGAATCTGAGACTCCGCAGCGACCCTATTCTCGACATCTGGTCAGGACTCAAGCTACAGGTCTGTTGTGTCTGCTCAAGAACGTAATGCCAAAACTGAAGCCCCCGCCAACCACGCAAAAACGGTGATGGACGTACCCAAGTAGTGTGTATGAAACAACATATTTTCTCCATTATATAGTGTCCAAAGAAAATTAGGGAAGCATGGTAGCGGAAAACATTATCTAGTTTTTCTTTCCAATCCCAATATTTCGCTACGATGATCACTTTTTTTCTTCGTTTACATTTCCTTCCGACCAACGATTCCTTACGTTGTCGTCCTACCAAGAAAACCCTTCGATTCCTTTACGAAGTGTTTTATGTGAATCTAAGCATAAGTTGCTTGCTTGCTTTCCACGAGGAAGCCTACAACAGTGAAAACACTTTCATGGACAATTGGAAATTTATGGTTTGATACTGAATTCAAGGGTTCGGGTCAAATTTAAGGTTACTATTTTTCCCAACTTCCTTTTATCCCAACATGATATAAAGTAAGCTAAGCTCCTGTTTCTGGTAGGTTCTCTCAATTGAGAATAGTTTCTTTCCAATTTATTTAACATGAAGAGGGTGCAATGTCGGTTGTATGGATTTTTGTGGCCTTAGTTTATTGGAAAATAGGAAAATAAATTTTCCCGGGTATTCGAAATTAACGTTTTAGAGTGGGAATCGCAAAGCAATTTTCATTTGAATATTTGAATTTGTGGGGGATTTTGATAGGATTCGGAGAGAGGAAGGGACAGTTCGGAACAATATCATATATGTGTCTATTGAACCATAAAGCCAGCTGGGTTAAGGAGCTCGAAAGATGGGTTAACCTTTCTGATTTGTGAAGAGAACTGGAAACGGACGAAGGTAGGTAAAGAGACATTAGCTTGAAGTAGCGGCAACTCTTGATACCAATTTAATAAACGAAGTTTCCATTCCTTTTCACCCTAAATTGATGTAAAAAACAAACCTCGCACTCCTTTGAGTCCTGATACGCTTCAAAAAACCTGCATTGTTCCAGCCAATGAAGTCCTTCGAAATCACGATGCAAACAAAAATCACATCAACCCAAATTAGGGCAACCAACTGTCCTCCAATATTTTTCAATTTCATCGGAGAGTTTGCAAACATTTTTCCTCTGATGATGACCTCGGTTTTGTTTCACAACTAATCCATTTTTGCTCTGGATAATCCACTTTCTATCGTTGAACATTTAGATCCTGGTCGAGTTTTTTATAACGTTTCCTTTTTTCCTTTTTGGAGGTTTTCACGTGCAATTTTTTGCAGTGATCTGGTGTTTGTTTTCAAGCTGTAGGTCATCCTAACGAGTGGAATATGAAGAGGAAAAAAGGAGACATCGCGTAATCCCATGGTGGTCCGCTTCACAATCGTTGACATCCAATCAATGAAATTGGATCGACTACGGCAAACGGACGTAGAGTAAACTTTGTAGACTTTGGTGGTAATTTGTCAAAACATCATGAACAGCCAAAGATAACAAAAGGTGCTCCTGACTAGTTTCTATTTTCATTTGGTACCTCCACACTTGCAGCTCCCAGTGGAACTGCAGTCCTGCTTTTTGTTGATTTTGGGCTGCAATCCGAGAGTAATCCATGCAAAGTATGTATCAAGAAATGAATCCTTCAATTTCGATTTGATTTCGAAACTGACAAGCTGGAAATGGAAAGCTTTTGATAATGGCGATAGAATCTCCTCATTGGAATAACAAACAGTCTTGAAAGGGGTAACAAAGCCCGGGTTTCGGATATCCACATCAAAAGGATGATAATTCCAATCAGATGCTAAATATCCTTCCGTCGGCCAATTAAATCCGGGCCAGGATGCAGCAAATGTACCTCGGCACAAACTGTAATCACCGAAACTCTAAAGCCAACTTTTGTATTTAGAGCTCAATTTTGGTAGCCTCATGTTGTATCAGGACCAGATTTAGCTATCGATTTGCTCTAGTAAAGAATGAATTGAACTGAAATATCAAAGCTGGTTCAACTCTGGAGATGCTTGGATTAACAGATTAATTGATAGCTGCATGAGCTTAATTGACCTTACGGAAGTCCTTCTATAAAGTAAATGAGCGTATACATGCACGTACGTACGTGGCTGGTGAAAATTGAGAAGGGAGGGTTTATGGGCTTAAAGTGAGCTTTAATACGGATAAGTTTTAAATAAAATGCAATTCAATTATTCTTCTACAGAGAATGCAATGGCCACTGAAATTCCTTTTGAGTGGGACGAAGTTCAATGAAAAATGGCAGTAACTAATGAGATGATTCGAAATTCTGAAGCTGTTCCCTCCACTGATTCATTTATGTTAAAATTGGAGATTACAGATTTTTGCTAATGATTCGGAGTTCAGAGTTGATCAAATACGGCCATTCTTTCCAATGGCGTCCATTTCTCACTCTTTGTTAGTCGTAGGACTATCCCCGGAAAGATAGTGAGATGTTATAATTTAATTGATATCAACAACAATTGCTGGCAGATAATATCTTTGATATTGACTTCCAAGTTGAATACGGCTATCAATCACATCATATGCATATATACGGTTTATCGTGGCCGCAGCACCTTGGAAAGGGTCCCGAGGGGACGACTCCTTTTCTCTACTGTTTTGCACCAAGTCTTTCTAAGGCGAATCCCTAATCGACCTTTGAGAGCCCGACGCATAGACAGCAGTGAAGTTTCCACCCTTTCTTGCAGTATTACCTATTCAATGCTACCGCTTTCTAATGTCCATGGCATCTGACCCATACTCCGAGATAGTTTTTTCAGTCAATATTGCCATATACCTGTGGTGGTTTGATGAAGGTACGAGCTTTTGAAGGTTTGGTTCTTCCAAGTGACAGGGTTTTTCGCTTTTTCTCTGCTACTTCTATATAGCGATATAAAATGTTGATGTTTTGGTGATTGCATTTCCAGACGAGCGCGGACCCAAAGGTGTTAATGGGTCCGAAATATGGAGTTAAAATATATGTACACACAAACTGTCGCACTCCAATCTCAGATAGAGTACCAACTCAAAGACCCCTTGTTGCGTATAGAACAATAACCTGAAACTGCTTAGCATATCGCATTAAGCCAGGGGCATTGAGGGTTAGACCATACACCCGATGATTCTGGAAGCCTCAGCTACCACAATTGTCTCTCCTCTCCATTTCCCTCTTTTTCGCCTAAAGAATGCGTTAGGTGTAACTTATAACTCTACACCACGTGCTTCAACTATGGTGTCTCCCAACGCAATCAGGTGACTATGGTTTCCCCACAGTGTGCAGCTAGAACTGAAAATGCTTATATCTGCTGAGCAGCTACATTAGGTAATAATCACGGACCAAACAGTACACTGCGAGATAGACTGACGCGGAATATAACTCCCTGGGACCATTCTGTCTTTCTCTGATAGTGATCTGTCTTGATATGAGGATCTCCAGGAGCCAAGCCTCTCATCAACCAAGACCGCTGGTGAGTGGTGATAGTTTGTACTGTAATAAAACGCTAAGCATTTAGACTGGGAAGTTAGGACAAACTCCAACAATCCAGGCTGTCATGCGAACCGTGCCTGTTGGGTAGTTTTCCAGAGGGAGGGGGAGGGGAGATGGTCATTGACTGTATTCGAACGGAGCTTCACTCACACTTGGTCGTCTCAGCGAGTAAGTTGCTATGAGATATCATATCCGTGAGAACCAAATGAGTTCATAAATGAAAATAAAAAAACTAACCAGAAAAACGGGACCCCGTACCGCACACAAATTGACTAACAAGGCGGAGGCATATGTTCAAAACATGGCTAGCCAGATGATTTGACTCAAAAATGGGGTAGTTAAGGTGTCATGTAGTGGAACCAAGGTCAGCATTGGTATACTGAGAGGATTACAACCAACAAAGACCACTGCTCAAAAAGCAGGCACAAGCAAAAATACGCCTGTTATCAGTCAGACGTCAGGACGTAGACAGGCCTCAGTGACGCTGAATGATACTGTGTTATCTAAAGGGAGGCCGGAAACCAGAGGAGGCCCTCAGGAAGATTGAGCCATCTTTACCGGAACCAAGACAGCGGGAATTAGTGGAGGTTAGCCCACATGCAGGGAAAGCTCCAAAAAAACCAAACCTGAACCCTGGAAAGGAGAAATCACGAGTAGGCGATGAGTGAAAGCAAGAGTCGGAAAGCTCGCCATTAGCTATGCTAGTGCGGTCAAAGGCAATTAACTGGCAATACTGACGATAACGTTTCCCGAGGTATACTCACTCATGAGGAGCAGAAAACTATTGAAGACCTGGTCGTCATGCAATGTGCATGTGACACACTGTGAAACTTGTGTGCACCGCGATATCCTTTGGACCAGGTCTCATACGGGTAGACTACGCAACAGAGAGCAATGTGGAAGGGCTTAGAACTACAGTTCCTGAATTGCCAGGCTGTGAAGTAGCAGATCTGTGGATATATGATATGCCAGGAACACCAATGGTGACAGTTCTTCTTCCCAAAGCCGCATCATTTGAGACAGAAGGTCTTATGGGCCTAATAATTGCTCAGAACGAGATACGGAACCAGATACGAAATTAGTTTTCAGAAGCAACGCGGAGGGCGATGGCAGACTTCTCACGGGCTGGATAACCTATCCCTGGAGTTGATCAAATGTCGGGGTTACCATATCATAGCCATAGTTTATGCAATATACCTGTGCACGTGCGCAGGTAATAACCGAGAAAAGACACTTCGGAGGAGATATCGGGCGGAAAACTTATCCCCGAAGGAATCTCGGTGGGAATAGAGGCTGGGAGGACTGCATCAGGCAGGGAAGTAGACCCGCTGCCCAGTGAAGAGGAGAAACTGCGCCACCTAGATCTTCAAGGGCTTAGGGTATACAACGACGTAGAGGAAAGCGCCACATTAGAGGAGGAGGGCGATATTCCGACAGTAGAGAGGGGCTCCAAACACTAACAGAGCTAACAGCTAGCAATAAGATAGCTTAGCTAAACTGGACTCTTCTCGCGAAAAACCAAGACCTTGTATCATTCTTAACCGTGATTTAAAATATACTTGACTTGAATAGCCACATTTCAAGTCCCAATCACTTGAGGCAAGAGGCAATCGTGGCATCGATCTACTTCCCAGGAGACGATATTCAGATCCTACCGGAGCTCGTGGCTAGACTGGTAAAGTACTGTCAAAGGATGGCGCTACCACTTTTCTTCGGTTATGATGTTAACATCTATCACCAAGTACGGAGAGGCAGCGCTTCCAATCGAGGAGATGAGGAGTACCTTCTTGAATTTATTCTTAGTGACGAGTTAGAAACGTATTACACAGCGAATTCTCCAACATTCGTAGCCAGCACTATACAAGAGGTACTACACATAACTCTAGGGGATACTTTGGTGAACGGGCAGGTCAGGAATAGTAGGGTGTGGGATGAGCCATCTATGTCTGATCACAGAATAATCAGATTCGACTTTGAGGGCAACTCCGAAATCAAAAGACTAATAAGCAATCCCAGGAGAACAGATTGCGGCTCCTATGCTACGAACCAAACAACAATATAGTTCACCTACAATGAGGCGGTGATGTCAGGAGAGAGCTGGAACAGGAGACAGTGGCGGAAGACCTAAGCAAACTCGCCGGCTTAGGCAATTAAGTCATCAAGCGATGTACCCTGGTGGAGAAATAACCTACCCAGAATGAGAACAGAGGTCCGAAAACTGTTCAACCGAACCAAAAAAACGGGGACTGGGGATTCATGGCGAAAGGTGGCAAAATTATACGTGACACCCTAAGAACGAACAAAAGGCGAAGAAAGAAGAACTGGAAATTAGCAAAAAAGGTATGCTCGGAAGCGAGGGAATGGTGAGCCGTCGAAACTTTGGAATCACTGAAATCACCCGGAGTAGATGGCATCTTCTCACTCTCTCTACTCTTTATTCCGAAAGCGGGTAAAAAGGATCCTTTTCTCCCTAAATCTTTTAGACCGATTTGCCTTAAAACGTTCGTACCCAAAACGGTGGAAAAAGTCATAGACAACTATATTAGAACTAACATTCGAATGCGCTATCCCCTACATCAGTGCCAACACGCTTACCGAGTAGGACGGTCAACCGAAATCGCTGTGTATCAGCTGACGGATCTATTCCGGGATGCCATTGAAACAAAAGAAATATATAATTGAATATCAAAGGAGCATTAGATAACACATCGCACACAGGGATGCAATATGCTCTGATCGGCAAGGGAATGGAAAATATTCTGGTTTTCTGGAAGGGCAGAATTTTAGAGAGTAGTCAAATAGAAGTACCGACAGGTACAAATTTTATTGCCAAGAATTCTACATCAGTTGTCCACAGGGCGGGGTGCTATCACCGCTCATGTGAAGTATGGTATTGGATGAACTTCTGGACAAGCAAACAAATATTGGAATATAGGCCCAGGATTGTTTTAATCTGAAGGGGCCAATGTGAGGATACCCCATGTAATAGAATCTTAACTGGACTAAAGGTTATTAGTGTCTGCTAGAGATAGACAGGGCTGCGCATCAATCCAGCCAAAAAGTAAGATTGACATTCTTTCTATGCAGTACCTCGAATTACTGATAGCGAGAATAAAATTAACACTAGGCTTCATTTCGATAAGAAGTTTCAAACTCGTTGAAGTATCAGAGCAAATTGAAGGAGCGTGCTGAAACTAGCATCTGGTACACTGATAGTCTCTCACAGCTAGGGAAGCGGGCATCGAGGCAATTGGTCCTAGGAA
Source organism: Hermetia illucens (assembly GCF_905115235.1). Classification (NCBI taxonomy): domain Eukaryota; kingdom Metazoa; phylum Arthropoda; class Insecta; order Diptera; family Stratiomyidae; genus Hermetia; species Hermetia illucens. The sequence continues at coordinate 143,973,864 of NC_051852.1, forward strand.
AACGTACTTTTAACGAATGGGTAACGACACTATCATATTCCAGGCGCATATATACGCCATAGACAAATGAGCCTCCTTCAACCTCGAAAGGACCTACAAGGGCAGAACATTGCTATTCCGACCGAATACGCTCGGCTCACACAATAAGGTACTCTCTGTTCCGAGCCATTTTGGATTTGAAGACAATGAGGCAGCAGATCAACTGGAGAGGAATCGAGCAGGAATGCGTCTGCACAGGCCGGAACGCTTCTGTGGAATCGGAAAAGGGTTCATGGCTATGACATTAAAAAGTGAAGCGGACGGCTCAGGGAACTATAGTGGGCATGTCCGGATGGCTCAAGTCGTTAGAGCGCTGGACTGTCGTAGCGGAAGGTCGTAGTTCGAATCTCACTGGAGGCAGAGGGATTTGTTATTGGACTGGATCTCGGATAGTAGTCGACTCAGCTGTGAATGAGTACCTGAGACGAATCAAGGTGCAGGCCATGGCCATGGCGAGTGCAATGCTGACCACATTGCCTCCTACAATATACTGTGGTGTACTGTTCCGGTCTTGAATGAAGTGCTTTAACACACTTCAACGCCCTGATTCAACATAGATTGTAGCGCCAACTATAATACCAATGTATTATTATTATACTGCGCAAGCATACCAGGAATTGTGTACTCTAAGTAAATCTCACCAAGGAGAACCTCCGGATTATAATAGGAATACTAACAGCCCACTACCGTATATACTATCACTGCGGAAACTAAGGATATATACGGACATTGCCTGGAGGTTTTGTGCGGAGTGGGTCGAAATGTCCATATATGTTCTGGGACAGTGTCCGGTACTTGTATATAGTAGGTCGAAGAACCAGGGACAATACTTGATACCACATGCCAAATTGAAATATTTGGAAGCAAAGAATATACTAAAATGCCTGACGGTTCTAGGCTCACTTGACACAATATTGTTAATAGGTACACTATAATCAATAAAAGGGGAACGATATTACTTTAAGAGCGCAGTGCAATTTCCCTTAATAGAATAATAATAATCTTAAATCAACGATGAAATTGCGTTTCGACTGTATGTGCAGCTGTCAGATTACATGGTCAGAAGATTCGGTTTCACGTTATTGGCAAGAGTGACTGAAGAGATCAACCATGAAAAAATCATTTAGAATGTCAGCGGGACTCACTATGATAGAATATTGCTAGAGTGACTGAAATCACCACCAATCACCAGTAATACATTTTGGCATACATTTTGCGGAAATTATCGAAAGGAAGGTTCGACGAACCATAAACAGATCATAGAACTAGATAAGCTCTAGTCTGAATTGAAATTTTGGTACAAAAATGTCACCAGCATAACACAGTCGATTAACACATAGCATAAATTAGGTTATTAGTCGGTCTGGGGAATTTCCATATTTCTTCACAGATAGGCTGTCAAACGGGATCAAGGAGGCAGGCAACTGGAGCCTCTCTAGTTGCTATATCGACTACATCAAGAATTTTGGCACCGTCCCACCAGTTTTGGTTCACCATCTAGTGAAAAGCAGTGCTTACTGGGTTATCTGAGGCATTGATGAACACGGCTTCTTCTCGAAAGGATGCGAAACTTGTCTACCAGCTGTTGCTTGCTGGTTTTAAACGCTTGGACGGCTTGTGGAGACCGCACAGTCTTCCGCCATCCTTTGGTCTTCGTATCAAATAGGAATGCGGCAAGTAAGGCCTGCGGTGAACGGCTTTGGACAGGAAAGGACGCAGTATTTACCATAACCACGAACCTTTTAAAGTCTCTGATCGTCCTTGGCAGTGGAAAACTCGCAATTGCTTGCACTTTGTCTAGATCGGATTGTGCACCGTCAGAGGTGATAGAATGGCCTGGATTTCACCTGCTGCTGGCAAAGTCTGCGCTTCTCAACGTTAAAAATCAGGCCATTGTCAAGGAAGCGTTGAACAATGCACTCGAGTTGTGCTAAATCCTCGAACTCTGTAGAAGATGCTACCAAAACTTCATCAATCAATTGCTGTTGGAAGGTCTGCATATACCCTACTTAATTAGTTTGTTAAATTCTTTCTCCGTAACAGCGAACTTCTGGGGTGGCAGAAGAAGCACCTTCGAGGAGATGGGGGAGTCAGTAGTGTTGATGCGGTGTTAAAAATGATATTAAACTGGCCGAGAGAGACTTCATTTGTTAGTAATATTGCATTATTTTTGGAGGAGTGAATGAATGCTTGGATCGGTAGTGTCCTCAGAAATGATGAAAAGTGTATTGTTGTTTGCATAGGTTGAAATTATTCACGACAACTCAAGAAAGGTTGTGAGATTTCTCAGGGATTTATGCTGCATATCAAATAATATGGGGACACAGATGTGAGCCATCATGAAACGCTATGAAAAGATCCTACGTAAGCCAAAACTCACGTCCACTTGCCTGTAGCCATAAATTGAGATAGGTGTGAAGTTTACTGCCTCTAATTTCAGCTGCTGAAGGAGAGTTGGGTCTGAGGAGAACCGAGACTTTATCTATCAGCAAATTGCGCCTACAGACGGGGTCGTACATTGTAAGTCGTGTTTCTGTTATTAGGGTAGAAGACACTGTGTCCCTCAGTAAATTCAGTTTTTTTTTATTTCCCAAGAAATGTCCATGGGCTGGTACGTTTAGTGCCCTATTCTGCAAACCTACAATGACACCAGCATCCGACTGCGTTCGATGCGGATTGCGGCTGCGACGGACAACTCAACGTGTTTGCGACCACCCTATCCAACGAAAAGCATTCACTATCGTCGTCAGTATGGCTACATTGGCTGTAAACTTGGTCATTCACCTCCTCGGTTCGGACTCGCCGACGTATTCGCGTGAAACCTCCGCGACTATGGAGCGCGCGTGTAGCTCATGTATTTTATCCACGGTAGCGACTAACACCTCCACAGAACCGCCGTCTGCATACGCTAGTATAGCCTGGGTGCCTTCAGGCAGTCGCTGATGCCACAAGGAGTTTAGTAGCTTGGATAGCAAACTCATCCATACTCAGCTACTTCATCTCCCAAAGTAGCTAACTGGAGGTGGGGTCGCCAAGTATCAGATTTGTCAGTAAAAGATGCAGCTGAGCTGTGTCCCTTACCGACAGACGCTTGATAGACTGTTCCTTTAGCTGAGTGTAGGATCCCTTGCTTAGTACGTCTGCGGCGGCTGCAACTAATGCCTCCTTCAGAGTGACCAAAGCTTCATTGCATTTAGGGGCGTCCGTCGTGATGCCGCCAGATCGAATTATGCCTCCAACTGGAGAAACCACGCCTCCAGGTTGCACTGCCAGAACAGTAGTTATGGCGCAGAAAGGATCACGACACCCTTTTTTCCGCGTGACATTACCGTATTGAAAGTATAAGCAACTTCGGGGGAACGTTGAAGCGAGACATGACCCTCAAACTACTAGACGACAACCCAATGTGGAGTGGATGCAAATAAATGAAGACCGCGTGCCACCCAGTTTACAATGAAGAAGGCTTGGGTAGCTTTTTGAGTTGAAAAAGCCATCGAATTCTTGAAAGACGGACCAAATTCGCGACTACCTGTTCAAAAGAACATATAAAAAAATAAGTCCGTTGTTATTGATAGCATTTGAGGGCAAAGAGCAGTGATCACAAATTTGGAGCAGAAATGGGGGTCTAAGAAGTTGGCAGACATAGCAAAAACTAGCAGATTGTTTGAGAAACTATAAAACCAATCTCTTCATTATTATGAAGATGATCCTTTGGAATAGAGGTCGGCACCGATAGTGGAAGCTACCATTGTTTCGGCCTCTATTTTGTTATTACGTCTCCCCATCGCATGTGCACTTTTAAGGAGTTCTGTCGGGCTTCGGTAGCATTGGTAGCATCATATTAACTTAGTTGAAGCAACATATCTGCAGGTCCTGCTCACGCTCCCCACATAGACCGAAATTATACCAATATGTCCTGGAAAGACGTAATATGAACTGATGACGATCTGAGGGGATAGAATTATGGATTCTACAATGGCTCTTGCTTTTTATCCTCATTAGTCAAAGCTTCTTTTACCAATTATTCATATCTGAAGGAAGAGTCGAACTAAAAATTTAATAACCTCCTATTGCAGATTTTAGGCGGTGCGCTTCCAAGTACAAGTTTCATCATAAGCAGCTGATTTAAAGATATTTCCACGGAAAAGGAACGAACTACATACTATTCCAAAGTCAAATGGATTCTATGGCACAACTACAGAATAGAGCCACCGTAAATCAGATAATCTCTGGAACTTCCTCCTAGAGTGCAGCCAGCAAGACCGGCTTGATGCAATCCGCTTGTATCTGCAATATGCCAAAAAGCCGCCATAAACATTAGCAGTATCTTTTTAAAAATTTATATGAAATATTTACGAGACACGATTGTGTTGAATGCACGCTGTCCTAGACACCACCATCTTGAGTTCACCCCTCTATGACTTTTCGTGCCCTATCTTTGGCCTCGCCTGTGCTCCTCAAGAACAGGGACATCCGTAAAAATAATATTAGTAGTATAAGTTTGCCAGCAAATGCGTTAGCTAGTAAAGTGTCCACTGGAGGAATCGTGTGAAATAAATAAATGAAATCTTTCCTTGTTTATAGCCTTGCTCATGGCTTTCTCCTTTTCTTTATTTCATTTCGCGTACAAATTTTATTTTTGTGACTTTTCCTGGAAAATGTTTTATCGTTGACGCTGTTGTAATCGGTTTTACGATACGTAAAGTCCCCTTTTGCTAATGGCGGCGGCGGAACTTTACGGCGACGAAAACAATTTTGCATCTTTCGCAGAGCGCTGTTGTGTCTTATTATATGATTTAGTATGCACTGCTCTTGTATCCCTTATTTATCTGCAGGGTTGGTGAGAATGGACCACCTGATTCGATGCCTTAGAATAGATGCTGGCAAGCATTATCTTACGCGCTCGATGGGTGGATAATTTTATTTGATGAGCTCTCTAAGCCGAATTCAACTTCAACAAATGACAGGATATCTTGAAGTGATATCCTAGTTCGTTCGACCCAATAAATTCACAAATCAAGCGAGATATGAGATTTCCCCATCACCCTATGAATTTCAATGAGGATCCATAACACCTTAACAGTTGTACACCTTCGGAAAAAGAATTCGAGCTCCTCGACCGCTCGCTGGCTGTAATGTCCTATAACTTTCCTTTCATCCTTTATCTTAAGGAGTCAGTCGTCCGCTCGCGGAGCTTTACGGTTTTGCCCTCACTTTCGGTGTCATTAAAAAACACTTTTCCATGCAAATGCATTTCTTGTTCTCTTCCATGCCTTGTTCGGACGACGACATTTTATTGGAACTGAAGGATTTTAACTGTTCGCTTAGTTCGTCCTGGAACCTTGTTGGCTCCTGCTGCACTCTAAATGGCGACGGGGTGCTAGACTTTAAAGTTGCGAGTGCAAAGTGGCGTGTAGTGTGCTGGGGGTTTTTTTCCTCAGTTTCATTCGAACCATCTCAATTTCTTATGCACGTGTATGTATGTTTCCGTTCAGCAAGGGTTTTTGTGGACGCTAACTCATCGCATTACTTGCACTTACATAGTCAAGGATTTATGGCTTGATATGCGACCCGAAAGACGGAATGGAGAGACGTGTAAAGCCCTTCTAAATGCCATACAGCTAGTGCAGGGAAATAACGAAAGCCATTTATCTCTCTCTTTTATGCGGTTGTCTGTTTCAAATGAAAATATTTTAAAGGTTGTTCGACTCCGTAAATTATTTATCACTTCGGAAGGGCAGCTCCACTTCACGCTCAAGTAACTCCTTTCCAATAAATTGGCCTTTTATTATTTTAACTGTTTCATAATAGGAGGTTTTCAACGGCTTTTCTTAATTTTTCAATGTAGCTCCGCCAAACAGAAGAACTCCATAACAGCCAGCAATAATTACTGAGTAGTGAGTATCCTGCGAGTTCAGGCTTAAGAATACACTCAAAGTCTACTTGTCGTTATATGCTCTTAAAGGAGTTAAAATTTGTGGGCTAGGAACCATCAACCTCACACAAGATCTTTGGCTGTCGAAAACGGATAATGATTGGTTTCTGGAATGTGCACACGCTCCTCGACAACGGTAGCGGGGACCCTCAGAATACTCGCTTTCTCCAACTAACCAGGAACTCCAGCCATATAAGTTGGTCCTTCTTAATCTAACAGAAGTAGGCTTGCGGGAATATACTTTCGTACTCTGCAAAGCCAATCCGGTATCGGATCGCTTCTGACTTCCACCGCAAGGCGCGCTCTCCTCACCTGGGAGTAGGAAGTAGGAATGCGTTTACGCACCGAGTGTTGGACTCTCGCAACAGTACGCTGTCGGACTACAAACTAAACACCTCCCTGTCATCAGAGAAGTAGCCAGCAACCGTTTGACGCATTACTTCGGGCTTCGGGCCTTCAAGTCAGGGAATCCCTTTCACCAACGGGAGGGGAGGGGCGGAAGGGCGTTATTAGTTCAGAGAACCCCTTACCATCCGGTCCCTCCACCGGCCAAGTTCAATTTTCTTCGCAATAACAAGAGCCCGAACATAATGCGTAACACGACTTCAGCTGCCAGCGGTCTTCAGCATCTCGCTGACAATCTTGTAAGCCGTCCCATCTTTCGTAACAGAAAACGGTGTGCTTAGCGTCGTCCGCCACTCCATTTTAAAACACATAATCATGAGATCGCGTCTTCCCAATCCTGTGCAGCTAAAATTGCAAACCTCCATGCACGCTTAGAAGTTGGCTTAGGAAATAATCAATCTCACCATGCGTTCGGTTCAGCCGCGGGTAGGAATTTCCGATGAACTACGTAGTCCATCTGCCTCTTGGCTCATTTTTCCAAGGGATTAACCACTCGACAAGGGTGCGTTGAAGTTCATCACGGCAACCACCTCTCTTAAGTTTTCGCCCTTACAGTGGTAGATAGCTCGACGCGCTTTGGCAAGGAGAGCAACGAGAATCACTCCTGTGATCACCTTATGGCCGGTTCTGAGACAGTGTGATAAGCAGACGCCACCTGTAAAGCTCAACATCTCTGCACTTGAGCAAGGCGCTTACGATGGACCTCCTTGTCAAGGGCGTCAGCCCATATCTCCGCGCCATAGAGCAGAAGCGACTGCATTGCTCCCATAAGATAGCATTTCCTGGTTGATATAGGGATCCGAACATTCACCATTAACCGACTCAAAGCCGAAACTCCAGATGCAGCTCTGTCCGCTGCTGCTTTGATTTGTTCAAAGGAGCTCATCTTCGAGTCGAACATTAAAGCAAAGTATTTAACCGCCGGTTTTGACTCAATAGTCAACTCTCCGATCGATATGGGACGCAGGATCAGGATTCGCCTTCTGGTCAAGATGACTACTTCAATTTTTTCCAGCAGAGCACCGATTTTTCCTGTGACAAGTTTATAGCCAAGTCCCTATGGGTCCTCATTCACCTAGGCGACAGGGTTCTGCCTTATTCCTTAGGTCGGCAATTTCTGCCATCCACCAGTACATAGAAGGCTTGTCGCGGTTGGACACCGTCCCGACTCCGCAGTGTGTGCGACGCTCTACCAGACGCGCCACGATCCCTGTAGAGAACACAACTTTCGCTTTCGTTGCAGGTCTTCGCTTGATGACCTACTTGGTTACATCTCCGGCATGCTGTCTTCCTGTCCGATCCCTTGCAGCTGCTGGCGGGTGTCCAAAGTTCAGGCACCTGTAGCACTTGGTGGGGACTATCCACATTCGTGTCCTGCATACTACCCATCCCGCTGCTAAGTAATCTCCACGCATATTGCTCGGGGGCTTTCACCACAGCGAGTTTTTGGCCTCGAGCATTTGCAGAGGTGACACCTATCCGGGTATTGGTTACCTCTGCACATACATGCTTTATCGCCTCATCCACTTCCACCTTTTCTGTGAGGCAGTTAAGATCCCGGGTTTAGACTTTAGGTTGGAAACAAAAGCCTTCTTCCCCAATAACACTTTAATTGCTTCGCGGAAAGTACTCTCCAGCCAGCCAGTCTTCTTCGGGCTCAGTTCGACGAGGACTCCGCCACTCTTCGTTTTCCGTATGGAAGATACCTCTGCTCCTTTGTCTTTAGGTCTCATCTTGTGGCGGATTTGACTAAGAACTTCCACAAATGTCTTGCATTCCGTCGGCGTAATGAGCAGAGCCGACGGTCTAGTCTTTCTTCGTTTCCTCGTCTTTTTGCTCCTGGCTTTTAGTTTGCAGCCTCCTTGTCTTTGGATAGACGGGTCTCTGACGGCGTATTCAGTTGTTTCCCTTTTTCCTTTTTCGAATTCTTTTTTTGGGCCCTTGATAAAGTCTCCTTCAGGCACGTCGTCCCCTTTCCGCTTTTTTCCACCCGTTCGCTTTACAGTGGGCTATTTGCGGTCGGTTTGCCGCAAGTAGCGTACTCAGCGGAGAGTGCAGCTGTTTCTGCTCTCTAATAGTCTTCCGCTGCTGTTCACGTTCGCCTATAGGAGAAGTTGCGGTCCAATATTTCCTGCAGTTCCATCTGCCCGTTTTTGACGGCTTTGCTGACGTTCCTCTGGAGGAACGTTGCCGCCGTATACGCTTCACCAATACTGCGCATTTTATGATGAGCCTTTCCTCTTCGACTCTAGCTAGGACGTCGACTGCACTTCCACCCGGCTTGTGCCCATCTGCTCAGGACTAGCGATTCTGACTGAGCTTTCTTTCGGAACAGGGGGCACTACAAGGCATTGAGTTGCCATCTCCGCTCGGTCAGTCGCGCCAATTTATATTTATTGTATATATTTATTTAGACGCCCCGGTATTACATCGGGTATGTCAGCCCTAGCTGAATCTTTCACTGATCGCTGCGGTAAACGACGCATTTTTATGCTCCGCCCTAACGCACTCAGCTCTTCCTCCTTCTTTGTTATTTCATCGATTTCTTTTATTGGTTTATGTGTATTCTCCATGGAAAAGTCACCAGCGCATTATGTGCAATGGAACGGGCCACCATAGTCAGGAACGGTTGTACCCTCGGGGACACAGCCCTTACCCTAGTTCCTTGAGGGCTGACCTATGCTTAACTGATCCTAGAATTCACGGACGAATCAGCGCACGCTCGCGGCAACGCGGTCTACTAACACTGGTTCAATGCGTACTATCCGACCAGGGTGCCGAAGGGGCTGGCTCTTGAGAGCACATCATTCTCCACCCCAGCCACTGACACCACCCCTCCGCCCCCTCATCTGGTCACCATCTGATTGTCGCTGATTGAGCGTAGTGTACGCCGGGACGAGAGAAAATTTGCTATTGCAATGATCGGAGAAGGGGAAAATAACACACATCTCAATGGCTTCAGGAATATATACCGCATCACGAAATAGCCGCTGCGCTTGGCGGTTTTCCTCAGAGTAATTTATCGCTACACCTGCTAATCCGCTGCTTCCACTCAGAAACCTTTCCCAGAGAATGGAAGAAGGGAAGGGGAAGATCCCAAGAAAGGAGACTCGTTTTGAGTGTGACAAATGGAGATGTATCTACATGATCTTTGCCATTGCAAAGCTAATAGCTCAAAATAATTCTGGAACACAACAAGCAACCTCTCCAAAGATTGATCGACAGAGAGCAGGCTGGTTTCCGATTGGGATCTTCCTGCATTGTTCACATGAACATCCTACGGATTAGCGGAACAGCGCGATTTAGATCTTCGCTGCACCTGCTCTCCATCAATTTCGAGAAAACTTTCGATAACATGAACAGGGAGAGTATATAGAATGCTCTATTCAGGAGGGCATTCCAGAAAATCTAATAATTATTGTATTATCCGAGCGACATATGATAGCGCAAGTGCTGCACCGAGGCAAAATCTCAGATGACTGAGGTCCAGAGGACGAAAACGAAGTCCGCCAGGGTTGCATCCTATCACCAATATTGTTTCTACTTGTTATCGATGACGTTCTTCATGCTGCTTTGTCTGGAGGACGTGGAGGAGTTCAATGGAGAATAACGTCTTTGCTCCAACACCTCGGGATCATCATGGAACTTCACCAAATAGCTCTACCTATCTGTATTAATGGGTCGAGCATCGAGAGCGTCAATCAGTTTGTAAATCTAGGAAGCGTGATTCCTGCCGACGGTGGCACCGAACTGGATGCTTTCTGACATTAACAGCATTAACAGTGCTGGATTCGCTTTCGCTGTCCTGGATCTGAATCTGGAAATGCAGTTATCTCAATACGAAAGACAAGTTGAGACGGCTCCGTGTTAGTGTTCTATATCTCTTCTCAAACACTCTGTGATCGGAAGGCAAAAGTGGCAGCAGATAGGTTACACATTAAGGATGGGCGACAATTGCATTGCTGGCTACGCCATGCACTGGAATCTACAATCCCAAGATGCCGAAAAGTGGGTCGCCCTTGGCGCAGAACAGTAGAGACTCTTTCTCACGCTAAAGCCCATTTCACTTAACTGCGTGTAATGGCTGAGGCTTCGGGACGGGAGCGGGACTTCATCCGCCGTTTTCGGGATTACTTTGATCAAATAATGCATTATATAATATGCAATTATCTTAAATTTCGCCGCATATTGCACTTTATCGAATGCATTAGGGTGGGATCGTGACAGAGGGGAATGATCTACCGGATCCGTCAACGCTACTGCGTATGTTACTGGCAACATGAACTCTTGAAGTTCAAGGCCGACCGTTGCGGCATCATTACCTGATCATGGTGGACAGTTGATGGCTGAGCTAATGGCCGGTGAGCTGTCAATTTCACGAGCAAGGAGTGAATGGTGACAGTAATCTTTCGGAGTGTTGCACGTTCGTGAAGAGAGTCATGAAAATTGTTGTCCGGGAGAAAGCTGACGATTTAGAACAGCAGAGGAATTTCTGAATTCTGGTGTTAGTGTCCGTTGTTGAGAAAAGAAATTAAGCAATGCGTCTGCTTGGTGTGGGAGTGTTTCGTCTTCAAGTAGTCAAGGAGTCTTGAGGGCATACTAGTTCTTTTTTCAGTCCGCTTTCAAGTTTAGTCAGCTGTAAATAAGTAGAAAGAGGAGGAGTGAAAAAGTGCTCGCGAGCAACGGCATGAGGCAAGCCAGCGGTGAGAGGCTTCAGCTGATTCTTGGATAAGGCATGAAAGTTCGGATGAGGAAGAGTCTTCGGAGACAAAGAAAAAGTAACAACCGGTCCGACGAAAGCGGAACAATGGCCACGAGAGGATTGCAATTTTGAATATTAGAAAGGTGCAATTGGTTCGCCACTACCGATCTTTCGTCAGCGCGGGGCACGAGGGATGAAGCGAATATTTAAAAGGTAAGAGCGCCATCTCTGGTGGACGACTCGCTATCTGAAGTGAAATCCAGTTCAGCGTTTCACGTTGAGTTTTCTTGTGGAGTCGCTCACTACATGAGCATATCTAATCGAACCGCCAAATGCCTCAAGATGTGCAAATTAAAAACGTCTAATCAGCCTCGTAGTTTTTTTTGTGTACTCGGACTGAGATTTTGAAGATTGTAAGGTCAATTACTTCACTTCGTCTTGGTCCCACGACCAGCTGAAGGGATAACATTAAACAGCTTCTCTCCTCTAGGATTGCATTTGCGACTACCCAACAAATATGCTGAGCATCACAACCTATTAAAAGTTCAAGGCCACTTGATTCTGCATACACTACCAGATCCCTTTGTTCTTGCGTCGGCGAAGGGCACAAAGAATCATAAGGTAAGTAAGCAGAGGCAACTATGACGTTTCCCCTCTTACCATTAACCAGGTATTTAAAGTTGACCGGAACTAGGCCCTAGGAACAGAATTGTCTCAGCATGGTTGCCTCTAACAATTTTGACATCAGAACGCAGGCCCTCGGTCTCGGGGATCTTTTATCGAAAGAGATCCTAGTCCCCTTGCTCGATCCAATACCACAGATTCTGTTAAAACGAACCCATGGCTCTTTAACCAGAAATATATAAAGACAGCAATGCAACTTTGCCAGCTTTGCCGCCAGTAGATAAGAAGAAGCATTGGCATGCTGCAGGTTGATTTGACTAACTCATTTGTTGTTAAACCGCCGCTAACTGAAAAGTTTGCTGCGTTTAGTGTGGATCACACCGGGGTTACTAGCTTGTCCTCACCTTCAGCCGAAAGTTTCGCTTCCATACTTGATGGTGCAGCATTCCCAAGAAACTTCGTCTTCTTTCGCAGTGCCTTTCGTTGTCGTCGGCTAGAAGCCCTCTCAGGTTCACGAGTCTCGGCTGCATGGATCTGTTTTCACATACCGGCATTAGACCAGTTGCGTCCACATTACCAGCTTCCCTTTCTTCCGCTTTTCCGGGTACAGACCGAAGAGAAGGTTATGTCAGGCAAGCCAGTAGTCCCTTCTCCTTTGCGGCTAAAGTTTCCTTCTGACGAGCCTTCCTCCCCCGTATTTTAGAAGAGTTAGGTAACAGTGTCACCGGCAGGCCGGCCGTAGTCAGATTTCCAGTTCCTCTCATTAAGGAAGTTACTGTACTATCGGCTGACCGCGTCGAAGACACCGAATGTAGATTTTCTACTGAAGTGGAGAGTCTGTCTTCCACAGATTTCTCCGTGGGGGAATATGAATTAGGTGAGGCCTTCAAAATCCGTGCCTCGGCCATGACCTGATTTTTCAGAGTCACGGGTGGATTCGGTGTCTGTGACTTCTTACCGCTTGGAGAGTTACAATCCTTTGTTTCCATCTTCATGTATTTTTAGACACCCTTCTTGTAGTAGTAGTAGACTACCGCCAGCTCTCCCACTATGACAAGGTGGTGTGCGAGGGGTACTTTGGTTTTACTATTTTCTTTCCTTTTTTATACTATCTTTATTCAAATATTTCGGTTCTTAACATCCTTTATTTGCTAACATATTTGCATAAGTGTTCATTTTTTTTGTTAATTTGATTTTGCAGGAATATACTTAACAAAATGAATTGATCCTCTTGCCAGTTTGAGGACTTCTTTCTTTTCTCCTCCTCCTGAACCCCGCAAAATTTTGGCTTACGGACATCCTTTAGAATAACGGCCTGAGAATGTCAAGGATGCGAGGGAACCTCAGAGGCCGCGCCTCAATAAACATCTGAAGCAGAAGAAACAGGGATTGAGGTTGTGATCCATCGTAGATCTCCCGCTCCCTCGATCGCCAATTTCTTTTAGGTTTTGCAATAGCTCTCCTCTCTGGGTCGTCTCCGACCACTCAGGATCAGTGGCCATCACTATTCCCCTTTTAGATCATTACAGGCGAACGATGGCGCGTAGGTGAGGTTGACATGCTATACACCACAAAGGAGTGATCGGCAACCATATATATGTATATAGTCAACAGGTAGACTATAACCAGTGAAGAGGTGGCTTGAAACGATTATTCATATTTGCGAGCTGTCACGGTAGGTAATATAAGCACTAAGTGCCAAGCAGTTAGGCTCGAACAATCCTGCCTACTTAAGAACACGTAGGGGCTGTATTGGTGATAATCGGTAGTAGGTTATTAGGAAAACCTGTCGTTCAAAATGAAACCCTAATTGTTTCACGAATTCTTTCAGCAAATACCATCTTCACCCCTACAGATTTTCCTCCCAAAGGATACAAATAACTAAAAATAATTTAGATTGAAGGAATTAGTGAAAGATAAAGTCTCAATTTCTCGAATTCAGTCTTATATGAAGCGAGTATTTTCTCTTTTGGGCCCCTCAATGAATACATATTACAGCAAACCTGAAAATCCTTAGTATTCACTACAAAGTAATCGTTCAGCTTCAGCAGCTGAAAAAGTAGATTCGTCTGTGTAACAATGAACCACAGTTGCACTCGCAAAACTGCTAAGTAATAACAATTCAAAGCGAAAAATACCTTCATCTATGGCAGCCTGTGGTTCCTGGAAAATTAGTCTAGAGGGTAGTTGTTTGCTTGCACAGCATGGAATGACAAAGTATAACATTGTCCCAACTTGGTTCAGAAATATGTATGCAGATGGGGGATCTCTAACCATCCAGGATCCTTTCTGAACGGAACAGTGCTGACCAGAAGTATTCACATCCTTTCAAAGATTAAAGGATTGGTAATTTTGATAGTTTTGTCATTCATATTTCCATAGGTCTCCAAAACTCTGCAAATTCGTAAAGATGGGTACAACTGGAATCCTTATAAATTCAAAGCTGTCTACTTTACAGTGACACGAAGGACAGTAGGTGTATGTCGACTATGCACCTTAGAAAACCAGAATATTATTCCATCATAGAACATCTGACTAGAAGTGTCCAGACTTTGTCAGAGTACAAGAAATACTAGAATCATACATTGGAACTATGCAGGAAGTGTACTCCCAGCAGTTCATAATTAACGAGATTAATCATTTCCGGTAGGGCTGGTGGTACTGCTGTTACCTCCCCGTTGCTGAAACCCGTTGCCATCGTCTTTCCTGCATATTTCAGAAAATGAATTTTCGTTACACCTTAGGGATCATAACTATCGCACCCATACAGCATCCGACCCACAAAGGAGCAACTACACGTTTCATATTTTACTGTTGAGCTTGTGAAAACCTTCTTGTTCTGCAGGACGCCGGAGATGAGGTGAGTTGGCAACAACCTGTTCCTTTTTTCTCTTCTTCGTATTTTAGTTCATCATCCAATTTATGGGACTTGTTTTTCGTGGAATGCTGGCCATTCAGAGAACTGGAAAACTGCCACCTCATTGTGCAATAATTCACTTATTGTGCTCCTCAAATTGTGGTCGCAGTAGCACTTCGGTTTCGGTATTTTTGTATTGAGTGTCCTTTTTTGTTGCAACGTTGTGGGGAGAAAATTGTGCTTTCTGGGAAACTGAGACGGTTCGTGTATGTTGGAAGATTTAGTGAAGTTTCAAATTTTCTAATTCAGATACATTTGCAACCTTGTGTTTATAATGTGGTAACGTTGCTTAATTTTGTTTCATTTTGTTAAGTAAAGAAACAAGTTTAGACCGTAGGGACCTTCAGCCAATAAACAAACTTTCAGCCCTATTACGAAAAGTGGTCTCGAAAATAATTACCACAATATCAAACTAAGTATACAATAGATGCGCTTCATGAAATCATGATCACTTGGTACAACAAGCACCTTTTGAGTGGACGAACAGCGGTTTCTACCTGTGCACTGTAGACAGAAAATTCGAACCCGCAGTATTATCCTTGTTAAATATCGCAATTCTGGGCTCCTGAGGAAATCCGGGGCCTAGCGAAAATCCTTAACTCCTCCCTTCTTCTCCTCAGGTCAGTGAAACCTAGAAGTATATAACATATCTCTTGAATTTGGCGTCGTCCTATGCTAGGTCATAATACAATTAGTTGTTTTGAAAGGCTAGATTGCAGAAACCCCTTTACATTGAATATCATATATTACATATCATCCCACATATTAAACTACTAACCAAAAAGTGGATGAAGCGATTTCCAATATTGATAAAAACTTAATGTATCAGGCTCAAGGCGGGAGGCCTTCCTTCTTCAACTACCATGGAAACTCGTGGCGTCCGCTCCTGCTTAACGCTTAATAGTCCCTAAAAGTGGGATCTTTTTTGACAACATTATAAAATCATCATGATCAACGGCGCAACAACCGGTATCCGGTCTAGGCCTGCTTTAATAAGGAACTCCAGACATCCCGCTTTTGCGCCGAGGTCCACCAATTCGATATCACTAAAAGCTGTCTAGCGTCCTGACCTACGCCATCGCTCTATCTCAAGCAGGGTCTACCTCGTTTTCTTTTTCCCTTATAGACTTTCCGGCCTGGATCATCCTCATCCATACGAATAAAATGACCCGCCCACCGCAACTTGATGAGCCGGATTTTATCCACGACCAGACCGTCGTGGTATAGCTCATAGATTTCGTCGTTATGTAGGCTATGGAATCGTCCATCCAGGTGGGGGCCAAAAATTCTTCAGAGGATTCATCTCTTGAACACAGCCAAGAGTTCGCAGTTTTTTTTGCTAAGAACCCAAGTTTTCGAGGAGTACATAAGAACTGGCAGTCTTGCACAGTAAGAGCTTTGACCCTATGGTGAGACGTTTTCAGCGAAATAGTTTTTGTAAGCTGAAATAGGCTTTGTTGGCTGTCAACAACCGTGCACGGATTTTATTGTCATAGCTGTCATCGGTTGTGATTTTCCGCACATAGGAGGCAAGATAGGAGACATTTTCAACGGTCTCGAAGTTGTAGTATCCTATCTTTATTGTTTTCGTTTGACCAGTGCGGTTTGATGTTGTTCGTTCTTTTGGTTTTGGCGCTGACGTTGCCACCATGTACTTCGTCTTGCCTTCATTATTATGCAGTCCAAGATCTCGCGCCGCCTGCTCGATCTGGATGAAGGTAGACGTACATCTCGGGTCGTTCTTCCGATGATGTCGATATCGTCAGCATAGGCCAGTAGTTGGGTGGATTTCAATAGGATGGTGCCTCTCGCATTTACCTCTGAATCACAGATCACTTTCTCCAGGGCCAGGTTGAATAGGACCCATGATAGGACATCCCCTTGTCTTAGACCATTGTTAACGTTGGCTGGTCTGGAAAGTGATCCCGCTGCTTTTATCTGGCCTCGCACATTGGCCAGGGTCAGCCTATTCAGTCTTTTAAATTGGTCGGGATACCGGATTCTCTCATGGCCGTGTACAGTTTTACTCTGGCTATGCTATCATAGGCGGTTTTAAAGTCGATGAAAAGATGGCGCAACTGGTGCCCATATTCCAACAGTTTTCCATCGCATGCCGTAGAGAGAAAATCTGATCTGCTGGTGACTTGCCTGGGTTGAAGCCTCTTTGTTATGGGCCAATGATGTTCCCAGCGTATGAGACTCTCCGGCCTAGCAGCGTAGCTGAGAATATCTTATAAATGGTACTCAGTAACGTGATACCTCTATAATTGCTGCACTGTGTGATATCTCCCTTTTTATTTATGAGATACCTCTTGCCCCCATATTTAACCAATTCGTCTCTAATTGCATCGGCTCCTGACGACTTAAGATTTTTAAGCCGATGAGTTGCACTGATTGTTCCTTCTATACTTGGTGGTGGCAGTATTTGTCCGTGGTCTTCAGTTGGCTGGAGCTCCAACTCGTCGATGTTCAGGTCGCTCCAATATGCCCATTCTGTTGGAAATGAGATCTTTGTCTCAGCGGAATGAACATCGAGGTGTGTAAGGCTTCATCCTGCTGACTTGTTGGTAAAACTTCCACGCCTGGTGCACCCTGTACTTTTCGAGTTCTCAGACCTGTTGGTTCTCCCAGGCTTCGTTTATCCGTCTGTGAAGTCGCTTCTCCGCTCGTCGGAGTTCGTGATAAGTCTCTGCACATGCCCGTGTCTTTTGAGAATGCAACATTACTCGGTATGCTGCATTCTTCTGTTCCGTTGCTAGTTTACATTCATCGTCAAACCAGCCGTTCCGAATCTTTTTGTGGCTGGGGGCAAGTATATTTGGTGCCATATTTATGATGATGTTCTTCAGGTGATTGTGAAGACCATTGGTTAATGCTTCATTCCTAGGATCTCGGTTGACTGCGGTTATTGCGGCATCCATTTCCCTCTTATAGCAGGGCTGTGTTGTGGTTGGCTTGAGTGTTAACTCTCACCTGATTGTCAGAGAGGATTCTGGACGGTGTTGTTATTCGAGCTCGGAGCACCATGCCAACGAGGTAGTTAACCGAGTCTATATTGACCCCCCTATATATTTTGACATTCATCAAGGCTGAGAGGTGGCGGCGTTCGATCAACACGTGATCGATTTGGTTGAAAGTGGTCTCGTCTGGAGAGGCCCAAGTATGTTTGTGGACCACTTTACGCGCAACCAGGTACTTCCAACAAACATTTCGTGTAACACTGCTAGCTGAATGATCCGCACTCCTATATCGTTTGTATTTTGGTGTAAGTTATGGGAACGAACGTATCGCCTGAATACGGGCTCCTTCCTTACATGGGTGTTAAAATCCTGAAGTATGATTTTGATATCATATTTGGGGCAGGCTTCGAGGGTCCGCTCAACTGCCTCGTAGAAGGTATCCTTCTCTCACTCTGCAGTCTCCTATGTAGGGGCGTGAACGTTTATGAGGCTTATATTTCTAAACTTGCCTTGCAAACGCAGAGTGCATATCCTTTTGCTTATATTTTCAAAGTCGATAACAGCAGGTTTCATTTTTTGGCTGACTAAGAAACCTACTCCGAGCACATGGTTTACCGGATGACCATTACAATATATGGTGTAGTGGTTCTTCTCCAGGAAACCGGTCCCTGTCCAGCGCACCTCGTGCCACGCTGTTACATCATACCTTTTATTGGGAAAGGGTATCGGCTAGCTGCTCAGCAGCATTCGCTATGTAGATGGAGCGCACATTCCACGGAAAAGTGGGCAAATCATTATTCCGTTGACGTTGCCGGGTTCGTCGGTGAGCTCTAAATCGAGTCCGATGCTCCTTGTGTGGCTTCATAACATCGGTTTTCCGTATAGGGTTATCAGTCCTAACCAACTCCTAACTTGGAGGAACAGTTGGTACATTTTGCCCCGTTTTTAGGCGCGGGAGACCCTCCTTCATCCTTCACCGTCTGCAGTTTTTCATAAAGAAAGAACTCCAAGCGATCACCACGTGGAGGTGGAGATAGGGTTCGGTAGTAGAGCTGTTGGTATTAGTTCAGCAGGCGTTTCCCAGGCTTTATGCTCCATCGTGGGTACTAATCCACGTTTCACCCTGGGACCTATACTACCTTTTGACCGCGTTCTCCATATAAGCTGATGAAGTTGCCAGGATGCCAAAATGACATCCGATTCATCTCTTGCAGATCATGCGGATACGTAATTTTAAAGGACGCTATACTTCTCCTCAGGTTGTTGCCTTTGTCAATTTATTTCAGGCGAGATTAGACGGGAAATATACCAACCTGTGTTCTCCATACATCAAAATGTGACCGGTTGAGCTGTTAAATGCCAACCTCGAAACAATGAGTTGAATATGAGTCGCAGAATCAATGGGGCCTACCCTGCTGCAGAGAGGCACTGCAGATGATAGCTTCGACATGGATTTTTGAGGTGAGCTCTTCGTAGCAAACTGATCTAGAGAATCAAAGCTGGAGCAAACATTGCAGGGGTTGTATTTTCTGTACCTAATATATTGATGAATAGGTCAACAGGGTACAATTATGTAAGCTCTTCTTCCGAGGTAGAAGGGTAGGCTCAATCGTCGACCTGACATACCTGGGCACCTCGTTCCCGGATTATCTGGCGAGTGAAGGAACACTACACCTATAATGACCACCAGGCCATCTTTCTAGGCGTTGAAAATTGAGGAAGCACACCTGTAGATGCAACGAAAATTGAAAATTTAGATAGCTGGCCAGTCCACTAGGTCTTTTGGAGAAGGTACATTCCTGGTAGAAGAACCTAGAAGAAGGTCCCGACCCCAAGGGAAAGGCGCTGGGAAACATAATTCAATTATATCAGAGTATAACACTATATAACTGAGCAAAAAACAAAAAACTAACAACAACCAATTGTACTGGCCAAACGGGAAGAATAAAGATAGGAGACAACAATTTTGGGACCGTTGAAAATTTCTCCTATCTAGGGTCGAAAATCACAACCGGCTATTATAGCATTATCTTTTTTGGATAATGACGCGTAAATGAGGATATTATGTAATCCACAGCTCATCGAGTATGGTTCACTGAATCGGTGATGCAGAATTAGTCAATCAGAATGTAGGAAGGTGCTGCAGATGATAGCTCCGACATGGGGATTTAAGTGGAGCTTATTGCAGGCAACTCATCTTCGAGGCCTGCTGTAACGACGCCTGGAAGAAGCAACACTGTTAAGTACACCGGGGATAGATTTTCTGTACTTAATGTGTCCACGAATGAACTGCTATGACGCAAGGTACACGCAACGTAGCGGCATTTTTGGCACAGCATCAGTATTGCGATTCACTTTGGATGCGTGCCCTCCTTCCAAGGTACGAGGTTACGTACAAACATCAGCCTAACATACCTCAGTACCTCGTTCTCAAATTATCTGGCAGGTCAATGTACACCAAACCCAAAGAGATTTCTTTACCGGCATTGAAAACGAAGGAAGTGACAGCCGAGGGAGGAATGGAAGTTGAAAATTTGGATAGCTGAGTAATCCATTAGGGCTTTTGGGGAAAACACATTCCTGGAAACCGTTGAAGGAGGTTATGATCTGAAGGAAAAGATGCTGGAGGCTGGGGGCTTTTTCAGTTGTGTCAGGGTATAACTAAGTAATCTGACGCTATTATAATACAATGGCGGAATCAGAAAATCCCGACATTAACATCATCTGCGAGCAAGGAAACTTTTTACCAAAGGGTAAGGTAAAAGTTCGATTATCAAGAGCTGAAGGAAAAAACCGAGATCTTCCGTGTGACCTTGAGACCTCCATACTCCTCATATCCACTTTTCAAACGTGCTTAATAAAAGAAGTATAATATTTCCTGCTTAGTGTAATAGCCAGAAGTTAATTCAACAACCAAACCCATACATGGCTCGGAAGGTTTTGGGTGAATTTAGATGTCAGAAATGCCTTTAATTCCGCCAACCAGGTTAAAGTGCCTCTAGGCTACACTGAGTCTCCCTGGTTACTTAACTCAGATAATTGAGAGTTATCTATCGATGCGGAGTTTCCTGGACGCGATGGACGAGGGGTTGAAAGAATATACAGAGATGTTGCCCTAAATTCTCTGTTTGGACGACTTCTGTGTAATATCGTATATGAGGGAATGATCGGCCTTCCCGTGTCATAGAAGGCAACGTTTATTGCAAACAACCTGGCGGTAGCGGTGATTGCAAGTCACCAGAGGGCGTGGAACTTTATGGAAGTGAAACCATTCATCACTTAAATTATATTGAACGAAAAAGCGAACGCGATCCTTATTTTCAATCGCAGGAACAACAATACTGGCAAAATCGAGGTGGTTTCAAAACCGCATATTTGATACTCAGGTAATGATCAAAATCAAGTTGAGCCTCAAAGGGCCTTTATACTTTGAGCAAGATAAGGCAGCAAGGACCAGCTTATCTCTAGCAAGAATCGGGGGCTACGATGCTATTGCAGATTGCTTATCATAGAGATGGAATCCTTTTTATTCGAGGGCATTGGACATCACTCTGACGCGGAGCAGGGCAGATTTGACATACGGTGAAGCAGTTTGTGTCATCACGGGAATGAGGCACACTGCCCCTACGAGAGAAGAAAGACGAATCTATCTCAGATAACTGTAGAACAGGTGATTGGCCATGGGCCCATATTTTGCAGCGATGTATGGGGAGGTGGATGGATCAAAAAATGCAGGGAAATGTAGTTAGATTCTGGTGGTTCTGGGTAACCTGGCCATAAACACATTCCCCCGAAATTTTCTTGAGACATATGAACTCGGAGAGCTATCCCGGCTCAAGCTGCACCAGATAACCTCTGTTGAAGTTTCGTGGCCGAAGCCATTTCTAATGAGCCCCGAAGAAATGAACACTCCCTTAACGTTATAAGACACGTTGGTTACAGAAGTATTTGCTTTGCTTCGGATTGGATGAGTCCCAGACTGTGTCGGTTTACCCGATGACCCGAAGCTTGGTATGTTCTAATGTCTAGAATCCGTGAATGAAGGATGCAAGGTGGAGTGACACTCTCAACTCAACTTAGTTAGCGGACTAGATAATCTCATGGAGGAGACGATGTAGTCAGAAGCAAATTTTATTGGCACAAATGCAACAACAGCCGCGATATGGGAAAAGGTCCTGCAATTGGATCGACGCAGTCGTACACGGTTGTCCTGAGGCTATATGGGTGACGAAGTCAAGTAATTTTAGTGGCTGCAAACAAGAGCAGTTGTGTATTTTTCAGATTTTTATCTTCATCCATAAGGAAAATGAACTGGTCATTGTAGGCTTTTATCAACCTGTCACCCTAGGTTTCCTTTTACTTAAATGGCATTTTGGATTAAAATATCTGGTCTTCTACTATCTACTTCGGTGAACTATGATAAACTAGTAATTTTGAAATTTAAACCGCAA
Source organism: Hermetia illucens (assembly GCF_905115235.1). Classification (NCBI taxonomy): domain Eukaryota; kingdom Metazoa; phylum Arthropoda; class Insecta; order Diptera; family Stratiomyidae; genus Hermetia; species Hermetia illucens. The sequence continues at coordinate 143,995,897 of NC_051852.1, forward strand.
ATAACTCTAAGGTTATGCATATTTTCAACATTTCCCAAGTCCTAAGTTAATGATAACAGCCGAGAGCTCCATTTCCTATTCAAAACCACAATCCGTCCAACTTTATTCATCCAATCTTCTGGGGATGTAATCACCAATCGTAACCTCCAACCCCTTCCCATTGCAATATGTTTTGGTCCTTCATCAGCCATTTCCGATTACGAATATACAATGGATTTTTCGTTTTCCACCTTGAAATATAGCTCAAATGGCAGCATAGCGCCCCTATCAAGCCATGTCCTACCATTCATGCCATTCCCTGATAATGGACAAACTTTGGAAATTACTTTACGAAAACGACGCGCCGTTGCAATAACAGTTGAGAGCAGGTGAACGATGCTGAATAAGTTCGCGATAGTGCAGTATGGACTGGATCCTTGTGCATTAGCCTGAATTGGATGACGGTCGACGCAAGGAAAACAATGGAAATCAGGCTATAAAGCATTCGAATTCGAAGTAATGGGAGGAGTTTGAAGGTGTGAAAGTTGTGTTCGCTCCGGGCTGCATTTCAAAAATTCAGGTAGGACAATTAGGATTTTTCACTTACTTCAATTAAAATATTTTCCTAAGATATCGATCGACTTATTTTTGTAATTTACGATTGGGATTAGGATTATGCTTGGATGCAATGATGGAATAATGGACGCAGGGAGCAATGGGGAGATCTGACACCGGAACCCTTGTATCAAAATGTCTACACAACAAAGCTCAAATTACCATTATTCCTTCAACTTAGCATTATCACCATTTTCTCATTCAAGAAATGAGAACGGCAAAGCGAACCTTTGATTGTTGTCTATTGCTTAGCTCTCCCATCGAAATAATAATGTCATTATTCCTAATGGAATACTATCCTGAATACATATTAGAAGAAAGGACAAAAGGAGACGACTTTCTTTGTTTTCGCTCTGATATTTCTTTTTTTTGTAGCTTGTAACGGCCGCGATGCGATGGGCGGACCAGGCCATTCATCCCAATTAAGTATACTATTACCTCGGACATCCAGCCCCTCTGTGGTGGCAACCATTTTCTATGCACATCATGCAAAGATACATTCATGGTAACATCTTTACCACAAAGTCAACTAGCGACTATCACCATTGCTTGCGTATGTTGTATGCTCCGGAAGGGAAGCAACAGGATAGCAGGCAGGGGGTAAAATTGTACATAAGAAACATCTGTGCCACCCGAATTGCCAACAATGTCCTAAGTTTTATTATTCCTGTGGGTTGACGGGATTTCAGAGACGCATTGGAATGGGGAAGAGAAGGTTAACAGTTTCGACACTAGTTGTTGGGGGTTACCTGCTTCTTCCAGAATATGATCCTGAGGTTGTGTTTATGCCTTCAGTGGTCTGTCATGTAACGATAGAGTAATATGCTGAATATGCTGGACTAGACATTTTCCAGTCTTATTATCTGCGCTGACGGTGCTAATTTTTTGAAAATTAGCTAGCTTTTAGGGCGTCCGTAGTTTTCTTTAGAAGAGGGGAATTACTGAACACTCAGCAACCTTGAATTCTACCCTACCACGGAATTAACACCCTCAAGTCGGTAACCCTTCTGTAGCCTACCTAGTGTGACGTAGATGGGAAATCTTTCCTATGACACGTAAGTAGTTTTTCTTTCGTACCGTTCATCTTTGCTGATATTACACTTTCTTCACCACTTCTACCACCATCGCCAGCTTTCCCTATTTGGTTTTCCCAAAAGCAGTAGGGAACGTAAAATATCACCATCACCGGCGGTAGGATCACAGTTGGCCCTACCGCTGTGCGACAAAGTTGCCTCTTCCTTATCAGGCGTAAACAAAGTTTGGAATAATTTAGCCATCAGTTTTGATTTGTGTCTTATTATTAAGAAGAAATAGTAGTCTTTGCACGCGGCAAAACGAAATTGTTGTTCGAGATAGTGGAGAGGGTTGCACTGCTGAGGTGTGGGCAGACGTCACACTGATTCGTGTCAGCGGAACTTATATTAAATGTCGGAAATGGTAGCGTTTCTTCTCGGTGTAATATGGCTGACTTCAAAATAATTTGTTCATATTTTGACAGAAAGCTGAGTTAATTCAATAGGGTTTATGTAGGGATGATCTAGTATTCGGAGGGATTATGAGAAATGGAGGAAAGTGGGGTTTGTTTCACTACAGGACTGCTTGCTCGAGCACGGTCACGAATTTCCACTCTACTATTTATTTTTAGCTCATGCATCGTCGTAGCAAACATATAATAAGGATCCTCATATATTCGTTAGATGCAAGCACATTCTCTAGCAAATCCTGGATATCGTTTATTTAAATGATTTTGACCTTCATCCATTCATATAGCAGTTACATTTCATAAAAAAGATGAATCCATTTTTTTGAGTCCTTGGTTTTATCTTAGCTGGACCGAGCCTTGGCGTACACCCTGGTTCCATAGCACTAGTTTTTTTTACGATGATGAGTTGGAGGTCCGTTCAAGTATCAGTGGTTTCGTGGCATGCAGATAATTTTGTTTCGTCTTTGTTCACTGACAAGATGATAAGCATCCTTCAATCTTTTCCTTCCACTTCTATCCAACATCCTTCAGTACCTCCATTAATTTCTTTTCTAATTGCCATCTCAACTTTATATTGCGCTAAAACATTCTCCTTTTTTAAATAAATAATAATTTTCATTCCTCTTTCAAATTTTTGTCCAAAAATCCTTTCACCTTTAGATTCCCAGAAACCCTAAAACCGATTTAAACAGATTATATTCCATAAATTTGCAAATGCGAAAAATTATCACTAACTTTTTCTTCGGTAAGTAAATTTTATTGCAAATTTCCCATACTGTGTGGAAGGAAATACATTTTTGCCTTGTGAATCGGTTCAGGCAATTGCGAAATATTTATCTACAAACCAGCTAGACAGGTGTCCAGCTGCATATAAAATTGTTATTGCTGTGGATATAATGACCATTTCGGACTAACGCTCGTGAGTATCGCTAATGCGGAAAGTTTCTCTTGAAATTCAGCTTGCGTATGGCATTGTCCGTGTGAATGCCCAGATTTCCCGAAGTACTTCGTCTAGAATGTTACTATGGCCGTAGGGCTTCACTATCCACCATCCAGACTCACGTAATCTGACGGACGCACCACGGCTTTGTACATCCAAAGAAACATCCTCGGCCGGAGACCCCATTGCTTAGCCAAGGTTCTCTTGCAGGCATAGAAGGCTATAAAGGTCTTCTTAGCCCGCAGTTCTATGTTCAATTTCAATTTAGCTTCGTTTCCCGGATTACACCCAGATACTTTACATCGGTGGAAACAAGCAATCTTTGTTCAATCAGCCGCGGTAGGTGGAATCCATTCATCTTGAGACCCAAAGGCACACACCCTTCCCAACGCTCCTTCCATTATGTCGCTCATAATGGACGGAAACATCCCTGACACTAACATCACCAAGTCGTTGGCATACGCCACCACCTACATCTCGCTGCTGTCCAATATTGGCAAAATTTCGTCCATCACTATTAACCATAGCACCGGAGGGATGGCGCCACCCTGAGACGTGCCTCTCTTCATAGCTCTGGTCAACTGATTGCCTCCCAGATCTGACTAGATTATCTTGATTCTTAGCATTGATATAACCCAATGCGTAAGATACTGCAGGTTTATCTGCGTTACCCTCAGGATGATCTGCTTGCGTGGCGGGTTCGTTAGTCCCCATCAGACCGTCGATCCTCATCTCCTTTAACAGTTCGTTGACGATGAGGTCATCATCCAGTTTTGCAGAGCGGAACACTTTTGCGTTGCTGCCTCCGGACTGCACTTCGTAGTCTACCTTTTCAAGTGCCTCCAAGCGCTATCCTTTTATACAGAGCAGAAAAGTTTGGCTGTTTTTCTGGGCTTTCTCCTCCTTGATAACTACCCAACGGTCTATGGGAATCCTGAGGTTTTGAAGGCGCAGGCATTTGACCAGCTTATGCTTATCTATGCGGATTTTCGGCAACCAGATGCGAGTGACCGGTCTTTTGGGAATCACGTCTTCTTACCAGGCGTCGTTGATCTTAGCGACACACGAACCGAGAAAAACCCTGCAGAATTGGTCTCGTAAGCTATAACGTGGACCGACGGACCACATGGGAGGAATGAAAGTAAGAGATGGATTCCGTGTGTTCGTCTTTGACGTTTAGAAGATGCTCTATGACCATCTACGACAACCTAGACTGATTAACACCTCCGGCGCTAGTTTACCTCTAGCGGAATTGTCATCCGGGAGAACCACACAAAAGTGGCTCCTTGCTACGTCGCTGAAGGGTTTTGCAATTCGTAGCTCGTCGGCTGCCTGTTCCTGCTTACTTTTCGCCAGAGACTGCTTAGCGCCCAAAATCTTGCCCACTCTGCCCCACTTGTGTTTTTGTTCGACCTCGTCTTGAGATCGGATTTCAGTGGCAGGGAACAATACCCAAGGTGGAAATTTTTTAGGGCAGCGGAGGCCTTAGAAGCTTTGACTTGAAGGTGACATTTAAGTTTGTCATTCAAAGAGATTTCCAGGTGTTTAATGTTTGACTTTGGTATGAAGGTGTAATATAAGATGCGTAGTTGTAGGTTTTTACTTTCTGGCACTGTTTGTCTGTCTCACTTCCCGCTGGGTTACCGGAAGCGTTTAACCTGAGATTTATGGGAACTAACGATGAAGGTCCATTGGCTGAAATATACTTTGCCCCTATTTGTCAGAGATTCGGGGGAGAGACAAGCTAAGGAGGTCCTGGATGATTTTGAAGAGCAGATCCTCATTCCAGACTGAATCGAATGCCTTTCCAAAGTCTGAAGCGTTAGATTGTCTGTTCAGTGGATCTAAAGTTTTCGAGGCTGAATTGTATCAATGGAATGAGAGAGGAAGGCACTACTACCAAAATACGTTTGAAGGTTTTCCCAATATTCGATAGAAGAGAGATGGGCTTCATAGGTTTGAGGTAGCCAGAACAACCCTTAGTGGACATAGGTGTCCGAAGAGCTGATTTCCAGGTTACGGGAAAGTGGCCATTATTCAGGTAGTTGTTGAAGAGGAGGAAAAGACGCTCGCTGATGGTGGACCCACACTTCCATAGGATAAAGTTGGAGACACCCTCTGGGTGGGATGGTTATTTGTTGCTAGACCAGATAATTTTAAGTTATTTTTGGAGCTTGAAAAAGGGGGCGAATGGACCGATTGTGAAAATGTCGGCGGCTGGGGAAAAATGCATATGAAAGACCTTCCCACACCCACCCTTTTTCCGTTGACAATTGTGAATCTGAATGATTGGCTAAAATAAACTACGATGCAGACATTTTTTCCTTAGGTGAGTGAAATCGGAGGTTGCCTATTTTTACCGTGGGTAATTTCCAGTGAGAGTGATTTTTTTTCTTTCTAGGCAGTCAATTTATTGGAAAAAAATTAAGCGTCCTGTTTAAGGTTTTCAAGAGCTTGCTTGTATGAAGCGTTCGGATTTAATAGCACTATTAATTTTGCGGGACAGGTTTCTAATGGTCCCACAAAGGAGATGGTAGTTAGCATTAAATCTGTTAATCTAATTTCTCTGACACCGTTTAAATGTCCAGAGCCAAGTTGGTGAGCTTTACCATATTCGAATTGGTTGAACAAGACACTTAACCCATGTTATCAACATTACAATAACCCTCATAAGTTATGTAATCGTGAACCTCTCCTTTGAGTCCTTTCTTGTAGCACATGCCCACAGAAGGCTACCTGAGTTGTCGTTATCATCATCATCAACGGCGGAACAACCGGTATCCGGTCAAGGCCCACCTTAATAAGGAACTCCAGATACCCCGGTTTTACGCCGAAGTCCACTAATTCGATATCCCCAAAAGCTGTCTGGCGTCTATCTCAGACAGGGTCTGTCTCGTCTTAATTTCCTACCATATATATTGCCCTTATATACTTTCCGGTTTGGATCATCCTCATCCAAATGGATTAGGTGACCCGCCCATCGCAATCTATTGAGCCGGATTTTATCTACAACCAGGCGATCGTGATATCGCTCATAGATTTCGTCATTATGTAGGCTCCATGCTCATGTAAGGACCACGAACTCTGCGAAGGATTCTTCTCTTGAACGCGGCCAAGACTTCGCAATTTCTCCGAGGAATACATGAGGACTAGTAAGATCATTGTCTTGTACGGTAAGAGCGTTGACCCTATGGTGAGACGTTTCGAGGCGAACAGTTTTTGAAAGCTGAAATAGGCTCTGTTGGCAGCCATCAACCGTGCGTGGATTTCATCGTCTTAGCTGTTATCAGTTGTGATTTTCGACCTTAGGTAGGAGAAATTTTCAACGATCTTAAAGTTGTAGTCTCCTGTCTTCATCGTTTTCGTTTGCCACCATGTACTTCGTGTTACCTTCATCAATGTGCAGCCCAAGATCTTGCTCCACCTGCCCGGTCTGGACGACGGTAGACTGTACATCTCTGGTCGTTCTTCTCATAATGTCGATATCGTTAATTCAGGCAGGTACTTAAAAACTTAAAGAGGATGGTGCCTCTCATATTTACATCGTCATCACGAATCACTTTGTCCATGGCCAGGTTGAAGAGGAGGCATGACAGACCGTTGTTGATGTGGAATGGTCTCGCACATTGGTCACGGCTGTTTACAGTTTTACCGTGGGTAGGCTGCCGTAGGCGGCCTTAAAGTCGATGCAAAAATGGTGCAATTGATGTCCATATTCCAACAGTTTTTCCATCGCTTCCCGCAGAGGGAAAATCTGATCTGTTGCTGATTTGCCTGGAGTGAAGCCTCCTTGATATAGGCTAATTATGTTTTGGGCGTATGGAGCTATACGGCCTAGCGAGATAGCGGAGAATATCTTTTAGATGTTACTCAGCAACGTGATACCTCTATAATTGCTGCACTGCGTGATATCCCCCTTTTTATGTATGAGACAGATAATGCCTCTTTGCCAGTCGTCAGGCATTGATTAATTGTCCCACACCTTGAGTATGAGTTGATGAACCACTTGGTGCAGTTGGTCGCCTCCATATTTAACCAATTCAGCTGTAATTTGATCGGCTCCTGGCGACTTATGATGGATTGCACGGACTGTTTCTTCTATGCTTGATGGGGGCGTCATCAGTTAGGACCTCCAACTCGTCGATATTTTGGTTGTTGAGCAGTTTTTAAAAATACTCAACCCATCACTCCAATATTCCCATTCTGTCAGAAATCAAATTTCTCTCTTTGTCCGGACGGGCATCGGCTTCATTCTGCTGATCTGTTGGTAAAAGTTCCGCGCCCAGTGCGGTTCTTCGCTGTACTTTTCGAGTTCACAGACCTGCTGGTTCTCCCAAGCTTCCTTCTTCAATCTGTGACATCCGTTATTGCGGCATCCATTTCCGGCTTATAGGTGTTGCAGAGGGCTGTATTGTGAATGGCTTCAGTGTTCACTCTCACCTGATTGTCAGAGGGGATTCTGAGTGGTGTTGGTATTCTGGCCCGGAGCATCATGCCAACGAGAAAGTCCTCTGAGTCTATATTGGCCACCACATATAGGGCACATTGGCCACCACATATAGGGCACATTGGCCACCACATAGGGTGACATTCAACAAGGCTGAGACGTGGCGGTGTTCGATCAGCACGTGGTCGATTTGGTTGAAAATGGTCCCGTCTGGAGAATACCACGTATATTTGTGAACCGCTTTCCGCCTAATTCAGGTACTTCCAACAACCATTTCGTCCGATACTGCTAACTGAATAATCCGTAGTCCGTTATCATTGGTAACCCTATGTAAGCTATGAAAGGAAATCATACTTGGGACAGGCTTTGAGGGCTGCCTCGTAGAAGGTATCCTTCCCCGACTGTGCAGATTCCTCTGTAGGAGCGTGAACGTTTTTGATGCTTATATTTCTAAATTTTCCTAGTCAGCGCAGCGTGCGTAGCCTTTCGCTTATATTTTCAAAGCCGATAACAACAGCTTTCATTTTTTGGCTGACTGAGGAGCCTACTCCGTCCACATTGTTTACTGGATGACCGCTATAATATATGGTGTAGTGACTCTTCTCCAGAAACCGGTCCCTGTCCAACGCTGTTACATCAGCCCTATATTGGGACATGGTATTGGCTAGCTGCTTGGCAGCTCCACCTCACAGCTCACAGGGAGTGACGTTCCATGAGAAAATGCGCAAATCGTTATTCCTTTGTCGTTGCCGGGTTCATCGTTGGAAAGTCAACCCTGTTCGAGGCTCTTTCCGTGACTTTGTCACGTTAGTTTTCCATTTAGGGTTGTCTGCTTTACCCAACCCCCAACCTGGAGGGCCAGTTGGTATAACTTTTCCCATTTTTAGGCGCTGGAGACTCGCCTTCATCCTTATCCATCTGCAGCCTTTCGCTAAGAAAGAACTCCAAGCGGCCACTACGTGGTGGAGCTAGGGTTTGATAATAGGTACAGGCCGTTTCCTAGGTGTTATGCTCCATTGTAGTTACCAATCCACGTTTCGCCTTGGGACCTATACTACCCTGTGACCACCATTTCTCGTTATACTAAATGATTTACTTTGAAGTTACATGGACAAAACTACTTCAGATTGGACTTTATTGTCGGCCAAGGGCTATAAGGATAGGACTTTTCTTGACATTACTTAGTAAAGACCGCAAATTTTATTGAACAAAGAATGATATTATATTTTTATTGAACCACCGGCATTCGTGTAATGAGAAAATCAAAAACATTATTGGAGGAACAAGAAAAATAGCAAAGAGGAAACAAAGGCAAAGTAGGAGGGGTCAGTTGCCGCCAGTATTTAGATTATGTCTGGCTACATACGATTCAACAAATGGTGGCCTAAATTCACATACGTGATAACTTAAGCTCAAATTCATAAACGAAACAACGGAAATAAACATAACCTTATGTACATATGTCAAATTTATTCAGTGCTACCTGCAATTTCGCTACATTCGTGCTATCTGAAGTGTTCACGACAGGCCATAAGATCGCTACCATTCTGCTTCGTGATACCACCGCAATTGAAAATAGCTTCCATTTAATATTTAAACATACGCCTACAAAATAAACCAATAATCAGGACAGCAAAAACTTTCCAAGCAGGAGTTCATTTGCTCCTATAATATAATTTCAGTATATCCTTGCATATGGACATTATGTGACGTATACGCCTTTATGTCTGCACAGCAAAAAGGACAAACTCGAGCACGTATGTTAAATCCTAACTATACGGACCGAGCTCCATAGTCGCCGCTTAGGGTAGTGCACGGTGATCCTTTGCCCAGAATTTTATATGTAGTATGACTTCAATGCACGAATACTATTAAAGGATAAATATAAAGTGGAGCTAGAAAAGCAGCTTGAAAAAAAGCTGAGGAACTACAGGAATATCGTAGGAAATCGAGGAACCTACGAGAAGTTAGCTTGGCTAAAGTGTGACTGCATTGCAGCATACTATTCCGAGTGACATGATTGTGTAATGAACCTGAATGTTGTCGTGCAGGCATTTTTCTCATCAATTTTCTCGGCTCCTTTTGCAGGTTTCAAGTGTGCCACACCACGTCTCGCATCGATAGTCGTTGGCGACTTAACGTTTTCTTGACAGGGTGTTGTGATTTTTGGGAAATCAGCCGGTTTGCAACAATTCAGGGACCTAAAGGAATGGGTCGGTCATCTGGGTTCAACATGAGAACCTTGCTCCTACAGTAGGGCTGACTTGCGATCCTCCCTCTTAAATCGCAATAATGGAATGAAATCCAAGTAAGCTACAAATTTCTTGGCTTATCCGCTCTTTTGTCCTTCCTTAACAACACCCTGTACATCAAGGTATTTTCATATCTTGCCTTTACCAAAAGGGGTTGGAAAAGATTATTTCGTATTGCTGACGCTCCATGGCATTGCTTTATGGCACTTTTCCTGTCGTTCCTGTCGTATTCACCGTACTGCGCTTTGCTTTCTTAATATCGCACACCCCGAATAAAATGTACAAGGATAAAGTTGCAATTTATTTATGCAATCGGTGACATTGTTTGTTTTGAATTCATAAATAAAGTGGGTAGCCGACCTATACACATATCATACAAACACTGAAGGGTTTAAGACGCCTAAGGATACCAAGAAGGTATAGCGAGTGTCAAGTATGTTGTTTTAATAAATAGAGGTATTCCACGAGTGCAGTTGACTGCCTGTTTTGGCTTCGATGGAAATAAATTCAAGGACATGCAGTAGAATGTGGAATGCATGTTAAATTCGAATCAGGACTTATGTTTTCTTACGTATACGGTATGATTTAAACTAGTTGAGCTACGTCATTTGTAACTAAATCGGATTCTGGCAAGAAAGATTGCTTTGTTGTGTGTAAAACGAAGCTCTTCTCAAAACGATTGACCGGATTACTAATCGTCAACAACATTCCGGTTTTCCTGGCTCACAAGCAGCTAAATTTTTCGACCTTAATGTCTACTGAATTTACCCTCCGACTCTTCAATTCAATCATGAGAGAGATGTACTTTCAGTATTATACAGGTTAAACCAATGCAAGCATCTGAGATATACTCCAGGGTCCTCGGAAATTGGGCAAAGCTACATCTCCTTCTGCTTCTCTCTGTTCAGAACTTAATGTTAGATTGAGCTCAATGAGCCTTTTCCGACAGTTTTTATTGGATTGGTGTTTTTTATTTGACGTCAGATAAGCAAAGACCATCTTAGATTCTCGTAATTCGCTTGATCAGAATGTCGATAATTGAGTAAGAAGGATCTGAAGACACAACTTGGTCTTCTCTAGATACAGCAACAAACACGAAGCAGTTTAAACATTTAAGAAATTATTAGATTTAATACTAGACAGCACATTGTCTTACGGGTGACCCACGGAAGCAATTTGGTGTTTAAGTCCATCTTCGATCTCGTAACTACGCCCTACAGCCAGGCTACACTGGTTATCACTAAGGACCAAAACTTGTTTTCACTACACTTTCTACGTATCTACGCCCAAGCCAGGATTTTTCCCATAATATTCAACAATGGTTCACTAGGAAGTTTACCTACTTTAAGGAACAGTAGTAGACTCTGGCCTTTCCATAACGAGGAATTTTCCGTCCACCAACCACGCCATAAACAATTCCGAAAAAAATGCCTAACCCCGGGTTGCTAGCCAGCATAAGGGCTTTATTGGATATGCCATCGACGGGTTATGACTTACCGATGGATCAAAGGTGGCCTCTGGAGTTGGCGCGGGGGTTTTCTCGAATACACATGCACATATCCAAGTGGTATGGTCTCCCAGGTTTCGCCAGTGTATTCCAAGCGGTCTGTCGATGGCTGGAGCGACATTCTAGCAACAAGCGTAACATAGCCATTCTGACCCAAAGCCAAGCGGCCATTAAGGACTTGTACTCAGCGACGAGATTTTCCAGGCTGGTGGGGCAGTGCAGAGACGCGCTGAACCGTTTGGGCTGCACACTCAAAGTCACCCTCCTCTGGGGTCCCGAGCATAGGAATATAAAGGGGAACGAGCAGGCTGACGGATTGGTCAAGGTTCTGCTCTTGGCAGTCCTTCGGTGAATACAGTCGGTATTTCGTTGGCGGCTGTCAGGGGCGGAGTCTATTCGCACTACCTGGCAGCCACAGATCTTATATGGGGAAGACTTACGGGCTCTGCCAAGTCAAGGAGAATTTGGCCCGTTTATAATATAGCCCGACCACGAGAGCTCCTGTGCCGGACACGTGCAAATGTATTCAAGATTACGGCGGCCTGCACGTAGCACTGGCCCATGGGGACCCTGCCGCCAGGCTCGGCAAACCCTACAATTTGCATTGCCGAAGCTGCGGAGAAGGAAGGGAAACCCTGATGCATTCTCTTTATTATTGCTCAGCTCTAGCTAGAGTCAGGCCACGGACACTGGGCAAACCATTCTTTGGAGACCTCAGAAAGATTTCTGGCTGCAGGGCGGGAGAGCTGCTTTCCTTCGTGGGCTAGCTCTGAAGATCCAAGCCGGCTAGACTCTGCCTCTCTGCTCTCATAACAGCAGTCACGGTCTTAGGAGTTTGTGGCATCAAAACGGGACACCACAGCGGTAATTGGATTGCTCGGAGCGGCCACTGATACCTACCTACCTACCCATGCCATCGAAACCCAGTGCTTCCATGCCTCTTAACTAGCCAGAAATGTCCAGCAATTATTTCCTTTTTAAAAAAAGCCATTACTACCATACCTTAAGATATCTGGTGGTGTCGTTGTGGCTTCCGAAAGAAATTACTTCTGATTACCTTTAGTGGATGATAATTTTAGTGGGTGATCGAAACCTGCAGCTATTGCAACTTTATAGACATTTCCCTTAAGTTTGTATCTACCTAACTTGTTTATCTCAGCCTTTCTTCCATCTTCCATACTCTCTCTTACGCGAAAATGGCTCCATTGCTTTCATTAGGTCCTTTTTTGTTAGTGGAAGTTTCTGCTAGCTTTCTTAATGGTACGCTTTTACCATCTAGACATCCTTATCGACTGCTCACTGAACCGCTAATTTGGCACAATTATACACCAAATGAAGGTCAGATAATTCGATACTCTAACAATAGTTACGACGAGGCGCTTCGTAATTGGAAGGGCTCTGTCTGAGGGTGTCTCCCATTCACTATTCTACGCCTTCAAACGTCAATAAATTTTTATTCGTCCATTATTTTCGCTAGTCATTCTGGCATCTACGACATCTTCAAGCGGGTAAGGCTGGTGATTGCTGCGTGTATGGCGCTGTCCTTGGATCTGCTCCGAACGACAACGAAAGCCAAGTTTATGAAGAAATCGAACCTTCTTCTCTAGCTCATCGAACTTTCACTAGCTAATATAATATCTAAACGGGCGAACGTTCCGGTGTCGAAGTACAATAATAGCATAAGGCATGGTGTTGGAGACCACGTCTTCGGAGGCACACTGTTTGAGCGTAGGGCATGCCACAGGGCTATTGGGGTTTCAACTGGCCGGCAAATAGCATCTAATCAGATCGACCATATCGCAATCAGCAATAGATTTACGGGTTGTCTTCAGAATGTGGGTAACAAAAGAGGTGACGACATCAGCCCTGGAAGGGACCATCATTTAAGGGTCGTTCGCAGGAGAACTAAGTGTCATACTCGAAATGATCCGGCTGTTGTCTGCCAGTGAGAAAACTTTCTTGTTGTGCAAATGACAGACATTTTAAACAACCTGTCCAGGGATATGGGCCACGGGGATATGGGTCACGATCGAAAGTGTTTTTTTTCTCTGGTAGGGGTGAAGTTGTCGTCGTCCTGACTGCAAGAACATGGAATGGATCAAGGGACGGTTGCTGGCTGCTAGCGGAGGTGAACACGACGCGATGAAACTCTGTTATCGTGGAAAAGTGCAAAATGCCCATGGTAAATGCCGTAGCAAAAGTAACCCCACAATTACGCTGGAGAGGGAGACAGAAGCTGCCGCAAATGACAATAAAATCTCCATAGTATATCCCATCACGAAAAACTTACAAGTGAGGCCTTCCAATGGCCTTGGTAGCGGTAATAGAAAGTTTCTATTCACGGTGATGAACAGCAGCATTTGTGGGATCGGATAACATCCAGTGATATTTGACTTCACATTGATAATATGAGAAAGGTAACATATGGATGCAGATCGCTCCCTCAAACAGAAGCAAATCTATGTATTACCGCCATCAAAGCGCACAAACGGAGTAAGCCTGCCGGTTTCGAAGGGAAGGGAGGTTTCTTCCGTGCAGCTCTTGCAGTCTCCACAGAGTTTTTACAAGGAATTTATCTGAAATGTCCTACTCAGGAGGGGCATTCCTGAGAAATTAATAGCTATGACAGAATTTTACGTACCGCTTCGATGTAAAGTCTCAGAAGAATTTCTAGTCGGCAGGGTTGTGACAGTAATTTCTCTTCTCATTGTCAGTGACACTTTCCATGCTGCCTTGACTGGAGGCCGTGGATGGATTCAAAGGACCATCTTTCCGCAAACTGTTCATCTATCCTGATGACACCTTGTTGCTCCCTCACCGAGTCATGGGCCTTGACCAAATGACTCTAGAGTTGAAATAGGAGGCAAGGAGAGTTGGAATGAAGGTAAAAGCTAACAAAGCCAAGTTTCTCAGTCTGACGGATCATCGCATTCTTCCAACTTGCATTTATGGGCAGAATGTGGAAGGCGTTATTCAATTTGTATGTCTAGGAAACGTTGTTTCTGGCGACGATGGAACTGAACTTAATGTCACCCGACGTGGTACCGGTGTTAAATCCGCCTTTTTTGTTTTGTTCATAATTTGGAAATACATCTATCCCAATACAAACTTCAAGTTGAGGCTACTTCGTACCAGTGTTGAGTAGTTTATGGAAAGTAACCTACACTATTACTCGAGAGCTCCAAACTTTCATCAAGCCATGTCTGCAACGTGTTATCAGGGTACTCCACTGGCATCAGATAATAAGACATGAAGAACTTGGTCAGTTTCAGGATCCCCGTGGACGTGTTAATCAGAAAGTGGGGTGGCTTGCAGAAATTTACCGGAGCGGTGTTTCGTTCGGACATACACCGTACTCCTGACAAGGCGTGGTTGATTGTCATAAAGAAGCAGGCTTGCTGGGCCATGAGTCTGCGAAGGATTTTCGGCCAATCCGCCCTACTTCTTTCATTTTAAAGAAGCTAGAGCACGCCTAGATATCGACTTGAGGACGTTCATCGAGAAATAAATACGCAGAGACCGCTCTTTATAAGATAATTATGACCGAAATTAGATTGGAAAGGTGGCTTATACAACGATAACAGTATAATGCAGTCTGATGTGGCAGGTAGCCACTTGACCAGAGCTACGACCAAAGAGACGCCCTAGGATGGCGTCATCTCTCGAGCACGTTAATTAGTGATGATGAAATTCTACGGGTACTGGATTAGTGCGGGGTCGAGATGTGACTAATGTGCCAGGCCAGATAAAAGCAGCATCAACCAAAAACATAAACAACGATCTTAGACAGGGGAATGCCCTATCGTCCGTCCTCTTTAATCTGGACCTGAAAAAAGTGATCGCCAAAAGTCAATGAACGAACAACATCGAATGGCACTGGTGAAACGAAAACAATTAAAATAGGAAATTACAACTTTGAGACCGTTGAAAATTTCTTTTATCGAGAATCGAAAATGACAACCGATAACTGCTACGACGATGAAATCCGCACACGGTTATTGGGTGTTGTTGGATGCCAACAAAAGCTAATTTCAGCTTAGAAAAACTGTTTCGCCCGAAAGGTCTCACCGTAGGGTCACCTCTTACTGTACAAGACAGTGTTCTTGCCAGTCCTTATTGTTTTTTGGAGACCTTGACTGTTAGCAAGAATAATTGCGAACCCTAACCGCGTTTAAAGAATTTTTGGCCCTTTCAATGAGGATGGAAGATTTGTAGGTTAGATAACAATGAAATTTATGAGCGATACCACGACCGCCGGGTTGGCTCATTAAGTTGCGGCGGGCAGGTCACTTAATCCGTCTGGGTAAGTATGCTCCACCTCGGAATGTCTATCAGTGTAATATTCATAGTAGGAAAGAAAAACGGGGCGTGCCTCAGAAGGAGCGATGGCATAGCTCAGGAAGGCAGACATCATTTAGGAATATTGAATTCGTAGTACGAAGATTTGCTTAATCTCAAAAATCTGCCCAAATAGCTCCTTCATATCAGCTATTGGTGCAAATGTTGGCAATCCTGCAAGGACTGCAAAGATGTGTGTAAGTCAGCCATAAAGAGACTCGATGAGGTTCTGGTTTGAAAACATAAGAGCCTACCCTTTCCTAAAGGACCTAAAAGACTCCTGAGATCCTAGATTTGACAGTTCAAATGCACTTCTCGGCAAAAGAGCAGCACTAAGAATCGGAGCCCCCGTGGAGCCTATGAATCACGAGTCGCTTGAGAATAACAAATCGCTAAACACAGAGGATAAAATGAACGGGATTATAAACGGTTTCCTTGGTTTTACGTGACATAATGCCAGCCATGTTTTAGAAACAGCAAGAAAGGGTTGCGCCGTTTCGTTTTGAGATTTATCGGAGCTGTTTTTTCACTCAGATATGTGTCACCATCCTGGAAAGGCGTGCTTGGAATTCATCTGACTATGAGTCGGCGAAGAACTTTCGGTCAATCGGCCCCGCATCCTTTGTGTTGATATCTACTTAAAGACGATCATCGTCAAATCCATAGAGATCATCTTCACGAGGTAGCTAGCATGAGTGAGCGGTTGTTAGATTACAAGCAGCATAACATACCTTAGCTGCCTTTGCTGGATTTGAAGGAATAATAATGATAATAACAATCGTTAGCAAAAATCCAATTGGATCAATGCGTTGAAGTGTGTTAGAGTACTTCATTCAAGACTGTAACTGTACACTGCAGAATTATAGTTGCAATGTGGTCGGCATTGCGATCGCCCAAAGTTAGGACCCTGATTTGACTCAGGTATTCATTTACAGTTAAGTCGGCTGGTATTGAACGTTAAATTTTAGCAATGGATAGTGCCGATGCTAAGAATCAGTATAACGTAAGCTGATCTGGGAGGTAGCGCCAGAGCTATGAGTAGAGCACGGCCCAGGGTGGCAGGCTCTCTCCATGTAACGTAATTTTGCGGATATTCTCCTCAGTAGTCAACGATAAAATGAAAGGCGATTTTATCTAGATGTGACTTTTGGTCATAATTTATGTTTAGGAATAAACATAGAACTGAGAGTTAAGGACACTATACCTCTCTCCTCCTGCAGAAAGACGTTCGTGAGGAAATGGGGTTTCCGCCGAGGATGGTTCTCTGGACGTGTACAGCCAAGTTTCGTCCCAAATTATTATACGGTTCTATTGTATGGTGTGTATGGTGGGGGAAAAGCTACAGCTTCTGAGCACTCAAGCCGTGCTGGCCCATTGTATGGTAGTCGGCGATGAGCAAGAAGTACAATAGGACCAACCTTGTTATGAACTAAAGAGTCGCAATGGCAGGTGCTGCCCTGAATGCACTACTATATCTCCTTCCTTCCATCATATAAAACGCGCTGCCTCATGCAGTAGTATCAAACTTAGTGAGTCTGGAAGTATGACAGCGAAGCCCTAAGGAAATGGTAACGTCCTTGATTAGGTAGCATGGGAATGCCGAGAGACTTTTTGAGCAGGGCAAAGTAAAAATGGCAATTTGTTCCGGAGTTATAAGACGGTCCTCTTTAACCTGGCCCTCGAGAAAGTGATCCGTGATGCTGAGGTAAATACAAGAGTTACGGTCCTCTTTAAGTCCACCCAACTACTGGCCTATGTTGACGATATCGACATCATGGGAAGAACCACCCGAGATGTACAAACTGCCTGCACGAGATCTTGGGCTGCGCATCAATGAAGGCAAGACAAAATATATGGTGACAACGTCAGCACCAAAAACTAACCAACCAACAACATCAAACCGCACTGGTCAAACGGAAAGAATAAAGATAGGAGAATACAACTTTGAGACCGTTGATAATTTCTCCTATCTAGGGTCGAAAATCAGAACCGATAACACGATGATGAAATCCGCGCACGGTTATTGTCAGCCAACAGATCCTATTTCAGCTTACAAAAACTGTTCCGCTCGAAACGTCACACCATAGGGTCGAAGCTCTTACTGTACAAGACTATGATCTTGCCAGTCCTCATGTATTCCTCGGAGACTTGGGTTCTTAGTAAGCAAAATTGCGAACTCTTGGCCGCGTTCGAAAGAAGAATCCTCCGAAGAATTTTTGGCCCCCTACATGAGGATGGACGATTCCGTAGCCTACACAATGACGAAATCTATGAGCGATACCATGACCGTCCGGTTGTGGACAAAATCCGACTCAATTGGTTACGGTGGGCGGGTCACTTAATCCGTATGGATGAGGATGATCCCACCCGGAAAGTCTATAACGGCAATATCTATGGTAGAAGAAGAAGACGACGCAGACCCTGCCTAAGATGGAGCGATGGTGTAAGCCAGGACCCCAGACAGCTTTTGGGGATATCGAATTGGTGGACCTCGGCGCAAAACCGGGATGTCTGGAGTTCCTTATTAAGGCAGGCCTAGACCGGATACCGGTTGATGATGATGATAATGATGGTTATAAGATGGTATTTAATGCTAGAGGAGCAAAGAGTCAGAGCGAAATTATCCACAGGTATGCGGGTTGTAGTCTTTTCCGATACGTCCGTGTATTCCAAGTGAATAGACTAGCAATATGAGAGACCTGTTGATAGTTCCGTAATATGATCACTTTGACTGACAGCCAGGCCCCCATTAACGCCCTGTACTAGTAGCGGTATCTCTCAGTTTCATGGGCGCTGCAAGGACGCGCTGACCCGACTGGAGGATACGCTTAATGTCCTCTTGGGTTTTCGGTGATAATACACTGAGTGGAAGAAGCCGGGGCACTGATTATAGTGCGTAATGTTCCCAAATTTGTTATACCCTACAACTGGCATTTTCGAAGTTGGGAGGGTAGAGGCAGGCCCTCAGGCACTTCTCTTGCGATTGCATAGCACGAGCAATAGCCCGATTGTGAACACTAGTCAAAAATTTATTGGGGATCTCAAAAAATCTCTGATTGAGCGCTGCAGATTGGCTCTGAAGGTATGAGTTGACCAGATACTGATCACCTTGTTGCTTCCCTAAAAATCACCGTCTCAGGTATTAGGGGCATCAAAACTGTGAACTACAAGTTAACTGGACATCTCTCGTTCTTCATCATTTGTAGGACGCAGCCATTCAAAGAATGTACTTGGTATATTCTTTTTTTACGGAATTCTCTGACCTCACTTCGAACGGTTTCTTTTTGCTTTCAGTGTGAAATCTTCCTTTTTGGTTTATCGGGTCTTTCTCATTGAGACATACTGGTCGCGATAACAATGGCCTCCAGGGAAAATCTTTCTTTTTTTAGCTTTTTGTGCTTAACGTTAATCTAGATGGGGAAAGTTAAGTGTTGATGGAAGTATTTGGAACTTAGATGGGTCACTATTTTTTTACCCTTTTTTTGTTGGAATTTTGCAGTTGATTACGAACTCGAGTTTGTGATTTCCGAATTGTTGGAAGGATAAGGCTAAATGATTCCCCATTAATATGTTCTCATCCTATTTATGCGTCGATGCGAATTAAGGGAAAGAACATTCTATTGATCATGGTAATCATATTAGCTGTTGGGTGTTATTTTGTTATTTTATGATAATCTTGTAATCATGGCTGACTTACCCTTAAAGCGTTACATTCAAATATTATCTGAGCTCTCTTATCTAAATATGCGAATAGCCCGGATCACAAAATTTGGATATTGCTTCAGTTTCTAAGTGTCGTGAATTCTGTAATGATTCGCAGTTGCCAAGGACTTGCATTTCTCTGGACTACACTTACCTAATTTTGAAAAAAAATGCCGCCAAGTTTGCATTTCATCCCTGCGTGGACCCTTGGTTCTGGATATTGTCTGCGTTTAACTCAATGTAAAAGTGCAATATGCATACGGAATATAAAAATGGTAAGTTTAGTATAGATCCTATCATTACCAATAAAATCATAGTTCAACGCTGCTGATGCCCCCCAATCTCTGGACACGCTTCAAATCGTGGACTATAATTCCCTACATGTTAATCTCGACAACTTTACCCCAAAATTACTTAGTCATATTAATCCATCGGATAAAGCCAATGTACATTTCATGAGCCCTAATTATAGCAGATAAAGCCGATTATCCACTTTGGAATTAGCACTCCAAATTGCCATATTTACCACAAATCAAACAGGGTGTGGTGGCACAAAATCTCGTGAAGGATGATGGAACGTGTACTGAGTGAAATTTGATGATCCCGAATCCCGACACCCTGAGCCCTATTCCATTTCATTTCAGCACGTTTATCCAAAATATTCTGTTGTTTTCTATACAAGAGTTCACCCTACACATACCTTCGCACATTTTGAGTTATGTCTTCAAAATTTACAATTTACACTGATGGGGTTGCATGCTTGAATGTATGTGGAAAGCCGAACGTAGTCTAAAGAATATCTAATTTCAAAATGTAGGCATCCGAAGCATCCGAGTGGCAATGCCCATGTCATGGGGAAGGACAGTTTAAAGCTCTTTTAGATTTTTGAGTTTAACGTACGGCGCTTAGATATGGGAGATTTAGTTACATTTTGAAAGAGTCCAACGGAGATAAGCACAGCCTTCACCAAAAAAGATACAAACCGAAACATAACAGTTTGCCTTTTCGGAGCTCTTTATTGAAAGTTGAGTTTATTATAAAATCATAGAATTAGCAGTGATTGTATTCAAGATAAATAAAAATTAATGGGAGTCAAATGCATTGAGACTATCTGTTGAATGAAAATGTAACCAGTAACACAAGGACCGAAAAGCATCCGAAGAAAATATCTGAAGCCCACTTAAATTAGAATTGTCAGTTTTTCTCCATAGACTTTTGTCACCCTCTTATTCCGCTCTGAATAACCAAACTAGCAATGATGCTGCGGTCGTGTATGGTTCTCTAATGACGAAATACTATGCAAATTACCCCAGAGGTGATAATAAACGAGATGACAAGTGAAATGTACTCTGGAGACCTCACAATGACATTACATACACATTCATGTGAAGATTATTTGTCGAGATAAAATCCTTCAACCCTGTGGAGCATATTATAAATGGCATTATGACGGGAAGAAGGATATCTACAAATGGGGAGAGTGAACCGAGGACAGGAACTGAGCAGTAAACTAGAAGGATGTCTCATCCTTGAACTCTCGTAGATTATTAGATGACATTCAAGTTTAAGCTGTCCTTGGTTTAGTTTAGATTTAGATGTCATAGAGACTTTAAGTGAGGGATGGATTTGTTTCTATTTTCCCTAGATTCAAACAGAACATGGGTATATGATAGTATATACAATATAAAGGTGCAGAGTGAGTTGGAATGAATAAACAGATTTTATTATTTCGGAACTTGACAATGGGCTACGCCTCAGAAGAAGTTAATTTCATTAAAGTTTTATCCTTTTAATGATTGAATGCGGAACCACCTCAATAACATTTCGTAATATTTTCCAAAAGTAAATCATCATCTGGTGGGACTGCATTTTTCAGTTTAATAGGACCTCATTGAACAATTTAGCAATTCCCAAGATTATGAGGAGTATCTACTATCACGGAATTAGATTGAGCCAATTCTAGCCAGATTTCGATCTAAAAAGTTCAGGAAATAATTTACAGGCTCTTTGGGTACTATATATGGGTGAATCAATACATTTTCCGGAAAGTCAATGGCTCATAAGACATTACTTGATTCCCTTTACTCGAAATTTCTAGTTCGTTCATTCCATTAATGAATCTTTTATAATATTTCTCATTTGGATCTGAACCTTAATAAATTGCTAAAAATCCATTCTGCCCTCTCTCCTCTTCCCTCAAATCGATCAACCCTACGCTTCCTTAAATAATATTTTTTTTTTATCCATTTTATTAAAATCGGTTCAACGTCTGTCTGTCTCTTTTTTCAAGGAGGTCGAAATCTTCAAAAAACTCTGACGTGGGCACACCAGAGTATGGGATTTGTACCCACTAAAACCTCCCCCGACTTTTTCACCTGCGATAAGGGAGAGATGGACCTGATGTTAAAAATGTTCATCATCTCGGATTCCAAGATAACGAACGCTGCATCATCTGAGACGATCCTGAAGGGTGAACACACCCTTAAGGCTGTTCTTCTGTAAACCGTACTCAGTTTTTGTGCATTACCCAAAACATGCAGCGCTTTTTTCCGAACTGGGACTGCATACAGCATGATATAACTCACCAACCTGGCTATGAGCAGCTTGCAAGTATTCCGCGGTCCTTCTACGTTCGGCACTATCCTTGCCAGAGCCATACCCGTGGTGGATGCTTTTTCGCAAGTATGCTATATGTGCTGCTTAAAATGCAGTTTTCTGTCTACCTTCACCCTCAAGTATTTGATGGCCGGCTTGGAAGTTATGATACGATTCCCGATTCGAATCCAGGCGTAATTTCTCTTGCGGCGCTTAATGATGAGGACCGCTTCCGTCTTTTCCTCCGTGCCAGTGCCAGTCAAGCACTCTCTAACCAAGCCTCAACAACACTGATTGCTTCGCTTGAGTACAACTCAGCATCCTCGAGATGTTTTGCCACCACAACCAGCGCTATATCGTCGGCGTAACCCACTACCGTGGCCTCCTTCGGCACCGGACGGTAAAAGACATCATTATACATGATGTTCCACAGTATTGGGCCCAGTACAGAACCCTGTGGGGCACCCCCGGGGACAATGTACTTTTTGGGTCCATCATCGGCATTATATCAGGGTGTTCGCTCTTGCAAGTAGCTACATATCGATAATAGCGGCGAGGTAGGTGGGAACACAAATCGTCGCCAGAGCCTTTCGTATAAGGTTCCAATTGGCTGAGATGAATGCACTCCTCACATCCATGATCACCACCACACAACCCCCGGTATGCCGTCCGGACCCGGGGCTTTGCTGTCGCCTATTCGACTGCAGATATCCAGCAGCTCGCCCCGGGTGACTGCTGGACTCGGCGTCACATTCAAGGGGCGCTGAAAGGTATCAGTACCGCCCTCTTGCTGGGGGAATAACCCCTGGATTATTTTCAACAAGAACATAGGGCACGTGATCTGGGGAGATGAACGGGCTCTGAATCGTCCAGTCATGATGTTAAAGGCGCCTCCCCATGCATTTATGTTCGCTTCCGAACAGAGCTCCTTTAAAACATTGCCTTTTACTCCGCTCGATGGTGAGCTTGAGATTCTTGCTTGCTTCTCCATAGGAATGCTCCTTTTGCCTTTGATCGATCCTAGATACTGCCCTCTGAGCCGTTCGTCTGGCAAGTCGATCGTAGGCTAACAAGTTTACTATTCCACCAATAATTGGGTCTTCTAGTGCGGAATGAACATCTCCAAGGTATCGACGCGACACATGCTTTAAAGGTGTTTGGTGTAACATGGAGAGCTCTATCCGTGGAGGTGTCTGCTTTGCTAGGCAGGTCAAGTCGCACCTCCATGAATATTTGCCCATCCATCGCTTTTGCAGGCCATCCAGGTGTTCTTTTAAATTTTGTCTTCGGGGTGCGGGTCTCCTGCCTTGTGGTTCCGTCCTTAGTTCAAAAGTGATTGCTTGGTGCTCGCTGTACGTGAAGTCCTCGCTAACTTGCCAGGGCATATCACGTGCCAGCGCAGGGCTGACAAAAGTCAGATCTACAATTGAACCAGTTCCCTATTTCCGGTAAGTGTTTACATCGCCTTCGTTGGCCAGAACTACATCGAACTGGGCAATTGCTTCTAATAAGCACCGCCCCCTTACCTTAGTCTCTTTGCTGCCCCACTCAATAGCCCACGCATTAAAGTCACCGGCTATCACCTTTGGACCTCATCTCCTTGCGTCGTGAACAAGATCGTCTAACAGGTCTTCAAACTCAGGCTGTGTGAGGCTCGGTGGAGCGTAGCAGTTGTTTATGAACATACCCCTTTTTTTCCCAAACAAAGCCACTAGACGCCTGACTAACGCTATATTGTATGGGTTGACGACCGCACGCTCATATCGCCGCTCCACCAGTCGAATCTGTGAACCATACACCACCGTAAAGATTTCCGTACGATTCAATAATGATAGCAATTTCCATCGCGGATTCGTAAGTGGTCTACACAAGCAAATCTTGTGCGACCCTGCAATGATTGATGTTTATTTGTATTAACCTGATTTTTTCACTGCACTTAACGCTTTCCTAAACTCCGGGCATTTGCCGCTTCCGGCAATATGTCAGTTATCCCGTTCTTCCTTTCCTGCACACAAAATGCATTTGGGGTCTCTATTGAACTCCTTGGCAATATGTCCTTTCTTCTGATACCTTCGACATCGATTGGACCGATTGATGCCGCTAGTGCATGCCTTCACGAAGTGTCCAAACATTAGGCATTTGAAGCACATCTTTAAAGAGATCTGTTTTCTTGGTCGGCAAGCAACCCATACATCCGAACCTTCCCCATGGCCAACAACTTCTGCGCTAACTCCACTGGCAGTCGCATTGTGGCCGTTTGAGTACCGCCACAAGCTTTCCTTCCTTCCTTCCGCGATAGATTCTTCGCTGAATTCCTCCAACTTCAATTGTTATATCAAGGCAGTGCAGATCTCTTCTCTGGATGTTACCCCATCAAGATCCTTGCACTGTATATAGATCTCATGTTCTCTCCAGGTGAGTTAAGAGCCTTGTGGTCGTCTTCATTTTTTGAATTTTCTAGAGTCGACGTGAAAGATGGAATTGGATTAACTTTCTAATTTCCTACTTCAGCTTGAGCAGCTGTCTAGGCTCCTTTCATGGTTATGCCCAATTTAATACTTTACAGGTGCTGACTTTACGCTTGATGCTAGTGAGAAACTGAGTGAAAATATAATTGATCTCGCCATTCTTTTTCTCCAGCCAATCCTCGATGACAGGGAGCAACTTGTGTCCAATAATCCATCACTGCTGGTATCCATTTATAGATATCTCCTTTCCGGCCTTTCTAACATGCAATAGATGGACTCGAAGTTATATATGCGTCAATTGGTTACATTCCTGGGATGACGAATATCGCATCATCTAAGACCGTCCCAAAAGCTGAACATACCATTAGTATATTCTATAATATGGAACTCACCACCCTGGCTACGATCGACATTATTTTTGCTGGAGTCGTGTTCATGGGGAATGCTTTTTCGCTCCAAGTGCTTCTTAAAATTGAGTTGTACTTTTACCATCACTTGCAAGTATTTGATGGAATCTTAGAAGTGATGATATGGTTGCCAATTTTAAAGATAGTGTAATTTCTTTTACGGCGCTGGGCTATACAGTGCAGTGAGCAAATGTCAGCCCAGCTCTCTTTAACCAGGCCTTGACAACACTAGTTGCTTCACATGGGTAGCTTCGAGATGATTTGGAACCACAACATGTGCTATGTCATCAGCGTAGCCTACCACCTCGTCCGGAACTGGAAGATTAAGCCCAGCATTGTACATGATATTATACAGTAGTGGGTTTATCACAGACTCCTGTGGGACGCCAGTGGAAAGAAGGTACTCCTTGGGTCTATCATCGGTGTCATACCAAAGCCTCGATCGATATCGATAACAACAGCGAGATAGGTGGGAACCTCAATTGCAAATTGACCGAATTAAATGCATTCTAGACGTCCTGATTTACCCTCACACAACATTTGCTGGTAGTACTCCTTCAGTGAATTGCATTCTCGGCCAAGCTAGTAGCTAATTTGATGACATCAATGGTTGATTTGGTTTTCCGCTGCGGATATGAAAGGCCCCCTTAGGCTTCATCAACCAGGACTAACCTATTTGATGTAGATTGTCCATTTCACCCGTAGTGTCTAGAAGGTATATGGGTCTATGTGAGGATGGCTCACTTGGAGGTTTGTTAGCCTAGCAGTTCCAACTTCTTCCACTTCCATAATGCAGGAAATATTTTCTTGGAGATATATGCATTGAACCACTGAGCGAACATGTCCGGTCGGGATTTCACGGCGAGGTTAAGGTCACCTATTCTGTTTACAGATCTTGGACATTTCGTCCGTCCTTACTGCAGTAACTGCTGCCACATTAAGGTGATAGCACCCCCTCTTGTTGTGGGAATAAGCCCTGAATCATTTTCAATAACATAATAGAGTACGTGATTTCTCGAGATGCTTGGCTTCTAAATCGTTCCATTGCAATTCCATATTACCGCCCTCCACAGGTTTGAATCCACCTCCAAGCAGAGCCCCCGAAAACGGTTTTTCATACCCCATTGGATGGCCAGCTTGGAGTTTTTTGTGAGCTTCCTTATATGCATGGTATTTTTGCCCTTATCGAACCTACCCACCGTCCTCTGGACGCCGGGCCCGGTGGCATGCTGTTCGAAGGCTGGCCAATTCACTTTCACTACACAATTCTTCTATTTTGGCATCAGCGCGTCGTATTGAGAGTTCTTTAGGTCACCAGCGTTTGCAGGTTGATCTAGCCATACCTCATGAAGGATTGGTCATCCAATGCTTTGGTAGATCAGCCTAATGTCCTTCTAAGCTTTGGGTGCGGTGTGTATTTCAAAGATGTAGGGTGCTAACCTGCCAGAGCATACATCATACCAACACAGGGCCAGCAAAGATCAGGTCTACAATTGGTGTAGACCCTACTTTCCGAAAAGCATTTACATTATCTTCATTGCCCAGTACTATATGCAACGGTTTCCTAATGGCGACATTGCAATGGGTAATCTCAATGCCAAGGTGGGTTCTGACAAAACTTTAATTGGACCGTAATTGTAATTTCTGCAAATTTGACTGTCTCGTTATCGAATTCACGCTATTTGAGCACAAAGCCTGCCACCAAGTCAATTCGGTTTTAACTGATCGGATGGATTGTCCACAGTACAGTTGGCAGTAGAAATAGGCCACTTGCATTGGCTTCGAGCGAGACCATGCCCTTCGTTTGCATTTTGCATTCCCGACTACCGACAGGGTAGAAAAATTTCCTTCGTCTGACGGGTAATAATAATGAGCGTGAAGTTGCCATATAAATTTATTTTTTTCGCTGATTAAATGGCCATTCATCACAAAATCAGATTAATTGCGGCAAAATGAAAGCGGGTCTACTATCCATAGCGGAGAGACCCTGCGAATCCATAACTGTGGCATAGTACGAGACATAGAAAAGAAAACGAACCGCTACGTTGTTCAGTAAAACAAAAATTTCGGGAAATAAAAATAATTTCAAAACCAAATACGGTATCACAAAGACCCTCACTGCTGATCGTAAAATTTTAGTGGCCCTGTCAGGGAGGGGTTGGATATTCGCTCGATGACGCGCAACGTAAGAAGTGTGCTGTTCTACTCCTCGATGATGAAATACCTAGCCTGCGTTACATAGGGGTTCGGACTGTTCCTTAAAATAGCAACATATGATGGCACAAATTTTCAAGTACTGCGTCGAGTTGAAGTCTCAAAGGAATTTGAAATTATCAGCGTAGTCACCGGTATTAGTTCTTCTTGTTATCCGTCATGTTCGTCATGCTGCCTCAACTGGAGTAGGTGGAGGATGGACTATAAATCGCTACACTATGCTGATAATGCTTGCTTGCTCTCACCGCGTTTGAGGCAGTAAGGCAGGAAGGCGCCACCGGAAAAGTCTCCATCTCTGTATTTGCGCGAGGCGCTCCTTGATAACATCATAGTCCTACACCACCGTTCCTTTTGGCTGATTCGGACGGTGTCACACTCATGAAAAATCGTTTCCTCCTGAACAAAGTCCTCCGTTTGACATTAGCTTCCATAAGGTCGACATTCCGCTGTAGCTCATCTTAAAGTCAAGCGTCCATCCTAGTACTATTAGCTTTGACTATATAATCGCCTCGCCGTTTACTATGGACCGCAAGGTAGTGATTTTCTTTCTACTGAAGGTTGCTACTTCGATTTCCTTTCCAGCGCAAAGCTGAACTAAAAACAGTCATTCATATGCTTGACAGTCATCCTGTTCCACAGCATGTGCGGCAACAACTATCGCGATTTCATTTGCGTACCTGGAGTCAGACATGACTCCTTAGGCAAGTCGAGGTTATTAAAGCAATCATCCCGAAGACTGGCCTGGAACCTACCTCTATGCCACTCCGACGCCATCTCCAGCCCCTCTGCAATCCCTCAGTGCCATTTGAGCGAAAAATGCTCTCAAATGATTCTTCAACATCCCCAAAAGGTAACTTAGCACATGGGACGAATTTTCTTGAATCCAGTACATCTACCGATCATAAGAAATTAAAAGCATTTCTAACGCTAAACGTTGCTCTTTATGTTCTTTATACACTTATGTTCCTTATACAGTTGGGATCGACCACTGTAAATCTTAGCTTAGTTCACCGGATATACGACCTTCATAAGGGCATCTATTGTAGATCTTCCTCCTCTAAAATCTAACTACTTAATGGATAAGCTCTTGGCCGCGCGACTCACTTCGAGTCTACTGCTGAATAACTTTTCGACAACTTCTCCATTATATCAAGCATGCAGAGTGGTTGGTATGCAAACACCAGCTCCTTTGCTTTTGTTAATCATTGCCCCTCTTTAGGCGAAGTTTGAATGAACCAACGAGATGCGCAGAAAATAATGTTCATCCCATGTGATTTAAATATTTTAGATGAACAGGGTTTCCATAGGACGCCTAAATTTTGCTAATATTTGTTGTTCCGTTAGGTCTCCTTATAGCTGATCTGAATTGTGCTTCTAGCTCTCTTTCCCTAGTTCGGCAATATCGACCGGCCATCAATCAATAGGCTTGCTACAACTGGATCCCTTCTGGAGGAAACAAAAATGCAGACGGCCGTTACCATGTTCTTAACAGAATTGGCAATAATGTCAACTGCAGCCCCTCGATCTCGTTCTAGAATCGTCTTGCGTGCTCTTTTGATAAGTTTCATCTAATCTCACAATATCCACTCTCACGATATTCAACACGCAGGTAAATGGCCGCGGTGGTGTACGGAGATAAATAGAGTCGACTGTTTCGAACAAAATCCATTGATGGTCGCTTGACGAGAAGTTTTCCAGAATTTGCATCTCCTACGATACTAGTTACTCTGACGCGAAAGTTAGGTCATGAATACCTCCTTCGCAGTTTGAGCGCCAGAAAGTTTACCTCATTCTTTAAATACCAGATTGCGGTAACTGTGATTTCAAGGATCCGTTTCTCTTTAGGATCTGAATGAGTCTTCCAATTCCTGTGCTTCGCCCCCAAGACAACGTCCCCCAGAGTATCAAGTCTGCAGAATCGTGGTATAACACAGACGCTGAAAAACTTTATTCCTAAATATCGTCATATTCTTGGCTTTGACCCTGGACCCGCCGTCCCAAAGTCAAATGAGAACGGTAATTGGTGAGTCGAGATGGCATGAACCTGGGTCGTTGTTCTGATACTGTTTGCTGATTGTCACAGGGGCAGCTTTTATCTTCGCGGCAAATTGCGCTACCAACTGATAAGCAGTCGGACTCTGGTCCATGTTGATTCCTAGGATCCGGGTAATGCCAGGCGCATTCTACCCTTTCCAGATCCATCCTGGAACGCTCTTACCCGACACGTTGCAATCCTTGTAGAAACATCAACTCTCCTTGGTAGGTCCATGGTATCACATTGAGGGAACTACCCCAATTGGGGTATTGATAGTCGCTTCCACTTCGATCTTTCGGTAAGTCGGTTAAAATCTCAGATTTCCAAAGAGCACGTAGGCCCTAGACTAAAAACGGTTCCTTCTCTTTTAGTAGTCTCTTGACCGAATCATTGAAAGTACCTGTTGATTGTCTTCGAATTTAATTTAGTGAGGATTTGACCAGCGTTTATTTTCTGCTTGGAAGATACTTTTGTTCGACTCTCTTCGGGCTTCATGGTGGATTTCGGAGAGAATTTCTAGAAGTTTTTCCTTTTGTCGGAGTAAAATTAAAAAGCTAGTCCTCCTTCGTTTTACTTTTAGTTTTTCTTCTGTGTCTCTGAAAATAAGTGTTGCATATTATTTTAATTCACAATATACTATGTTCTGAACTGAGGGAAAAATATTTAAAAACGCTTTTAATACTTCAATGATCCACTGCAGAATGGCGTCCATTTATATGACACCATGAGTCTATATGAACATCCCCTTCTACTAACAAAATATCTAGTTAAACGTGGAGATAACAGACACTGAGACTGCATAACTCATAGTTCAGATATCAGAGAACAACCACTCAATACACTCCACTTGCACGTTCTTACAGACCAAGGTTAAAGCTGAATCCTCGTCGCTACAGTCAACTCTACGACTACCTATATATTGTATGATTTAACCCAGGAACCGAAGCTGAACATCAGGTTCGCCTCTAACCCGGATAGTTGGAACATCCTCACGTTTCCACGTTGTGTTGGAGCATTAAATTTGCTGCAATCAATCATTCATGGGCCGGCTACCGCCGTAAGCCTGAATAATGTGCCACCGAAGCTTGGAATTGTGTGTGCTTCATAGTTAATAGATGAGGACGTGCTAGTCTCCACTTTTGATATTACTGCCTGCCTATTCTCCTGGACACTACGAGTATATCAGCATAGTCCTTGTTACGAGCTAGAGTCATTGTGGATGCACGAAGAAGTCATCAGACGAAAAATAAGTATACCTTCGCCTTTAGTGGCAATCTGTCGACAGAAAAATGGAGAAGCATTTTACTATCATTTTATACTCCTGGACATTTTCTTAAATTAGATATTCCGTTGAAGGACGACTATAAACTTGTATGCAGGCAATCCAAAAATAGGAATTATTTGGTTTTTATGATATTTTGACTCCGGCATTATTTGATTATCCACGTGTACACCTGCCAAACTATTAACCTATTCTTCGGCAGTTATTTCGGCTAGTATATAACCTGAAAGGTTTATTTGTGTAGATTTATGTATCTATTCCCAGAAAACAGACTGGAAGATAAGATATGAAGTTTGTAATGATACTTTTTATGGAGTTATTGCCAAGGGACAACAAATAAAATAATTTGTATTTCTTTCCCTTCTTCTTTCAGATGTGTATTGATAGGCTGGCTAGATGAAGCCCTCGAAAATTTCCTGTTTCGCTAGGTATCAGTTCTGTATACGGTTATCCGTAAGCATACTCTGATCAGAAGCAGAATAAAGAATACATTAGGCTAAAGCAATAATTTACATATTCCTAGAAGTATTATAGACTACTTTATTCCCACAGGTTCGTACGGTATAGTTCTTTTAGTTGCTCTTACTTCTCCTCCAAGTTTCAAGGTATCCAACCTATTTTCCAGAAGTATTCTGGTCCCTTCTTCGACAGCTCATCGCCCGCTTCATAGTCCTGTATACCAATATGGTTTGGAACCGAGAATTTCAAGATTTGACTGAATAGATCGAGGTTATCTAATTTATCACGGTATCCCCATAGCAATATGAAGCACGCTTGACAGGATTTGGGCATCCTGATAGTCACTTACTTCAGCCTACTTCAGCTTACAAAGACTGTTCCGCTCGAAACGTCTCACCATAGGGTCAAAGCTCTTACTGTACAAGACTATGATCTTGCCAGTCCTCATGTATTCCTCGGAAACTTGGGTTCTTAGCAAGAAAAATTGCGAACTCTTGGCCGCGTTCGAGAGAAGAATCCTCCGAAGAATTTTTGGCCCCCTACATGAGGATGGACGA
Organism: Hermetia illucens; assembly: GCF_905115235.1. Lineage (NCBI taxonomy): Eukaryota > Metazoa > Arthropoda > Insecta > Diptera > Stratiomyidae > Hermetia > Hermetia illucens. Next base: position 144,027,177 of record NC_051852.1, read on the forward strand.
TTCCGTAGCCTACACAATGACGAAATCTATGAGCGATACCATGACCGTACGGTTGTGGATAAAATCCGGCTCAATAGGTTACGGTGGGCGGGTCACTTAATCCGTATGGATGAAGATGATCCCACCCGGAAAGTCTATAAGGGCAATATCTATGGTAGGAAAAGAAGACGAGGCAGACCCTGCCTAAGATGGAGCGATGGCGTGGGCCAGGACGCCAGACAGCTTTTAGGGATATCGAATTGGTGGACCTCGGCGCAAAACCGGGATGTCTGGAGTTCCTTATTAAGGCAGGCCTAGACCGGATACCGGTTGTTGCGCCGTTGATGATGATGATGATGATAGTCACTTAGCTGTAGCTTAAAATTAAAAGGTCCAAGGATTCCCGCACTTGCTTCGTCCTTATAGTGTGAAGGCTTTGCGCACTGTTGTGCCACTTTACTGTTTATAGCATACCCATAAATTATAGTTAGCCGTTTACACCTATAACCGATAGGAACTACATTAGGTTCCCTACTACCAAATATTTCAACCTAGCATCCGTTATTATGTATTTTCCCAGGTGCCTCACCCTACTTTACTCAAGTGTCGGACTGTTCCACAACTTGTGTGCAGGTTTTACCACTCTCCTCATAGAATTTGCAGATAGTGTCCGTAGATATGCCAAGATTTCCCAGGTAATATTTTAGCCTGCAGTGACCAGTGAGTATTCCCATTATGATCCGGAGACTCTTCTGGGTAAAGTTCAAACAATCTGTGGAGCGCTTGAGTTCAAATCCCCCCATAAGCACTACTTTCTGATAAGTTCACCCAGTTCAGTTCCCTCAGCTGTTCCCCATCGCTTTTCAGAAGGGTAGTGAGTGTATGTAGTGAACCCGTTTGTCGCCTCATGGTTTTCTAACCTAACATGGCCTGGAATCCAAAGTGTCCCGACCTTATTGAGCGGGCCGATCGCGTTCAGTCTGTGAAGACGTCCCCATTCAGTTTGGAATTCACCTGCTAGGATCGCCTCCGCCGTAAAATATGTTTCAACTTCAAATAAAAGGAAAACCTCGTTGTCATGGTATCCCTAGATATTAGCATTTCGGGATGCCTTCCGCTAAAAACAATATTCCTAAACATTCTGAAGATCGCCCTCCTTGCATATGGAGAGGAGTCAACTCCTGCTCACGTTTGGCTAGGTTCCTGTTCCACCAGTGAACATCCTTTGGTGACTTGACTATCTTAGCCGGACAGCTAGCCTCATATATGTCAATGATAACCACTGTCGCCAGCTCTGTTTTGCTTCGGATGTCATCGCTCATCCGTAGATGAGTAAATGTCTTGTGTATTAGTCCCAGTCTATTCTCCTGGGATTCCTTATAATTCTGTATACTTCTGAGTTGACTTCAATGTAGAATCTAATTATTCTGTGATCCGAAATAGAGGGCGAGTAGTAGCTCCTTCCTCTTGCGGAACTTCGCCGATGTAACGTCCAATTCCGCTGGGATCTGGGTGTCGTCTCCTGAGAAGTATCCTGATGCATGACCTGTCGTCAAACACATGAACGAGTGATTGATTGTAGAGCTCGTGTTCATCAACATTAGCTTTCGACCAGATCTTATACTGGTGGACTGCACAATGAAGAAAACTGCGGAATGGCTTAAGTTCATAGTCGCCAGACTACAAAGGAGCTGAATTATCGGCGTACTGGGGGAGTCTGAAAGACTTAGGGTGAAAAAGATCCTTTTTACCCGTTTTCGGAATAAATACCGCTTTTGCCCATCTCCATGCCCTTGGTATGTATCCTAGTGCTTTGTTCCCCCTTACCACCCTCAAAAGAGACTCTAAGATAATTCCTAGTCCTCTCTGGATTAGTACTGGGAAAATGTCATCTACTTCGGAAGATTCTTCCCCTTTTATTCATTGTCGGGGTGTCAGGCAGAATGTTGTTGTTGCGACCGTGGGGTAGGACCCTGAGAAATGATTTCTGAGAAGCAGGTCTACCTTGCCCTCCTCATTCTCGGTGAGTGTCCCTTCTTCCTTCTTCAAACAGACAAAGGATATTCCCCCCCATCCTTGGCTACAGCCTTGTAAAACCTGATTACTTCTGTGATCTGTTCGATCCCTTCACATAATTCCCTGAAGCTATTCCGTTTCGCTTCCCTGATCGCGTTGCTATATGCAGTCAGTGCATTTTTGTACCTCTGCCAGTCCCTGATTTATTTTGCCCGGTTGAAGAGTTTTCGTGCCTATGTTCTCATTCTGGCCAGGCTCCTGTTCCACCATGGTACATCCATTGATGACTTAACTGTCTTAGGTGGACTACATGCCTCATATGCGTCAATGACGACGATGTTGAGGTTTTCCACCATTGCTTCTAGTTCCAGTTTACTCCTGAGTTACCCTCAATGTCGAATCTACGATTGTTGTCGCTGCTTCCCCAGACTTCGTGGTGGGCGTTGGCATCGCAACCAAGGAGAAGTGGTAACGCCCTCTTCTCACAATACATCGTCAGTTTTGCGACTTGCTCCGGTGGAGACCGGATGTCATGAGAAGTATCCCGATGCCACGACTGCCTCTCAAGTGCTCTTCCCGGCTTCCAATGAGACTTGGATAACCACAAGGTCTCTGGTTAAGAACCCTCTGGCTTTTCACAAGAGGAGTCTTAAATTGCCTGCATGCTTCCTTCTTGCAGACTGCGAATCTGCCCACGGTAAACCCAGGGCTCCTGACCCGCACTATTCCAATGTTCTCCTTGGAACTTGCCCTTACAATTACCGCAGATGCAGCTTTCGCATGGTGGAGGTTTATCTGGGCTATCTTAGTGCTAGCCATTAGCTCCGTTATTGTTTGGAGCTCCTCTTCACTATGGGCGTAACGCCCTCCTCCTACGACATGGCGCTTCCCTGCGCATCGCTGTCCACCCTGAGCCCTAAGGGTTTTAGGTCTAGCTTCTGCTCTTCACTGGGCAGCAGGTCTACTTCCTTGGTTGATCTAGTCCTTTCCGCCTCCATGACTTTCGAGACTTCTTCGGGGACCTCAGTATGTTTTTCCCCGGTGTCTCCTCCGAAGTATCTTTCCTCGGCTTTTCCCTGTGCACATGCGCGGGTAGGTTGCCAAGTCGGTAGTTGATATAGCAACTCCGACGATTGATTGCCTCCAGGGATCGGTCATCTACCCCGAATGTCAGGAGTTTACTCTTGCCCTCCACCTTGCTTCTGAAGACTCTCCATAGTCGCGTATGGAGATCTTCATTCTGGGCGATTAGGAGGCCCATAAGATTTTCCGTTTCTATTGTCGCGGCTTTTGGCAGAAAAACTGTCACCAAATGGGCTCCTGGTATATCATCCCCAGCACATGTTGATAGTTTCACCCCTTCCCAGCCTAGCAATGTAGAAACTATGGTTCTAATCCATTCTGCAGTGTCTTCCGTCGCGTAGTCCACCAGTATAATGCTTGGTTGAAAGCGTATCCCGGTGAACACAAGTTTCGAAGTTCATCCATTGCACATCTGCCTGACGACAAGGTCCTCAATGGTTTCCTACTCCTCATGAGTGAATATTTACTCGGGAAACATTTTGGGAAGTAGTCAGTCGAATGCCCTTGACCGCACTAGCATAGCTAACGGCGGGCTTCCTGAGTCCTGCCTTCACTCCTGACCTGTCCGGGTTTACTCCCCCCTTGGGTTCAGGTTTGGATTTCTAGGAGCATTCCCTTCATGCGGTCTGACCTGAGCTTTCTTAAGGGCCTCTTCTGGTTTCAGGTCTTCCTTCAGATAGTGCAGGTACCATTTAGTACCAGCGCCACTGAAACCTGTCTCCTTCCTGACGTCTGTTATATTTATCTCAGACGTGCTTTTGCTGGCCCTGCTCTTTGAGCAGTGGCGTTCGCTGGTTGTTGTCCACGTAGTATACCATTGTTAACCTTGGATCCACTGCTTGACGTCCCAACTTCTCCCTTCTTGGATGTAATCACCTGGCTCTCAGTAATTCGGAGATGTGCCGCCTGATTAATCATTTTTGTGCGGTACGGAGCCCCGCTTTGTTGGTTTTCGTTTTCTTTTCTCTTTTGGTTGAACTCATTTGATTCCCATGAGTATGGGGTTAGGGTCCTGATGTCAAGACGGTTAGAGGCAACTATGCTGAGACAATATTGTTTCCAGGACTTAGCTATGGTCATCATACAATACCAGATAAATGTGGCGAGAGGAAAAACATCATAGTTGCCTCGTCTTATTTACCCTATGTATCCTCCACCGACGCAAGAACTTAGGGATCTGGTGGCGTATGCAGAATCAAGTGGTCTCGAACTCTTAATAGGTTGCGATGCGAATGCTCAACATATTTGTTGGGGCAGTAGCAAAGGCAATCCAAGAGGAGAGAAGCTATTTGATTTCATCACTTCAGCTGGTCTTATGACTGCAAACGTAGGGTGCGCCCCTACGTTCGTGGGACCCAGAAGAAGCGATGTAATTGACCTAACAATATGTACCCCAAAATTGTTAGAGTTGATTACACACTGGCGAGTGCTAGACGAGGTCTCACTGTCAGATCACCGATATCTAGAATTCAATCTGACTATTGCGGGCGAACAGTCTGCAGTACAAAGACGGAACCCAAGGAAAACGGATCGGGCAAAGTTCAGTGAACTTCTTGGCAATAAAGTACAGTTCCCTAGGCGACTAAGGACTCCTTTGGTGCTAGAAGATGAATTGAAAACTCTGAACTGCACACTCTTAGAGTGCTATGAAGAGGCTTGTCCTATTTCCCGAGGCCAAAGCGGTAAAACGGTTCCTTGGTGGAACCGAGAACTGCAAAAACTCAGGAAATCAACCAGACTTCTAAATCGTGCTTGCAAAACAAACAAGGACGAAGACTGGTTAAATTTCAGGAACTCACAACGTGAATATAAGAGGCTCGTGAGGTGCTCGAAACGAGACTCCTTTAGAGCGTACTGTGAGGAACTGGAAGGCGAAAAGGAGACTTGAAGGCTGTGCAGAGTCCTCAAAAGGGATGAGTCGGCCAAGTTGGATTCTCTTAGAAAACCCGACAGTACTTTCACGAGCTCCAGACTGGACTCAGTACAGTCCTGGAAGTACACCATCCGGGAGAACGGGTGAGAGAAGTGGTAAGGGGAGAGTTGACGGTTCTTGCAACCCCTTCAACAAGCAAGTGTTGCAAGGAGAACTGGAACACTGCGAAAGCGGTTGTTACCCATGAAAAGGTGGGAGCTGCCATACTGTCCTTCATTTCAAAGCACCTGTCATGGATGGCATCTATCCGGCAATGCTAAAGGAGCGTATGGAGCATTTAGAGCGACCTCTAAGAAATATTTTTCGAGGATGTCTTGCTCTGGGCTACGTGCCTTCTTCTTGGCAACCGAAACCTGGGAAAGATGACTATTCTAATCCAAAGAACTTCAGACAGATCAGCTTGACTTCATTCTTGCTGAAAGGTTTAGAAAGACTGGTGGAGCGTCATATTCGTGGCAACGCACTTAGGTCACACCCACTTAGTGAAAACCAGCATGTGGAAAGTCCTGTGAGTCTGCTCTTCATTCTTTGGTCACAAAGATAGAGGATGCAACTTTGAATGGTGAGTACGCGATGGGGTGTTCGTGGATATTGAAGGGGCTTTTGACTGTGCGCCTTTTCAAAAACTTTGTGATGCCGCCAGAGCGCATGGTGTTGATGATGCTTTAATTAAGTGGATCCATGCTATGCTAACGCAAAGATTGTTGTGCGCTGAGGTAGGGGTCGATCGCTACCTGACTACGGAAGCAATGAAGGGCTGCCCCCAAGGAGGTGTGCTTTCGCCGCTTCTGTGGAGTATGCTGATCGACTCACTGCTATGCGAACTGCAAAATTTGCCAATACACGCTCAAGCTTATGCTGATGACGTGGCTGTACTTGCTGTTGATCGGGATCTTGGAATGGTGTGTAGGAATATACAGCGTGCCGTTGATTTGATAGACAGCTGGTGCCTTAGACATGGTTTGTCAGTTAATCTAAATAAAACCACAATGGTTTTATTCACAAAAAGGAGAAAACTGGATGGACTTTGTCTCCCTGAGATGAGGGGTACTACCCTTCAACTCTCCGAAGAAGTGAAATATCTGGGGGTCACTCTAGATAAAAAACTTCTTTGGAACAAACATGTAGAGGTAAAGATGAAACGAGCTCTCATAGCTTATGGGCTGTGCAGACGGACCTTTGCCTCGACATGGGGACTCAGGCCTCATGTGGTAATGTGGATATACGTTGCCATCATTAGGCCGATGTTCGTATATGCATCCGTAGTGTGGTGGGTTAAGGTGAGACAAAAAGGTTTTCACCGTAAACTAGCTGCACTGCAAAGAACTGTTTGTCTGGGTATCACTGGTGCCATGAGCACGACATCCGGCGCAGCTCTGAATGCACTACTCAATTTGCAGCCCCTGGATATATTTATTCAAAGCACTGCAATGAGAGCAGCTCATAGGCTAATTCGATTAGATATATGGGAAAACAACGGATGTGGGGGGCACAGAGCATTGGAAGAGTTACTGGGAGGACTGAATCCAGTTCTTACAATGCCTTCCGATTCTCGTGTCCCCATACATCTGTTTGGTAGAAGATATGTAGTTACCCTGAAGCGTGGAGAGGACTGGAAAGACCCAGAGGAATGCGTGGAGGGATATACGGAAGTCTTCTACACCGATGGCTCAAAAACAGAAGAGGGTTCTGGAGCCGGAGTCTACCTCTCGAATAAAAACGAGAAGTGGGCTTTTCCTTTGGGACAATATGCAACGGTTTTTCAAGCCGAAGTTTATGCGATCCTAAGGGTGGCAAACTGGGTGATTGACGAGCGCTTGAAGGGCAGGCGCATCGCAATCTGCAGTGAGAGTCAAGCTGCACTAAGGGCATTGAGCAGTCCTTTGATCACATCGAAAATCGTTCAGGAATGCAGAAACCGTTTGAACTCTATGTCTAGATTCAATACGGTGGAACTACTCTGGCACCTGGTCACTGTGGCATAGAGGGAAATGAAATTTCGGACGCTTTAGCGAAAGAGGGGTCAATCTCCCCTATGCCGGGACCGGAGCCAGCAATTGGGGTATCAGTAGCATTGGTTAAATATGTTTTCAAAAACTGGGAACAAGTTTCCTATAATGACAGGTGGCAGAGCCTAAATGCTGCTCGACACATCAAACTTTTCCTGCGAGAACCCAACATACGTACCGCAAAGTTTGTACTGTCGAAAAGCAAGAGGACTTACAGGTGTATTGTGGGCATTCTGACAGGCCATAATTCACTAGCTGGGCATATGTTCAGAATAGGCATTACCGAAGACGATACGTGTCCCTCCTGTAATGAGGAAGCGGAGACCACGGAGAATTTCCTATGTGAATGCCCTGCCTATGGACGCATCAGGCATCAGATCTTTGGTGCCGATGTTCTCCAATTGCGACGGGTAGCATCACATCCACTAACGGAAATCCTGCGATACGTTAACGAATCCGGAATATTCCGTTAGACGGGGGTGGCGAGTACAATGGGCCAACACGGCCTGAGTGCTCAGAAGCTGTAGCTTCTCCCCCACCATGCACACACACACACACATACCATTGTTAACTTTGGATCCACTGCTTGACGTCCCAACTTCTCCCTTCTTGGGAGTAATCACCTGACTCTCAGTAATTCGGAGATGTGCCTCCGCCTGATTAACCAGTTTTGGTGCGGTACGGAGCCCCGCTTTGTTGGTTTTCGTTTGCTTTTATTTTTTGCCTGTACTCATTTGATTCCTGCGAGTATGGGGGTTAGGGCTTCCGCCGTGGCATAGCCCCCCGTAGCACGGTTAGGTCTAACTTCCTCACTGAGGCGAGTAAGTATCGGTGAGGCTTAGTTCAAATACAGTCAGTTACCCCCGACTACAAACTATCCAATAGGCACGGTTTGCATAACACTGTGAATCGAGGGAGGTGTTTTTGACTCCCCAGTCTAGATCCGTAATAATAATAATAATCGTTGGCGCAACAATCCATATTGGATCAGGGCCTTGAAGTGTGTTAGAGCACTTCATTCAAGACCGTAACGGTACACTACAGTACGCTGTAGGAGGCAATGTGGTCAGCATTGCGATCGCCCGAGATTATTACCCTGATTTGACTCAGGTACTCATTCACAGCTGAGTCGACTGGCATCCGACATTCAGTCACGATAACAAATCCCACGGCCATCAGGGAGATTTGAACCGCCATCTTCCGCTACGACAGCGCAGCGCTCTAACCATTTGAGCCATCCATAGCATTTTGTTAATAGTAGGGTCATCTAGTACAGGGTGTGGCTATCACCACTCACTAACGGTCTTGGTAGACGAGAGGCTTGGGCGCTGAAATACCACGCACCGCCCCAGAGGAGAGACAGCTCATCCTCAGAGAGAGAGATAGGTTGGCCTCAGGGAGCTATGTTCAGCGTCAGTTTATGCTGCAGTGCACTCCTGGACCCCATTAGAATATGTATTCCATTTTTAGATTGGCTCTGGCAAAGACGAAGAAAGGGCTACACCTACCACAAAGACGGAGACACTACAAATGTTACTGAGATGTGAATGAGATTGATGCACCATTTTGTGTCTTGTATTCAATATTGAATCCTTCTTGGAAGTAGTTTTGTTTTTCTTCTTGGTTAACTTACTAATAATTTTCCAACCAGTGTAGGCGTAGAAAATCTGCCGTGCTTTAAGCCCCAGTAGCACGGTAAAATTAGAATTGCTTGCTAAGACGACCTAGTATCAGTCAATCTAAAGACCATAGTCTAGATTCATAGTGCTTTGTTGAAGTAAGGTCATCTCTTATAGAATGTGGCTCATCGCGAGTCCTGACAGATGCGGCGCTTCGGCTAACGGAAATCTAACATATATTCAGTTCCTAGTCAAGTAGTAGGCTACATTTCGGCGTAGGTCTTCTACGGCTTATATTTCCCGTCGGGCAAGTGCCTACCTTATTCTAATGTAAGGACTATAGGCTATCGCTTTTCATGAGTCGGTCAACCAACTGCAATTTTTGATTATCTCCGCCTTACTTCAAGCAGACTGGTTAATGCGCCACCATCCTTTGCTGATAAAGTTCGCAGTCTTTGGTCAAATAGCTCCTCATCGCTGCAAGGATGCTTTCCTCCTTTCATTCATTCAGGCCCCTCCGTTACTCATGTTTGAGGATTCCTTGCTTACATTGGTGCCGCTGGTAACCTATGAAAACGAATGTTGGAAATACTCCACACCCAACTAGTCCTACTGTTAGTCACAATCCCGGGTCAGTTGAACCATTTTACGTATTGCACTGACCACAATTAACTCCATGAGGTTACCTCATACGTTAGGCGTCCGTTAAAATACTCCTTCGCTTAGACCATGGACTCGCTCCCTACCATCTTTAGACATATTGGAGAAATAACTTAAATAACTCACCCGGACTGCATTTATTTTGGCGGTCCTTTATCTTAAATTGTTGCTTACGAGGGTTATAGGGCTCATCCCTAATTAAAAAAGTAGAAATGGAAGTCTTTACTATTACAGCTGTCCACAAGCGATTTCATGAAAATTCCATAGCTTCATCTCACTCAGAATTAAACTATTTGCGACAATCTGCTAAGGGTCATTAAAATTTACTATAATCTTCCTATTTTTCAACCCAACATTGCCTCCAAGACTTCAGTGAAAAATAACCCCAAGACAAAACACACTTGAACCATTTAAATTTTCCCGGCTAAAATCTTTTCCGCTGAAGTTTAATGATTAGACTCGCCCAAATGATGACTATATATAGGCGATTCCAACATCCTGATGTCGTCCTATAATGTGCTATAATCTGCAGATGATACAGAGACCGAAGCATCCGTTGGTCGCCTCTTAAGATGTCACTTGGAAATAGATTTCCCGAAATTTTGAGATTTCGAGTTCAAGAAGTTTGATTTCCGTCACACTATCGTCGACGCTCTAGCCATGCCCCGGCAATTCGGTATGGCAGTTGCCTTATGTTGTCGGAAGTATTGTCATCATCTCATCCTTTCGAAATGTTGAATGTCTTCGTCGAAGACATCTTGAACTAAGTTGCCTCCTTGGGAACAACTTTAATTAAATTTTATAGCATGAAAAAAGTTTTCCTTATCGAAGAGGAGGATTTAGTATTACATGTTCATGTTCTATTGCCGATTAGACGCTGTTTAATGGTTTCGCAATTTGTAAGGGGGGAGGGCGGCAGCTTACATATGAGGTTGTTGAAAGTTTTCATTCTTATCGAAGAAAGGATGCTCGGAAATGCTGTTCTATCCGTTATTAAATTTCCAAGTTAAATTTGAATGGATAGATTGCTTTTGTGCTTTCAAGATTAAATGGGAGCTACTATGGCAGGACCTCGTAATTTGCATATTGCAAGACGATACATGTACTTGAAATTTAATCGCTCCTCCATATCTCCTTGCCGGAACCATAAATTTCCGGCGAAACGATATCAATTGAAGGCGTCTCAAGTAATATCGGTTTCCCGTTCAAGGTAAGAAGCGCTCATCCCCGAGCTCCATTTGAGCGTCATCACTTTCTCTTAATCTTCAGCGTATTCCCTATAAAAGGAGCAACTGTGGGAGATATCAAACCAGACCCATATATTTCGAGTTCGCTATCAGAAAGTACTATCTCATCACATGTCGTCAGCGCAATTACTCCTCAATGATCCTGAGCACTTTCTAAAATAGGATACCGCCGTTCTGCTTCTTCTAAGTGCAATAGGTCGTGGAGGGTATTCCGGAAAAAAAAAACGGAATACTCAGGTAATTCCTCTATATTCATTCCTTGTATCGGGTGAATTACATCTCCGGGATCAGGACGAGAATAACCGCGACGCCACAACCACAGTGAACATGGAAAATTTCAAGGCAGGTACCGACGAGATTTTCTTTATCTTCAAAGCAGGCTCTGTATGGACCATGCAGAGTATCTATGTGCACCATCTCATTACCGAAGAGTGCAATTTCAAGAGGATCAAATCTCCTGGATTTCCTTCAGATGCTTTTACAATAATTCTTTTGTTAAACTTGAATTTTCAAAACTTCCTTAATAGCGATATGTTACCATGAATAATTCCCCATAAAGCTGTCCTGAAATATTTCCAATCTCCTAAATTTAGAAATGAAAAAGGTGAAACGCTTTGAAATTTATATCGTGGACTATTACTAAACATTCCTTTAGAGAATAATCGGGACTAGAAAATACGACCAGGCACGAACAAAAATGCAGGACGAACACAAAATTCAAGGGATAGATAAAACTCATTCACTCAACGTGAGACATAAAAATGGAAGAATGTCGGATACTTACAAGAGGATCCAAGTATCCCATGTACATTGCAAGGATATGCCAAGGAAGGGAATCTCATTAAATATTAATCCATGGCAGAGGTAATTTTATATTCAATTACACCTGGTTGTAGTTGAACCTTCACCGATATACTTGAGCTCTCTCTGCAATTTTAGTTGCACATTCAAGGCGAATGGCGGTGGCTCTCTCCACCCGGTCCGAGCCAGGAGCTACCTTTTGCAGTGAAAGAAACTCAAGGAAATTCTTGAAAGCCCATCTAACCAAATATAGGTTTCGTCTTACGTTAGTCGACACCTTGTGTTTCAATTTTGCCGTTTTATGAATGCAAAAGGTTGAGCTCTCAGCCCTCCGCATTTACCGTTTCTCGTGAAAATTTTATCTTCCGCAATGTTACATGCAATTGATATTAGGTTTGAGGGTGAGGTGTTGCCAACAAGTTTACACGGAAAATTCCTGTAAGGGATGTACAACGGTGGATTATAACGGAACCATGTTTGGAACGGAAGCACACGAAGTTACTTTTGTGGAGGAAGACTTAGTCAACATAGTCGCAAAATGCTATGAAGGTTTTTTCAAAGCCATATACTTACCCGAAATGACTGAAAATGGTTGGAGTGTCATTTTATTTAAGGATGCCTACCTAACGTGTTCTATAATTGAGTATCAATTTGGGTACGACCAGAGATTTAATCTTCCTTTTTGCGGAAAAAGGGGGCTAAAAATCTTAGGCATGGACGATACTTCAACCCAAACGGTTGTGAGTATCACCTTGTCATTCATAAAAGAGACCAATTCCAATCCGGCTTAGCCACCGTAAGACTAGCATCTAAATATCATATCCTGGGGTGGATTTACAGTTGGATCCTCACGATGCCATCATTCTGAGCTTTCCCCACTCTTCCCTTCTTCTGCATCTCGTTCCAGATTTTTATAATTTCTCTGACTTAAGCATTTTTTCAATTATATTCCGAAGCACATGTTCATCTTCAGTGCCTTGGCTCTTCCTCCTAGCCTTGAATCGCGCCAGTGAAGCAACACATTGTAAAGACAAATTGAAATTTCGATGGTCAAAAGACCACTCTTATTGGCTGGAGGCAACCAAGAGGGGAGAGCTATCCCCAAAACCTAAAATGATGGCGAAATTGACCGTGCAAGTCCGCCCGCAAACATTGATGCTCCATCGAAGTGCTCCGTTCACACGCGCTGCACCCCACTGTGTTAGCCAGACCCAGGAATGTTGGGGGTCCTTTGAGCCATTCGATCCCTCACGTGACATTGCACATTACAATCACGTGCCCATTTCGATGTGTGGGTCTGCACCGGATCCTGAAAATTCCACATACAGAGGGGTTTGCGCGGGCCTACCAAATTAACTGCATGCGGGCTAAGCTGGAAAGTGTAAATAAAATAAAAGCAAAACGACTGCCGATATTGAAACGGAGGATTCACGACGGATCACATCCTCGATCAATGTTTCTCTTGCCTCATATGTATTGTGGGACCTGACTATAGAAATTCGCACCTTGCCTTGGCATATTCAGGCCACTAATTTCAAATTTCAATTTGTCTATACAAATGGCGCCCAACGTGGGGCCCGAACCCACGACCCTGAGGTTAAGAGTCTCATTATTATTATTCTGTTAAGGGAAAGTCGCACCGCGTGGCTTTCCGATAAGTGTTTCCGACATGAGTCTTTTTATCTAGCGTAATTCCCAAATATTTGACCTCCGTTTTTCATTTCACCTCCATATCATGTAACCTTATGACTCTCAGGTGAGCTTACGGCTTACGTCTCCTAGTGAATGGTACTCAAAGGACCACGCTTATTGGCCGGAGATGACCAAGAGGGAAGAGTTATTCCCAAAACTTAAAAAGATGGCGAAATTGACCGTGAAGGTTTGCCCTCAACCTCCATCGAAGTGCTCCATCCACACGTACTTCATGCCTCTGTGTTACCCAGGCTCGGGAATGTGTAGGGGTCCTTACCCTCACATGACATCGCACAAAAAATCGAGTGCACTTTTCGTGTGTGTATCCGCACCGGATCCTGAAAATCCCCATGGATCACATCCTCAATCAATGTTTCTTTTGCCTTAGATGTATTGTGAGGCGCGGCCAAAGAAGTCCCCACCTTGCCTGGTCTTTACAAATGGCGCCCAACGTGGGACCTGAACTCACGTCCCTGAGGTTAAGAGTCTCATGCTCTACCAACTTAGCTAGCCGGGCACCATTTGTAGAGACAAATTGACATTTCGATGGTCAAAAAACCATTGTTAATGGCCTTAGAATGTCAAGGCAGGGCGGGAATCTCAGAGACCATGCTAATGGTCGTCTGGCCATCGGAAAGCCAATTAGTCATTATAACATAGCCTGCGGCCTACAATATACTATCGTATCCAGGAAAATTTAGATCGTCGTCCATGACAATCACCTCACAGTGATACTATCTATAAAAGCTTTCGTTTTCCATGCAGGCTTCATATGTCGCCTCCCTTAGTGTTTGGGTGACTTGGGTTTAGCTGGTAATTCGTTCCCCTCGACTCCGAGCAGGCTGATCCTTACTATTAGATATGGGTTGTTATATTCATTAATCTTTCCCTTCCTGATGGAGTTCACTCCCTCTCTCTTCTATAGTGCTGGGTAGACACATTTTTCACACAATTATGAATAAGCCAATTCAATCACGCAATATACAGAGTAATTTTTCGGTTTTATAAGCTTGCCAGCTCTATGCTTAGAGGTAATGTATCATATATAGCAATCAGGATAGAATAATGAAGTAAATTTTAATCGACATTTAGTCAGACTCCCCCTCGGACACCACCTTGTCGTGGTGGGGGAGCCTGTAGTAGTTTACTACTACACTAAGGGTGTCCAAAAATATGAATATGGAAACGATGGATTTAAACTCTCCAAGTGGTAAGAAGTCACAGACTTCGAATCCACCCGCGACCATGAGCAATCATGTCGCGGCCGAGGCGCGGATTTTGGAGGCCTCACCACATTCATATTCGCCTACAGATCAATCTGGCATGCTTTCCGACTCAGTGGAAAGTTTGCACTTGGTGCCTACGGCGAAGTTAGCCAGAAAGGAAAGTACGGAAACTTTCAAATTGGGAGAAACTGGAAATCCGACTACGGCTGAATTCTGTCTGTCAGAACCTTCTCCTTCATCCTTACCAGGAAGAGCGGAAGAACGGGAAGCTGGTGACGTGGACGCTACTGGTTTAACGCCGGTGTGTGGAAATGGATCTAAGCGGTCCGGACACCGTGAACCTGGAAAGGCCCGAAGCCGAGGGCAGAAGGGAGCACTGCGAAGGAAGATGAAGCACCTTGGGAATGAGGACATGGACGTGGCTGTACCACTAGGCGCGGTAACGTCCAGAGAAATCGGACACAAGGAAGCGGAATCTCCGGCGGAAGGTGGGGATAAACTGGAAACCCCGGTAAGATCCACACTGGACGCACCAGACTCTTCTGTCAGCGACAATAGACTAAGTTTATGTCGAAAAACATAAAGATTGGTCAAATCAACCTGCAGCATGCCAAAGCTCCCTCCTACCTGTTGGCAGCGAGAATGACAAAGCTGCAGGATTTCCCCTATATCTTTCTGGTGCAAGAACCGTGGGTTCGATTTAAGAGAATCTGTGGCATTGGATCAGTAAAGGGGGCTAGGATCTTCTACGACGAAAGATCCATAAGACCGAGAGCTTGCGTCCTGATGTCAAGACGGTTAGAGGCAACTATGCTGAGACAATATTGTTCCCAGGACTTAGCTACGGTCATCATACAATACCAAATAAATGGCGAGAGGAAAAACATCATAGTTGCCTCCGCTTATTTACCCTATGATTCTTTGTATCCTCCACCGACGCAAGAACTTAGGGATCTGGTGGCGTATGCAGAATCAAGTAGTCTCGAACTCTTAATAAGTTGCGATGCGAATGCTCAACATATTTGTTGGGGCAGTAGCAAATGCAATCCAAGAGGAGAGAAGCTATTTGATTTCATCACTTTAGCTGGTCTTATGATTGCAAACGTAGGGTGCGCCCCTACGTTCGTGGGACCGAGAAGAAGCGAAGTAATTGACCTAACAATCTGTACCCCAAAATTGTTAGAGTTGATTACACACTGGCGAGTGCTAGACGAGGTCTCACTGTCAGATCACCGATATCTAGAATTCAATCTGACTATTGCGGGCGAACAGTCTGCAGTACAAAGGCGGAACCCTAGGAAAACGGATTGGGCAAAGTTCAATGAACTTCTTGGCAATAAAGTACAGTTCCCTAGGCGACTAAGGACTCCTTTGGTGCTGGAAGATGAATTGAAAGCTCTGAACGGCACACTTTTAGAGTGCTATGAAGAGGCTTGTCCTATTTCCCGAGGCCAAAGCGGTAAAACGGTTCCTTGGTGGAACCGAGAACTGCAAAAACTCAGGAAATCAACCAGGCGACTTCTAAATCGTGCTTGCAAAAGTAACAAGGACGAAGACTGGTTAAATTTCAGGAACTCACAACGTGAATATAAGAGGCTCGTGAGGTGCTCGAAACGAGACTCCTTTAGAGCGTACTGTGAGGAACTGGAAGGCGAAAGGGAGACTTCAAGGCTGTGCAGAGTCCTCAAAAGGGATGAGTCGGCCAAGTTGGATTCTCTTAGAAAACCCGACGGTACTTTCACGAGCTCCAGACTGGACTCAGTACAGACCCTCCTGGAAGTACACCACCCGGGAGAACGGGTGAGAGAAGTGGTAGGGGGAGAGTTGACGGTTCTTGCAACCCCTTCAACACGCAAGTGTTGCAAGGGGAACTGGAACACTGCGAAAGCGGTTGTTACCCATGAAAAGGTGAGAGCTGCTATACTGTCCTTTGAACATTTCAAAGCACCTGGCATGGATGGCATCTATCCGGCCAGGCTAAAGGAGGGTATGGAGCATTTAGAGCGACCTCTAAGAAATATTTTTCGAGGATGTCTTGCTCTGGGCTATGTGCCTTCTTCTTGGCAACAGGTTAAGGTAGTTTTCGTACCGAAACCTGGGAAAGATGACTATTCTAATCCAAAGAACTTCAGACAGATCAGCCTGACTTCATTCTTGCTGAAAGGTTTGGAGAGACTGGTGGAGCGTCATATTCGTGGAAACGCACTTAGGTCACACCCACTTAGTGAAAACCAACATGCTTACCAACGTGGAAAGTCCTGTGAGTCTGCTCTTCATTCTTTGGTCACAAAGATAGAGGATGCAACTTTGAATGGTGAGTACGCGATGGGGGTGTTCGTGGACATTGAAGGGGCTTTTGACTGTGCGCCTTTTCAAAAACTTTGTGATGCCGCCAGAGCGCATGGTGTTGATGATGCTTTAATTAAGTGGATCCATGCTATGCTAACGCAAAGATTGTTGTGCGCTGAGGTAGGGGTCGATCGCTACCTGACTACGGAAGCGACGAAGGGCTGCCCCCAAGGAGGTGTGCTTTCGCCACTTCTGTGAAGTATGCTGATCGACTCACTGCTTTGCGAACTGCAAAATTTGCCAATACACGCTCAAGCTTATGCTGATGACGTAGCTGTACTTGCTGTTGATCGGGATCTTGGAACGGTGTGTAGGAACATACAGCGTGCCGTTGATTTGATAGACAGCTGGTGCCTTAGACATGGTTTGTCAGTTAAT
Organism: Hermetia illucens; assembly: GCF_905115235.1. Taxonomy (NCBI): domain Eukaryota; kingdom Metazoa; phylum Arthropoda; class Insecta; order Diptera; family Stratiomyidae; genus Hermetia; species Hermetia illucens. Next base: position 144,044,169 of record NC_051852.1, read on the forward strand.
CCAAATAAAACCACAATGGTTTTATTCACACGAAGGAGAAAACTGGATGGACTTTGTCTCCCTGAGATGAGGGGTACTACCCTTCAACTCTCCGAAGAAGTGAAATATCTGGGAGTCACTCTAGATAAAAAACTTCTTTGGAACAAACATGTAGAGGTAAAGATGAAACGAGCTCTCACAGCTTATGGGCTGTGCAGACGGACCTTTGCCTCGACATGGGGACTCAGGCCTCATGTGGTAATGTGGATATACGTTGCCATCATTAGGCCGATGTTCGTATATGCATCCGTAGTGTGGTGGGTTAAGGTGAGACAAAAAGGTTTTCACCGTAAACTAGCTGCACTGCAAAGAACTGTTTGTCTGGGTATCACTGGTGCCATGAGCACGACATCCGGCGCAGCTCTGAATGCATTACTCAATTTGCAGCCCCTGGATATATTTATTCAAAGCGCTGCAATGAGAGCAGCTCATAGGCTAATTCGATTAGATCTATGGGAAAACAACGGATATGGGGGGCACAGAGCATTGGAAGAGCTACTGAGGGGACTGAATCCAGTTCTTACAATGCCTTCCGATTCTCGTGTCCCCATACATCTGTTTGGTAGAAGATATGAAGTTACCCTGAAGCGTGGAGAGGACTGGGAAAACCCAGAGGAATGCGTGGCGGGATATACGGAAGTCTTCTACACCGATGGCTCAAAAACAGAAGAGGGTTCTGGAGCCGGAGTCTACCTCTCGAATAAAAACGAGAAATGGGCTTTTCCTTTGGGACAATATGCAACGGTTTTTCAAGCCGAAGTTTATGCGATCCTAAGGGTGGCAAACTGGGTGATTGACGAGCGGTTGAAGGGCAGGCGCATCGTAATCTGCAGTGAGAGTCAAGCTGCACTAAGGGCATTGAGCAGTCCTTTCATCACATCGAAAATCGTTCAGGAATGCAGAAACCGTTTGAACTCTATGTCTAGATTCAATACGGTGGAACTACTCTGGGTACCTGGTCACTGTGGCATAGAGGGAAATGAAATCTCGGACGCTTTAGCGAAAGAGGGGTCAATCTCCCCTATGCCGGGACCGGAGCCAGCAATTGGGGTATCAGTAGCATTGGCTAAATCTGTTTTCAAAAACTGGGAACAAGTTTCCCATAACGACAGGTGGCAGAGCTTAAATGCTGCTCGACACACCAAACTTTTCCTGCCAGAACCCAACATACGTACCGCAAAGTTTATCCTGTCGAAAAGCAGGAGGACTTACAGGTGTATTGTGGGCATTCTGACAGGTCATAATTCACTAGCTGGGCATATGTTCAGAATAGGAATTACCGAAGATGATACGTGTCCCTCCTGTAATGAGGAAGCGGAATCCACGGAGCATTTCCTATGTGAATGCCCCGCTTATGGACGCATCAGGCATCAGATCTTTGGTGCCGATGTCCTGCAATTGCGACGGGTTGCATCACATCCACTAACGGAAATCCTGCGATACGTTAACGAATCCGGAATATTCCGTTAGACGGGGGAGGCGAGTACAATGGGCCAACGCGGCCTGAGTGCTCAGAAGCTGTAGCTTCTCCCCCACCATACACACACACACACACACACACACACAGTCAGAGGCACTGATCAATTTTTGACAAACAAGTGTTATTTGAGTATCCCTTGAAATTCGAGTTTAAGTCTATCGGTATCTCTAGTTGCCTAGTACACGGTTTCCGGATAAGCGCATATAAGACTAAACCAGAATTTTCGCCTCTTACATATTAGGTCTCACTGTTCGCTTATTCCACCGAAATGTTAGGGCTGGAAATAATAACAATGGGGTCAAGCAGTAGCAGGCAGGATAGGCTGATGCGGAACATAGCTCCCTAAAAACCAACCTACTTCTTTTTGAGGATGATATCTGGCTCTCCAGGAGCTAAGCCTCTTATCTATATCATCGTGTACAAAGTAACACTACTATTAACAAAACTTTGGGAATCTAGAATGAGGAGTCAAAAAACACTTCCCCCAATCCATGATGTGATGAGATCCATGCCCATTGGATAATTAGCAGTAGGGGATAACTGATTGCATTCGAGCCTTACTGATACTTGGTCATATTAGTGTATAAGTTTGACTTTACCGTACTACGGGGGTATCAAACGAGTAATCAAATTAATAACATAAAGAAGGTAAACAATTACAAACAAGCAGGACCGCGTAAACTGACCAACCAGGCGGAGACACGTCTCTACAACATTGATACCCAGATGACTACACCCAAAAAGGGAAAAGTTGAGAGGTCATGCAATGGGGTCAAAGTGAACCTATTGCGAAGAACAGAACCGAAACAACACTGTTCAAAAAGCAGAAACCAGAAAAAGTAAACATTTCCAGAACAAATACCTACGAGGAAGGAACAGGAAGTGATCGAAGATTTTCTCGTCATGCAGATATAGGGGGATGTTGCTTGAAGTTCGTATTCACCGGCAAACGATTTCGACCAGGTCATATACAGGTGGACTGCGCGACGGATGATACTACTGATTGGCTTAGGTCCATAGTCCCCAAATTTTTATGCTGGGAAGGAGCAGAATTGTCGACATGTGCGGGGGATAATATACTATTGGTACCAATGGTGACAGTATATTCTGTTAAAGCCGCAGCGCTAGAGAGAGAGGATCTTATGGACTTCCTAATTGCTCAAATTGATTATGTCCATAGGCAATTACAGAGATTCTTCAGAGCAAGGTGGGGGCGAAGACAGATTCCTCTTGATCGAGGATCGCGGTAAGATATTTCGGACGGGATATGCGGTGGAAAAGCTAGCGAAGTTCCCGAAGGAGGCGACGGGGCTATAGAGGCTGTATTAAGTAGGAAAATAGGCCTGGACCCTTTGAGGGAGAGGAAGTCGACACTTCGACAGTGTAGAAAGAAACGAAGCCAATGGCCGGTACTAAGATAGCCCAAGTAAACCTTTACCATGCAAGAGCTGCATCTGCAGTGATTGCAATTGCAATCTCCACGGAAAACGCTATAATAGGGCTATCTCAACTCAGATTCGTGGTCTGCAAGGAGAAATTATGCAGGTAATTTGAGACTCCTCCTGCGCAAAGCCAGGGGCTTATTAAAATATATATTTATATATTTCACTATTCCTGAATGAACACCTCGTGACCATCCAAGTTTCACTGAAAGCCGAGGAGAGAACTCGGGAGGCGGTCGGGGTGACGACATCTGAATCCCACGAAAAGAAGATGCTACAACTGCTCGAAGTCTTGAGAAGCAGTGATACAAGCCGAAGAGGTGTGCACTTTCTTGAATTTATTCTTAGTAATTAGTAAGAAATATACATTGGAAACATCTAGTATTTTTAACCTGTTCTCGACGTAACTCCAGGGAACAATCTGATGAATGGGCTGGTCAAGAATTGGATGGTATCCGATGAGCCCTCTATATTGGATCATAGAATAATTAGGTAGGACGTTGAGGCCAGCTGTACGGCTTAGACAGTGAAGCCATCAAGCTATGTACCCCAGTAGAACAGGAACCTAACCAGGATAAGAACAGAGGTTCCAAGACTCTCCAACAGAGGAAAACAAACCGCTGACTGCCCAAGGTTCAAAAAATACAAAACGCAAGTTGCAATACTTGGAAGTTGGGAACGTATCAAAATTCCTGACATACTATAGTTAATAGGTACGCTATAATTAGTAAAAGGGCTACACTAGCTTTTCTAGGACGCAGCGCAACTCTGCTTGCCAGAATTTATTATTTGGACTGGAAAGAAAGAAACTATGAACCGTCAATTTGCCCATGCTCGCTCAGCAGCTGCGTGACAACTGTATCCCAGAAACTAGACTTGACAATAAGATACTAAACTTCGAGCTCCCCAAAGGGTACCTCATTTTTCGCTGAGACAGAGGCCGGCCTGACTGTAATTAGACATTGACTCTACACCGAATCCATCTTCTCCGCCTCTGGCTCCTCCGATTGTGCTGCATTAGACATACCTCCGTTCAATTCCATTCCATTCATTATATTTTTAAGGTTTTGTGTAAACACAATGATAATACAAGAGCCCTGGATCGGAGGCGACCGAACCGTCCAATGGCTCCAAAGCAAATATTATAATTTATACCTCAGCGCAAGAAACATTGGTAGGGCCAAACCTAGATAATGTATCCTCACGAACAATAGTCTACACGCTTTTCTGCGTCCGCACCTGAATCCCAGCGACCTAGTAGTCGTGAAACGTGTTTATTTCTTCGGCTTACATGGCTCACGATCGACCAACTCCACCAAAAAAACTGCATTATTTCACGTCGACCATAGCAGTTAAGAAGGCCAACCTGTTGATAGACTCCAAAGTTTTAGGACAGCATGGAAATCAACACACAAATTTATCGGTGTGTAACAGGGGCAATATATGTACCTTGCGGAGAACAGTAACGTAGTTACATAGTTGAATACTTCTGTCTAGATCTTGCCACAGAGGTCTCCAAACCTTGCAGAGATCGCAGGAGAATCGACTGGAGAGAGTTTGGTGAAGCTATCAAGAACAAATTCTGTGGCGCGCAAATTGGTAAAATTGGCACGACAGACGAACGGGATTTAAAGGTCGGAGCTCTAGATATGACATTCGAAACCGCCTTTAAAGCCTCGTCTCCTCCTAAATACAGCAAAAAGACATCGCCACTGTGGTGGAATGAAGATCTGTCCAGACTCAGGAAGCTGACCATGAAGATCTTCAACTTCTAGTGCAGGCAAAAATATTAGCAACCATACAAGGATTACTTGAAGAAGTTTTATTCGGCCATCAAGATTGCCAAAAGGATGTCCTGGTTGGTCTATTGTCAAAACAATCAAAACACCAGCGAATCTGCAAAGCTCAGCATATAAGAACCCATCCTTTTTTAAAAACTTGAAGGGTGCTGGAAGAATTCATCTGATGAAACCCTGCAGTTGCTATTCTAACTCACTTCCCAGCCAACGAGGAGTACTGTGAGTCAGGGTCTTATTTGGAGAGTATACAGCTGCAGTCGTGCGAGGCTATCAAATCGGCAATTACTGTGGATAAAAGCGGCAGCGCTATAAAAAGCTCCTCCGCCTATACATCTTTGTGCCCAGATGGCATAATGGTCATCTTTCTACAGAAGCAGCAAAAAAGGGTTTAGCCGTGAGTTATCGAGATTCACTAAAGCTGTATCTCTTTGGGGTACATACCACAGTCTTTCAGATGCGCACGAGTGGTTTTCATTCCGAAGGCGGGAAGGTGCGGCCATGAATCCGCATAAGACTTTCGATTAATCAGTCGTTCCTCTTTCGTATAGCGTCCTGGACGACACGATTATGTAGAGAACGCCTTTCTCTAAGTCTCATCACACCTATATCAAACACTAATCCTCAGAAGCTAAATTCATGATTGAACATATAACTGCGAGTTAAGAAAACCTGTATAGCCTGGGGTCTCCGGTCAAAGATAGTTTTCTGGATATACAGCTTTCTTGTATGCTTATCAAAAAGTGCAATAGAACGAAATTTGAAATTGAAATTTGAAAACCGGGTATGCAGGGACTACTGGAGCTTTCCAATCCTGCACCTCCTGTCCATAGACCTCCAAATTAAATACGTTATAGCATGCAGTGCGATGACATACGTGAGTAACAAGCATAATAAAGCCGGCGATATCCTCAGTGCTAGTGGGGCAGTGCAGAAACGCGCTTTAGAGTCTGGGTGACACACTCAAAGTCGCCTTCCTCTAGGTTCCTGGTTATAGGAACATACAGGATAATAAGTGCCACATGCAAGCTGAATTTGATGACAAAACCTTCCTGTGAACTTTCAAACCAGGGCAGAGTGGAAGACCGGCAGCATGCTGCAAGGCTATGGCACAGTATTGTCTACCGACGGATCCAAAATGGTCTATGGAGTCGGTTCGAGAGTTATCTTGAAAGAACTCCCAGGATTCGCCAGTGTATCCCATGCGGAAATAATTACGATACTGGAAGCCTATTGATAGCTGGTGCAGGTTTTGAGGCCTAAGCGTAACATCGGCCAAGCAGCCGTTAAGGCATTGTACTCAGTTGAGATATCCTCCAGGCTGGCGGGGTAGTGCAGGAGCTCCACGCTCCGTTGTGGTGGAAAGGGGCGGTTTCACGGAATGGCCAGGAGAGGCTTTGCTTCTCGTAGTCGTTCGCCGGGTACAGTCTTTGGGCCGCTGGCGACACTGTAGGATGGAATGTTTTCACACTACTTAGCAGCCGCGGAGATGACGAAGGCTCACCCCCTGTGTAAAGTTAAAGAGGGCTTGTCCCGCCTATAAAAAAAACCCGATCAAGAGCTCTTGTGCCAGATGTGTGCAAATGCATACAAGTTTACCGCCGTCTGAACCGGGAATTAGGACCATGCCACCAGAGTCGTCATGCCCTACAATTTACATTGCCAAAGCTGCGGAGAGGAGAAAGAAACCCTCAGGCATTTCCTTTGTCATTACCTAACTCTAGCTAGAGTCTGGCTACGGACACTAGGTAAACCATTTTTTGAGGACCTCAGAGAGAACTCTAGCAGCACGGTGGGAGAACTACTTTCCTTTGTAAATGCTACGGGTTCACTCTGAAGATCTAAGTCGGCCGGTTTCTGCTTCCTTACTCTTACACAGCAGGCGTAGTAGGTAGTTTAGGAGTTTGTGGCGTTAAAATGGCGCACTACAGCGCCAATTAAGCTACTCGGAGTGGCCATCTACCTATCTTACCTACTTTTTATCGACAAATGCTCACCAATGTTACGCTGGATGAAAAAAGTTAGGGAAGCATGGTTCGAAGTCGCCTTCAGCGGTAAAATGACCATCTCCAAACTCTTGTGAGATCCACCAAGGACCCAATTTACCAGGTCCGGAATATACGAAATTTCCTACGCTAATTAAGTATAAATGGGGATTCCGATGGTCAGAGAACCTAAAGAGAGGTCGAAGTTAGCCGAGAGCGTTGTCTCTGTCCTATCGGGCTGACCTTAGTAGACGACAGGAGTTAATAAGGATTTAATTACCCACTAGTTACCTAAGGTAAGAAACACTCAAACCCTAACAATTTGGAAAGCGATAGAAGAGACCAAATATGAATATCTCTAAATTATTAAAGATTTTAGTAAAGCGAAAGGAAACGGTTTCGAAATTTTTGTTTTAACTAATTGGATGTTCGTTGAAGAACCTCTTAAGACATTACCCTTTTTCGCTGTACTTTAAGCTCATTTGCTTGGCTTACTTAACATCCAACAATATTACCGCTAAAGAATCCAATAAAAATCTCCTTCCAAGATTTTTTTTTCAAATCCAAGATAGTTGAACGAATAGCCAGCAACACTACTCGGTAACAAAGTAGCTTTGCATTCAAAGCCCCGCAGAAAAAGGAAGCAAGAGGCTACTGTAGCAGCATTATATCATATCCCGCATAAAAAAGTAAATCCTCCTCTGACTAAGCATGCAGCCGCCAGGATCTTTGTGCATTTGAAAACGCGAAATAATATGATATCTCCGTCTTATGTTTTATATTCGCAAATTGCTATGGCTTGACTTGGCATCAGCTCCGCATGCAATGGCAACGCGAACCTTAATAACATTACATCTTCATACTTTCGACATCAAGTCGCAGGATGACTCCTTGTGAATGAATTATTCTCCGTTAGCTCGAGTCATTTTCAACGACTTTGGTGCACCCTCCCCGTCTTCCGCAGAGCTACATCTGTCTGCGCTTTGTTTATAATATTAACTTGACACCCCTCCCGGTTTTTATTATTGTAGTGATTGCAGGACGGAATGCCTCATTTAATCCTGGAATTTATTTCTAATTTAGCTATTTGGAAAGGTTGTTGGGAAATGAGAAGATCCGGAGAAAATTAGAGACAAGGCTTGGTAATAGCGGAAGGTTTAGGGGGGATTTGACACGGCTTCCGCATGACGCTGGTCGGAATGGCCGCTGCAATGGCGAATGTTGCTTGATGAGAAGTTTTGTATTATGTGGTGCGATGCCAAATTATTTAAGATAAGGAATTGATGGGTTTGACAGGATGTTTTGAAACTTTGTATTATCTGATAATGGGACATTTGCTCAATTACGCGAGAATGTTCCAATGTGGAAAGGAGTAACGCAAAGGGAACTTTGGTAACATTTGGGATTATAGCCATCAACTGGAAGATGCTTCGTGATTTGTCAGAAGAGTTCAGACATTTCAGAATTTATAGAGGATTTTTTTTTTGTTCTAATAGGAGGAAATTTTCAAAAAACTCCAGAATTCACGTACCCTAAGATTATGGGAGGCGGTTACCCACCAAAACCATGTCTTCCTCAGCTTCATTTGCAAATTGCAGTTTCGCATGTGTAGTACCAGCAGTAGCACCACCTTAAACAAGGGGATGATCTTCAAAAGAGTGTCTTTAGTTGGTACCAAAGGTAGGTGACTGGTAAAATCTGCGGAAATGGTGGCGTACGCAGTCAACCTGTATGTTCTTGCCCGATCGATGCTTTGTGCGCAGGAAGTGTTCGAGTATTTCGAATCGAAAGTGGGTGACCTGAGGCTCAATGAATCCAAAACGAAATACATGACTAGACTACTAGAGGAAGCGATCTCTGGATCGAGTTTATGCCCTCGGCAATTTGTCCTTTATAATGGTAGTCCTTTTGCTAGTTTCAGAATAAAGTACAATAACGTCCGAGGAGCAGCCAGCGGCCATCTGGCAACACCTCGGAACGGACTTGGGGACAGGAAGCCCACCCAAAGGCAGAAGGTGAAATCGTCAGGGTAGATGTCGGGGAAGGAGAGAATTTCAGGCCCCGCGGAACAGCTGGAGGGGAACCCGGCCCTCTAAAATCCAAGTTCAAAGCTAACAATCGTCCTTCAACTCCAGGAGCAGTTACGTTGCCGTCGAAAAAGAGAGGGTTCTATCGCAGCAGCAGTTTTAGAAAAATGGAGATCATCAGCAGCATCAGACCATATTCTGTCGATATCAAAGCTGAATACACTCAACTTAAAATACGTTCGGTCGCAAAGCTTTCTACATGGAGAACCCTACGCTCTCGATTAAATCGCGGCTACTCCTGACCACGCAGGAGCTCTTTGAAGTCTTAAAAATTAAGCATATCCTTGAATCAAAATTTGGTCCTAAAAAGGCAAAACCAGTCGAAAAAGTGAAGTGTCAGGTCTTCGGGTATATCGCCCCAAACTATCCATTTGTGCACAGATGTGTGAAGTGCCAGGAAGCCGTCCACGTGGGGAATGCCTGGAACCCACAAATGAAATACCACAATGTTGTATTCGTAGCCAAGCTAGCCATCCTACCAGCTATCACGGGTATCCAGCCTACAAAGAGATCAATTTCCATTTCGCGTAAATAACTCCCAATCAGTAATATCATAACAAAATCTTTTCACACATTTTCCACTTCCTAATGTCGGGGATAGCTCTTTATGAAACTCTTTAACTTCACCAGTTGACCATTTTCTATGGGTGACCTCCACTTTGAACTTCAAACGCAATGCCGCCGATGTCAATAGCAAAAACTGCTCCAAATTTTCATAGGTGATGTGCTTTAAATCGTTACAAAAAATTCTTATTTCACCCAGTTAGAAACAAAGCATTGGGATTAGCAGACCGAAAACATCAAACCAAATGTAATCTCCGGTTGGGATCCATTCGGTCACCAAACTATGAAAGGGCAATTGCGGTGTCATTGTCGGTTTTATAGTCAACATCCTCCCCAATCAAAGCGGTTGTTCAAATCCACTAATCGACAAAGATAATCCAGGTAGCAGACATTACGGATGAGACCATCTCTACTCGAATGTATCTGGACAACTCGGTCCATCCGCGAACGTCTTCATTCAGACTACACGTCTTCCACTTGTAGGTCGGGGAATTGTCGTTGCCATTTGCTGCGAAACTGCAGTGTCCTCAAATACTCGTTGCAACTGCAGCGCCAGAATCCACGCTCGATGCGACGAAACCAGCTAGTGCCTTAGTCGATTACCTGGAAAATCGACACCCCCATAGTTTTTGGCATGGCAAGAAGCGATCATCCAAGTAAACAGTTGGCCGGAGATAGGGCAAATTTGTCATTTGGGTCGTCTCGAAAAAGTATGATCGGCCTGACGGTAAGGTAAGCTTTGATGCACACAGCCAATGAGCAAAATTGTTGCAACCAGAGGGGTTGCCACCAACCAAACGGGTCAATTGATGTTTGGCTCACTTGACCGCTGCTTCCTCAAATCAACCTGGTGAGGGGCGTGAGGGAATATGAGCTGCCGGGTACCAAGATCTGGTTCTTTCTGATATAAAGATTGTTGAATCCAAGTGGGTCAACTTATTTGTGCCAAGGGAAGCTGTACCATTATTGCTGCAGAGGTCGATACATAAATTTCGACAGCCTGTGAAACGAACGCATCGAGAAATGCCTGAGAGATGACATCCTCGACCACCTCCATTTGCACTGCTTGCGTGGCCTTCCATACAAATTTCGCAAAGTATGCCTTCTCCGTGGTGTGAGACCGTTTGGTGCCCAAGCGCTCTATGAAAGTTTTTTTTTTTTTTGGGGTAGGGTAGGTGAATGCATTTACGCACACAGTGTTGGACTCCCGATTCAGTACGTTGTCGGACTACCAACTAAACACCTCCCCATCGTCAGAGAGCTAGTCTGGAACCGTTTGTCACATTACTTCGGGCCAGCCCCCGAACTCTCCCGCCTTGCGGAGCCTTCAAATCAGGGAATTCCTTTCACCAACGGGAGGGGAGAGGAGGAAGGGAACTGTCAGTTCAAGGAACCCCCTGCCATCCGGCTCCTCCACCGGTCGAGTTCTATCTTCTTAGCAACGAGAAGGGCCCGAACGTAATGGGCAACACGGTTCCAGATGTCAGCAGTCCTCAGCATCTCTTCCACAATGTTGTCTGGAGAGAGATCCCCTGTATGAAAGTAACAAATAGTCATATGCACCTGAAGTACAACAACTTTAGCCAGTGTGCGGTTCTTGCTCATTCATCCCAAGTGTAGTCACCCTTGATCATCTAGCTACGGATTGAAAGGAAGGAGAGTGCTTGCAGCTCCGTAATGAAGACGATACTTTGTTCGATCTGTAACACAAGATTAAGTGCCTAGCCCAATTCCTTAGCGCTAACTATAGAGGTACCTAGAAGATGTCGCCGCGGAGGAGTCTGACGTCTTATTCGAGCCACGGTACCCAAGAAACGCCGATACTAGCTGAAGCAGAAGCGAGATGACTCTCTTGTCGAGATCGTGATGAGTAGAGATGGTCGGAGCACGAATACACACATCAGGCCTTGCCACCGAAGAGGATGGTAGAGGAAGAGAGGAGGACTTGGTTCGCACAATCAGCACAATTCTCGGCTGATGTCACATAACGCCAATCCGCCCTGGAAGTGAGGCCTATAATTTCCTCACTCGATTTGACACATACGGTTTCAGTTACGTTGGTGCACAATCAGCACGATTATCGGCTGATCTAATATAACGCCAATCCGCTCTAGAAATGAGGCCTGAAATTTCCTTACTCGATTTGACACACACGGTTTCAATTACGTTGGTTGCTTTTAAATCCAGTAAAGCACGACTAATATGTTAACGGAATATCCACTAATGGCAACCGTGACTGCTCGTTGTCTACCATAGCTTCCGTGAGCTGCCGTGAGCTCCAACCTCAGAATTATAGCATGACCTTGTGCCCTGGCCACCTTGAAAGGTGCTAGCTTTGTACGCGCCGCAACTTTTTGGTCCTGGATATGCGCGTAGACAACTGCAGCACAGGCGTGGATGCTGGAGTCTGTGAAACCGTGAAGTTCCAATGTGTGTGTAGAAAACATGCCTGATCAGGATGGAATACGCAATCTGTTGAGATTATCCAAGCCATTACTAAAGGTTGGCCAAGTCTGCACCATAATACCTGTGAGACAAGTCTCCGAATCCAACCAAGCTGTTCAAAAAAATTGAATGATAATCTTGTTCTGGAAGGGGATGAACGCGCAGCAATTGCCTTAGTCCTCATACTCCATCATAAAGGCTACATACTTTTCCTAGAGCTCTGGGTTAGATGGAAACGTTGCTACAAACTGTAAAATTGCCTTAATACCAGGAGTCGCCCAAATTTTTTACTCACGCTCGGAACTGGATCTACACCACGCGATGTAGCTACTACTAATGGGTGTCTGCAGAATACGGACGCAACAGCGTTCCTCATTGTGATGACTAGCATCAAGAAGCTTCTCCTGATGCCTGGAACTTTGAACGAGATCATCTAAACGTAGCTCCTCGTCGCCAAAGTGCACAGTTAGTGACTGCACGGGCATCTGTATTGGCGGCATTGCTGAAGCTCAACCCAATACCACCCAATCAAATCGAGTTGACTGTGTGCAGGTTTCACCATTGCGAAAACCAGATTCCATGACGAAACTCCAAATATTTGCTCCGAGAAGAATGTCAACTCTTATCGATGCTCCGGACGTTGGATCCACCAAGTGAAAATGAGTTCATCGCGACTGATCTAGTTGCACTGTCGAGAATGCCGGAGTAATCATCGTCAGAACATCCGCTCCTAGGCGGAGAGTAAACTCAGAGTAGTGACCACAAAAACAGGTTCATCTAGCCAAAAGAAGGTATCGCTCTAAGGCGTACCACACCCACATCCAAATATCTCCTCCGTAGTTGGAGCCGCTGCGCCAAATGAGACGTTATAATTCTCACCTGTGAGCCAGAGTCGCATAATACTCGGAACAAATGTTACTCCTCAAACTTGCCAATCGTGTAGAGTCGCGACGTTGCCAAGAAGTCTACTGCGTAGTCCCTCACCAAAGAAAAAATTAAAAGTTCCCTCTCATCTGCCTAATCGAACTTATATCTCTATAAGTTTAATGTGAGCACCTGTCCATTGAATCTAATCCAACGGTCTTCTTAAGCCACGGATTGATTTTGCGACCACAATCAGAGCCCCGCTAAGACAAACACAACCATACGAGTCTATACTGAGTGCGCGGCATAGTTTATTCGTACTGGTGGATGCAGGAGCTAGCTAAATCCCTACCGAACTTTTCAATGCAGCACCCTTGTTAAACCGCAACATCACGTTTGAGGACCGAAGGTCTCTTGTTCACTCCAGCCTAACCACAGTCCCCATGAAGCTCCCACAAGGAGCAACCAGATGAGTCCCTGTGCAGACTCGAGTCTGATCGCCCTGATTACGCTACAGCCACTTGGTTTCGGTTTGGCCGACAGGGTTGCTGCCCCGTTCTCCTTCCCGCCAAGTTTTGCTCCGCCCACTTGGACTTGTGGAAACGCTCTGCGGCTGCTGGAAAGATGTCAGGTTTTGGACTAATGCCTACTGGAGATGCCATCTGCAACACCTGCCGAAGATTCCTTAGAAGGCTTTAGCATCGTGGCGCCTCGAACCTCGGTTGTAAGAACACTGTCAATGACTACAGCCAACAATAAAACGAAGTACTTCACGACCATGCCAAAGTTCTCACGAAATAACCGTCGATTGCAACGAGAAACTGGTTTTAGTCTATCACTACCCCAATACGCATCGTTTGTATCCTCAATGGAAATACCAAACTGTTAAAAGCAAGTAGATTTTAGAGTCTTGGTGAATCGTGGAAGAAATGCTGCCTTTTAGCATATGCACATCGGCATCAGATTGTCACTGAACAAGGTGCATGAAATGTACATCCCGCAAAGCTGCGCAAAGCATTACAATTGGTGCAGAGAAGAAATAGTGTTGGGCGCAAAACACTACGCCGCAGTACACCAGCTGCTTTCTTTTCAATTCAGACTACATTCCTCCGTATTTCGGCCTGAATAGGCGCCCGAACAAATAAAATTTTAGGATCACAAAGAATTCCTCGGAGAGCGTGCTATGCCACACCTTCTTGAACACCTGCGCGATATCGAGAGAAGTGGCTAAGCTGGAGAAGCCATTCAAATAACTTTAGGAAGAAGGAAGGAAAAAAAAGTATAACGAAAGTACCACAGCAGCAACAAAAAAAACTCCTACCTCCGTCATCATACGGTAACCTCATCGAAATAATTTCACCCTCGACACATTTATTATACCCCATATGATACCCACCGATTGCCATTATCAATTAGAAGTAATTTCGAAATAAACCGCATAAATGGATCTAATCGTCTCATATAGAGTGAGGACAAAATGAATAATCAAATATTTACAACACATAATTGTAAGGGTTGGCCTGGGTTCCAGCAGGTTTCAGCATAGAATCACGTTTGCATAGAAGCCATAAGACATTTCAAAGGAACTCCCGCTCTCTGCAAACACCACCCCAAATCCTTACAGGTCTTGTGAGCTGACTTTCCGAGAAATTCGGGTGTGTGTTCATAAGACACGGATGTAAGTGAATATTTGAGGATACACTAAACCCTGTCTAGGGAGCATTATCGTGGTAATGCTGAAGGTATAATAAACTGTGGACCTACCGCCCTTTGATGAGGCTGCTCGTTGAGGGAGTCAAAAACCAAATTAAATTGAAAATTAAGGACATATCCACAAAATAGACTTGAGTATGTTAATAGGTTGCATGGACCACACATTTAGGTGGGTGACTCCTCTAATATATAAACACTGAAAATAGATATGGAATGACTGAAAAGCAGGACAAAGGGATGATAATTCCATTGAACCTGCATCTCAACCAATTACCGACACAATAGGTATGCAAAGCTATTCTGATATGTAATGCAACACTTCAGCCCTAACAGCAACTCAATATTTCCGGATCTGTAGGCATTTGATCGGAGCCCGGGTCAAAGCAATTTTGCATGCACAACTCCGAGTAGGGGCGGCCACCACTGAAGATTATTCTGAGCTCCAGCCTCCTGCACTCAGCCAGCAATATATTGTTGCAAATCTCCCACCATCCATTATCGGAGCCCCCTGCAGCCTGTGCTATGCTTGTACAGCTCCAGGACGATACACAACACACTACACAACATCCGGCTGAAAACTTTCACCAAAGTACACTCTGTGGTACCAAGTTTTGTGAAAAGTTGTTTGCTTTCTACTTGTCTGTCTCAGGCTGAGCGTTAACCACCTTAAATTCAACCCATGTCATTGTTATTTTAGATTCCAGTCCTTTTCTCGCCCCAACTCATAAGGCCGGGGAGGCAATCATCTTCGTCTCAAGTTGCACAATTTCCTGTACACACTTTCAATTTGTAACACGAAAGTTGTTACAGTTCGAACGTTTGGTAAGAAACTGAAAAGATACACCGTAAAGGAGGTGGGGAATTAGGTTGTGGTGTTAGGTAGCTTCTAGCCAGCAGTTCGGCAATGTGTCAAGATTAACTACTGGCGGACATGAAATTGGCTAATATGCCAGATAGATGGCAAAGAAGTATTGTATCAATTATTCTCGCCGGCAAAGTTCTTTGAAGAAGATATCAAATTTCGGTTTTCCTGGAAAGTAGTGCTAAATGAGTTTGAAAGTTGTCGGAAAGTCATCAACCGTAAGCTATTGCATTTTGATATTAATTTACGCCTTATGTGGACAAGAAATATTGCTTGCAGCCTGTTATCACTGATGATCATATTAGACATTACAATTACAGCTTATAAAAGTTTCAATGCGTGTTATTATCTGAAGAGCCTTATTTAGGCAAGAAAGTTCACTGCATATGTTGGGGGGGTAGATACAGTATAACAAACCCTCCGCAGGTGAAACACTTTGGCCCTCAAAGAAGCTGTCATTCTTTTTTAATACGTGACCTATATACTGCCACTTTCGTCTTTTAAGTAGATATCCATCAGTGTCTGCTCCTAGGGACTAATTAACGCTGTGGCGAGCCCTTTTAGTGCTTCCGACTTGTAAGACCATAACTGCTGTGATAAGCACAAAGTGAGTTGAATCCAGCCATTTAAGACCCTCAGAGCCAGCCCCTAGCATTCGCAAAGGGTAGCAGCTCCCGCGGTCTGCCCCTAGAGAACTCTTTCAGGTCCCCGAAGACATGTTTACCTAGTACCCCCAGTTTGACTCTAGCAAGCAGTGGAGTGATCGGAAAATCAAGTGCCTGTACCCTGTAATTTGGGGCTTAAAAATACACTCAAAGTCGTCCATGCTTGTCATAAGAAAGTCATAAGAGGGATATAAATTTGTGGGTTAGCAACCTGCTAGTTTGGAAACTTTCTTGCATCTCAGACAAGGACTAACCTCACCCCAATGACCTGTGGTTATCAAAACGGGCTATGATTGGTCTCAGGGATGTGCGCGCACTGCTCGTCATTGGTAGCGTGTGTGCACAGAATGCTCACTTTCTCCACCTTGGGCGAGAATTCCAGCAATATCAGCCAGACATTCTGGATCTAAGAGAAGTAAGATGGTGGGACTCTAGAGAGTGCTCCTCCCCCTTTTTCCACACTATTGGGACGTGCTTTTGTACTTTGAAGAGTCAAGTGGGAGCAGACGCGAATCTGATGTCGGGTTGCTTCTGACGGCTACCGCAAAGTGCGCTCTCTTGCGCTGGGAGCCGGTTTTTGACAAACTTCTGACTGCAAGATTCCAGTCTAACCTAAGATCTGTCACAATTGTACAATGCTATGCACCAACGAAGATTCCCGATATGGTGCGGTACGGATACATTCTACGAGCAATTAAACGCAGTTCAGGGAAGGCTTTCTAAAGGTGACATTGTGATCATGTTGGACGATCTGAATGCCAAGGTGGGATTTAATAACAACTTGCTCGGACATGTGATGGGGAAACAAACTCTTGGCGACCGCAACAGTAATGGTAGGAGGTTCATGGATTTTTGCAACTTCCACCGCCTCGTTATTGGTGGCATATTTTTCGAGCACACAGCCTGCCATAAGGTCAGTTGAGTTTCAATTGATCAACGAGCACTAGATTTAGGAGTTGTCTTCTGAATGTGCGTAACAAGAGAGGCGTTGACATTGGCCCTAAAAGGTTCACCAGCTAATGATAGCTTACATTCATTTGCGTGATGCTGAAATCCTTGGAATCTGGTAACTTTCACAGAGAGGTGAAAGTTAAGACTCCAACTCCAAAAAAGGGCACATGTTTTGAGTGTGACAACTGGAGGGGTATCTGCGTGCCTGCGGTCGTCACAAAGATATTGGCTAAAATAATCCTGGGACGCATCAAGGGTTAGGTGATTGCATTTACGCACAGAGTGTTGGTCTCCCCCAGTACGCTGTCGGACTACCAACTAAATACCGTTTGACACATTACTTCAGGCTCGCCCTCCTGCTGTCCCGGCTTTGGGAGCGTTCAAGTCTGGGAATCGCTTTCACCAATAGGAGGGAAGCGGAGAAAGGAAGTTGTTAATTCAATCCCTTCGCCGATCGAGTTCAATCTTCTTCGCAATAACAAGAGCCCGAACATTATGCGAAACACGACTCCTATTTTCAGCGCTTTTCAGAATCTATGTAACAATGTTGTCTGGAGGGAGCTTCCCAGTTTCTGCAATAAGCTACTGACGAAAGCCGTCCCACCTTTTACAAGAGACAAACACATAATCAGGAGGTATCGTCTTTCCAATCCTGTGCAGGTAAGACTGCAAACCTCCATGCTCGCTTAGAAGTTGGCTAAAGAAATAATCAATCTCACCGTGCGTTCGGTTCAGCCATGGGTCGAAATTGCCGATAAGCTGCGTAGTCCATCTGCCTCTTGGCTCATTTCGCCAAGAGATTCGTTGATGTTCTTCCCGGGCAACCACCTCTCTCAAGCTTTCACCCCTTTCGCCAGTAGATAGCTAGACGCTCCTTGACAAGGAGGGCAACGAAGATCACTCTCCGACACCTTATGACTGGTTATCAAACAGTATGATAAGCAGACGCCACCCGCAAAGCTCCCCGCCTCTGCACTTGAGCAAGACGCTTACGATGAACCTTCTCGTCAAGGGCATCGGCCCATACCTCCGCGCCATAGAGCAGAATCGACTGTGTTGCTCCTTTAACCGACTCAAGGTTGACACTTGATTTGCTCGAAGCGTCGGGGTTCTCTTTCTGGGCGGGATGACTACTTCGATTTTTCCCAGCGCAAGATTGAAACCATAAGCAGTCTGCTTCGCACCTGTTCAACAGTGCTTTCGGCAACAAGTGCCGCAACGTCGTCTGTATAACCAACCAGGCGCGATTCTTCGGACATTTCGAGTCTTGGTAGACTATCGTAGGAAGCGTTCCAGGGGTTCGACCCTAGGATGTATCCCTGTGCTACTCTCGACGTGATTTTCATCCTCCTCTGACTCACTAACATCTCATAGAACAGGGAGCGGTCTTTCAGATAAGCCTTCAATATCCGCAAGAGATAGCTCAGCACGTGGAATGAGTTTTCTAACATACCTAGTATATCTGTCCATCTTACGGAATTGAAGGCATATCTGACATCAAGCGTTACGAGGATCGTTATCAATCGGCGATGTACTGGTGATCACTTCCAGAGAAGTCTTCCAGGACTCGCCATCCGCCCACCGATGGTTTCAGAGATTCCGACGAAAAAATGGTGTCAGGGATACTTTCTTCGCCGTCTGGGCGCCCGAATGTTGGTGTGGATCAGGTGTTCAAAATTACAAGCCCGGTTCTTGCCTCCATTTCCAGAATCTGTTTCCTTTTGCACTCTGGCTGAAGCATGGCCCCTTCAAGGGTCCTAGCATTAAAATCACCAGACGCGCCACGATCACTGCAGCGAACGCAGATTTCGCTTTCATTGCAAGTCTTTACTTAGTGACCTACCTGACCGCATCTTCGGCATGCTGTCCTAGTGTCCGTTGTTTTCGGGTTTCATTATGAAGTGCAAATGTTTTGCCTTCCATCTGTTTAATAGGGAGAGCCGACGGTCTAGTCTCTCCTCGTTTCCTCCTCTTTGCTATTTTCTTTCAGTTTGTAGCCTCTTTATGTTTGGTTAGACGGGTCTCTGGCGGCGTAGTCAGTTGTTTTCTTCAGACAGGTTGCCTTCTTTCCGCTTTTCCCCCGTTTGCTTTACAGTGTTCTCAGCGGAAGTGCGGTTGTTTCTACTTCTCATCGTCTTCCGCCGCTCTCCACATTCGCCTGTGACAGGAAATGCGGTCTAGTAGTTACACCAATTTCATTAGGCCGTTTTAATGCTTTTGCTAATGTTCCTCAGGAGGAACATTGCCGACCTCTTACCCTTCACCACTGCCGCGCATTTCCTGATGAGCCTTTTCTCTTCGGCTCAAGCTAAGGTGGTCGACTACATTTCTACTCGGTTTGTGTCCGAATCCACCTGGTTAGAAAATCCACAGCAAAGTTTCTCGTGAACTTCAGCTTGCTTGCAGCATAGTCCATGGGGACTGCCAAGATGTCCCGAGGTACTCCGTCTAGAATGTTACTGTGGCTATAGGACTTGGCTGCTCAGCATCCGGACTCACGTCTGACGGCATTGCACGCTGCAACGTATTTAAAGTGTAGGTCTAGGGGAAGAAGATGCGGGAGTGCATTGAGAGCATCTACCTACCTGCACACGCGGTTCTTTGAATCCTATTAATTTTCATTCTATTGTATTGTTTCCTCAAAGCCTGAAACGATACAATAGAGCAGTACGCTAGGATTGGACGGACCACAGCTGCGTACATTCAGAGAACCATCCTTGGCCGAAGACCCCATTTCATTGCGGCCCACAGCCACACCTTCGCAATGCTCCTTCCATGACGTCGCTCATAATGGACCGAAACATCTCTAAAACTAATCTCACCAAGTCGTCAGCATGCCGCACTACCTTCACCCCGCTGCTGTCCAATATTCGTTAAATTTCCTGTATTACTATTGAGCAGAGCGCTGATGAGATGGCGCCAGCCTTGGGGCATCCCTCTGTTTACAGCTCTGGTCAAGTGGTTGCCTCTCAGATCCAACTAGATTGTCCTGGTACATAGCATGGATAATCTATTGCGTAAAATGCCCCTACAATCCAATACTGGTCAAGGCTTCCTTGATGGCGGTGGTATTAGCGTTACTTAATGGAGTGCGGTTTCAGTGGATTTTGTTTGAGGTAGGCATGCTAGGAGTTAGATAAAGATATTTTCACCATAATCGTCCTTAAGTGGATGTCCAGGATGCGCTCTAGGGTCTTCAGCACGAAAGAGGCGAGACGGATTAATCGAAAGTCCTTCGCGGACTCATGGTTGTGCCTGCCCGCTTTCGGTATGAAAACCAGTCGTGCACCGCCAAGAGTGTCGTACGTACCCTAAAGAGATACGGCTCCAGTTAATCTCGACAAGCCACAGAACAACCCATTCCTCTTGCTGCTATGGCATGACAGGCATTATGCATCTGGGCCTGAAGATTTATATGCGGAAAAGTTGTTTATAGTCCAACCGATCTTAGCCACGGTAATTATCGATTTGATAGTGTCGCATGGCCATCGCAAACCTTCCAAGCATGGTTCTGACTCACAGTCCTCCACGCTGGCGTGAAAGAGCGTCTGAACCAGTAACTCCAAGGTTTTACCAGAAGGTTCTGTCTAGGAAGACTTTTTAAGAAAGGATGGGCTCTTATGTTCCTTGGGCAGAATCCTCTTGGCAGTCTTGATGGCGACTTCTACTTCTTGAGGCAGTCCTTATATGGCTGCCAATATTTCTGCTAGTAGCTAGATGTTGGAGATTTCCATGGTCTGTTTACTGAGGCCGAAGAGATCTTCATTCCACCACGGTGGCAGTATTTTCTTGCTGCACTTAGTAGGACACGAGACTATATAAGTGGTATAGAATGCCTTTTCCAGAGTCCCGACCTTTGACTCCAGTTCCTCTGTTGTGCCAATCTTGCCAATTTGCGCACTGGAAAGTTTGTTCTAAATTACTTCCTCAATCTTTCTCCAGTCGATCCTCCTGGGGTCTGTGAAGGGTTTGGAGGCCTTTGTGGGGTGGTCAAAACTGAAAAGTATCCAACTGTGATCTGAGAAGGATCTCTGGCCAGATACTCTCCAGTTCTCCACTCTAAGAATCGGATTGTCGGTTATTAAGGTGATATCAAGGGCCGCCTCCCAACCGTCACAGTTCTCCGAACTGGGAAAATGGAAGATTGGTGTACTGCCCCTATTACATACCGATAAGCTTCACGTAATATTAAAATCAAAGAATGACTGACCTCTCTCGTTGATTTCCGAGCTGGAACTTAGGTTCGTACACAGAAAAGCGTGTCCTGATCAGCGTCTCCTGCGCTGTGAAATAAAATAAAAACATAATGTCATTTGTCGCATTCGCAGCATCACATCCGTCCTTACTATTTTGCGTAAAAATTGGAAACGCAGATACCTCAAGGTCAACATCAATATGAGGTTATTCTGCGTTAGTGTTCTCTCCGCGCTGTTATTTTGGAGCAGCACATGAAAAGTGATTACCGCTCTTACTCAAAAGCTGCTAGCCTACGTTAAAAATTGTCTCCGCTCTGTTATCCCTGCACTTTGAGTTGAGAGAGTCGCGAACGATGACTTAAGATGGCGCACGGGTCAGTTACGGAAAGATGTGTTGTCCCGTTTCAATAAAGGGCGAAAATTTCATTGCCGGTTACGATATGCAGTAGAACTCACTACACTGGATGGTTGACAAGTGGATCACCTCACCACATAGTACACAGCAGCACAAGGTGACACTTCGTCGAACTGGGAGCAAAGTTCGATAGTTGTTGTGGACACGCTGTACCCCACTAAGTAGATATTGATTACCGTAGATTATCAGAAATAGAACAGCCCAGATCGCTTATGCAAACACATAAACCAAGCAGCTTGTTTCAACCTTACCAAGACCAGCCTCACCACCATGATGGTTATGCTTACCGGACATTGCAGATTTAAGTGCTACCCGGCAAAGCTATCTGAGGAAGAGGGTCGTGATATGTTCAAATATATCCTGCCAAACTGCTAAGGAGGAAAATAAACCTAGGAGAGTAGTAGTCGACATTCCAAAATTTCAAATTTAAATACAATTTAAACGACTTCCATTAATTAGTCCACCTTTGGTCTGACTTAATTCCACTAAGAAGATTGAAAAATCGACTCTTCATGTTAAGTGGGATAGGGCCACAATCTGCCTTACAACTTGGCGGCGATGTTGGGCCCGAACGTCAACCACGTCCCTGCCTCAGGTTCAACCGCCCCACGGAAAAATTTGGGTGATACATTTGAAATTTGGACATAGTAGTCCGCCGCTTTTCGTTTCCCAGATCGATCTTCGTTCGCGGCAATTTTCCAAATGGATATACCAGTGAAAGGATATCACTATACATTTAATGTGTTCATTTTATTATTCCAAGACAGATGCCGTTTCAGCACCAGCTTCACACGAGGCATCAATCCGGGCAACTTGAGTTTGGGTTTCTTGGCTTTACCAACGCCATAGTAAATTTCATTTCCTCAAGTTTACCCCTTCGGTATTCCATCATGGCGCCTGTTGGAGGCCTCACCAGAAACGCTTAGCTAGTTGAAGGTTGTTTAACCTGCTCAAAAACTTTACCCCATCAACATTTGATTCATTGATGTCGGAACAAATTGAATGCGAATCAGTGGTCATCGTGTCTAATGCCGCCAGCAAATGGAAACCCCATAATCTAATCTAGTCTCATAGGTCCTCATCATCCTTGTTGCAACGGAACTCGATTCTCAAACGCACAACGCGTCCATTAAATCGATGAAAAGATTCTACATTCAGTACTCCGAAGGATCCCTGTTTGATTGACAAGGAGGGGGATGCTCTCATTCAGCACTTTGATGAGCACCGCCCTATCTATTAACTCATTTTCACCTTCTCCTGTTCAGACTAGTTGCAGAAATGATATAATGCCAATGTTAGGTAATACATTCAAAACCATCAATTTATCAGAAGGAACCAACTCCAGGAGTAATTATTAGGCCAGTAAAAGATTCTTTTAATTGAAAGTGCTTTTCGTCTTCAACTCATCGCTCACCCTTCCCATCAAAGCTGGAGAATCTATCCAATTAATTTTCTATCAAAAAGGCGCCGGGAAAATCAATTTAGGTCCTGAAAATTTTGAGGAATGTTTGATCCTGATTCATCCTCCATCAGAAATAATTTATCTTGTTCGAAGCAAAAACAAAGCGAGAAATCCATTTTATCTTTTATCTTCCAAAAATTTAAATCCAGTCATTACACCGCTACCATTAATATTCAATATCTCTTTCTGAAACTTCCAGGGTTGCAATTGATGCTGTCATTTGCTAAGACTTTTATTACACCAATCAAACCAGGCAAAGTAACAATACCCAAATATCCAACCTCAATTAATGGAGCTACTCACGATATTGAGACTATCCGGCCGTCAATTTATAAGGATCAAAAGACAGAGTGAAAATGTGTATTAAGCATGAATCCAAGAATAGAGTGCAGCCACAAAGCAGCTACGTGGTCGGAAGATTGAAACAAATTTCCACTTTTCCTTGAGGTTGGTGGTCGTTCGTGCGAGCAATACGCGCACCTGTTAAATACCAATTAAAATTCTACTCAACGAACAGATAGACTTTTCAATCCGATGAAAATCTCCAAATGCAAGAAAGTTTTTTTTTTTAGAAGCAGAGGGATTAATCCTGTGCCGCATACAGAGAAGTAGAAACAAAGATCCTGTGAAAATGAAGGGAAAGGAGGTGTCTTGTGGTTTCATTTAAAGCGCCTGATGTTATTCGCTGTCTCTTTGCATTGGTGTCGAAAACGCAATTTTAATAAAACCAACAAATCAAACGAGAAGCCAAATCACTTAACGAAAATGTAAGATCCAACGAGTCCTTTTTGAAATTATAAGTAACAGTGAGCTTCACAAGAGAACCGTCTATACCCGAGCCGCTTTTGAAAAATGCATGTGTTAAAAAAAGACCTTCAAATATAAACACTTATCTAGAATACCAGACGTCCTGCGTAGAGTTGACGAATCTCCCATATGGCTCGTCCCTTCATGCGGATAAAGGGACGCTCGACGACTGCGTTATGGCCATCCATATGCACTCATCCGCGCGTATGCCGCGCAGGTGGGAACAAAGCGAATACCCAGAAATAAAAATTAGCTATGGAAACAGTACCCAGAAATAAAGTTAGGGCGTAGGGCTCCGGAAATCCAGTCTCGGTAGTTTTAGAGAGTGGGCAAACGAGCTCTCGGCTCCCGATATCCAGCGACCGCAGCACCCCAGGGAGCCTTCGCTAATGTGACATCTAATGTGACAAGCGCGTGGGGAGAGACTAGAACGGACTCCATCGTTCGGACCAAGCTCGATATTTCGCAAACAAAAGTGCTATCCCCAATGGGAAATGTATAGCAGTAGTAAAGGACGAGAAAGAAACCTTGACGCCAAGCTACCCGAGCGATTCAACAACTAATCGGAAACTACCTTTATCGCACTCGGTAAAAACATCATGAAACCTTCTGAATTTATCAAAGTGCGCCCAAATATTCACCAAAATATATGGTCCTTGATAAGATTCATCGGGTTGGCGTACGGTAAAGCCCGAAATGAAAAAGGAATGAGGGCGTGAAGCGGAAAAGTGGGCCAGGCGACGCAAGTAACACCTGCTGAGAACATGAAAGAGGAGAAACAGGGGAAGAGGCTACCCAAGCGGTTGAACTAAGTCAACTGGCCAGCAAGCCCCGATGAGCAAAAGAAAAAAGGGGATCACCCGCGGTGGATGCAAAAGCCTAGAGAAAGGTACCACCTCGAAAAAGGGAACACCGGAGGAATATAAGACCGGAAGCTATCATCAACTTCAGACGTGGTGAAGGGTCATTGGAATGTGATTGGCGATGATCAAATAACCATCCTAATTGGTTGGAGACAACCAAAATGGAAGAGCTCTCCCAAAAACGTAAAAATGTGTTGAAATTGACCGGAAAGGACTGCCCGCAAATAATGAAGCTCCATGGCAGTGTTCCGTCGATGCGTGCTTACATGTCTCCGTGCTAGCCAGGCTTGGGAATGTGGGGGTCCTTTCGAACACGTGTCCTTTTAAAAGATGGTCTGCAACGGATCTTGATCCTTCAACCAACATGGTACCTCGCATGCACATATCAAATGAATCAAAACGCAATGGGAAGTGAAACAAAAACAGAAAATATAACGTGGAGCCGTAAAATTACGGACTTAACTGCCGCGATCGAACGAGGCATCCTCTAATAGAATGGCCTAAGGAAGCCAAAGCAAGAAGAGAACCTTGAAGGTCGCGCTTCACCATATATCTGAGGCAACAGAAGCATCGATTCAGAATGCCCTCAGTTATGGATTTTCCCTTTCGATCGCGCCACTTGGACGGTCGAACTGTTATTTTCAATTCCCAACTTAAGTCCCGTCTTGATTCATTCGATGGGCGTGAGCTAGGTCCCGTGTTTGTTGAATTTTAAGGATCCAGTGTCGTCTCACGCATCTTTCAAAAGGACACCTGTATAATGTGTAATGAAACGTGAGGAATCAAAGTGTTTAAGGGACCTTCCCCATCCCCCCCGGAATTCTCGAACCTGGCTAGCAAAGAGGCTTGCCAGCACGTATCAATGGGGCATTTAGATGGAGCTTCAATATTTGCGGACGAACTTTCAGGGCCATTCTTGCCATTTTTTGTTTAGATTTTTAGGATACCTCTTCCCTTGTGGTCGTCTCCGACCATTCATCCATTTGCCATTGCACACATTGGACGGTCCCAGAAAGACACCTTACGATGCAGCTCAAGAAATCTAAGGATATAACTGGGGACAAATTTGTTATCCAAATTTCGAAGTCGTTCGGACAAGAAGGCGACACAAGGGCAGTACAGATATATATGAGATCGGCACGAAGTAGGACGCTTGAAAGGCTTTCTAAAACCAACTCAATCTTAGCGGGCTGCAAGAGACAACGGTGAAAGCCTAACTGTCATCGTCAGCCTACGAATGGATGCAACACTCGCAGCAACAGAGAGAGTAAGGGTAGGCAGGATAATGTGTCCGCTTAGGAAGAAGGTGGCACTGAAGCGGTGCTTTAGATGCTTTAATTTCGGTCCCATTACGAAGGCATGCATCGGTATAACAGATAATTCGAAGCAATGCATTAGATGCGGACTGAAAGGGCAATTCGGTAAATACTGTGGCCAATGTTTACTGAGCCTGCGAAAGAGGATAAGGCCCATCGGCATATTGCAGGCAGTAGCTGGAATACTGGAGAGCCTTCAACGCAAATAGCAGATGAGATTAATACAAATCAAACTAAACCACTCCCAGACGGCGCAGGGCCTAATCTCGCAAACCTTCCACGGGAAAAACATCGGTGAGGCTGTAATTAGTAAGCAATATAGAAACCACGGTGCTGGCATTTGAGTCAAAGACCAAATGGACCAAGCCACGCTACGGGTTTACAGAGAGCAAGCCTTCCAGGAATTAGTGGAGCAACCGGTGGCTCGTCAGAGCAGAAGTGAAAGAAATCCACATATATAGCCAATGTTTTCCACCCAGCGCAATACTTATCGGGTGAAAGAAAACGGACCAAAAATCGTTGCGTGGGATTTTAACGCGTGAGTTCATAAATGGGACAACCGAAAAGCCAATGTAAGCAGACGTCTTTTGATCGAAGCATTCACGAAGTTTGACGTGATGCTCGCGAATATCGGCACCTCGTATACTTTTATAATAAACCTGACGTACGTGAGCACACTTTGGTCAGCAGGGTCCCTTGGCAAGTCAGTGAGGATTATACTCACAGGGACCACCAAGCAATCTACATGGAAATCAAGGCCAAATCGACATTGAAAAAGCTTTCAAGCTGCCGCTCAAACCTCAACATATTCCCGGATAGAATGACAAGAGAAACAATCAATCAAGTCACCCGATGGGTGATAGGAGCACGCGATGCTACCATTCCCTGACGGTGTCTGCTCCTTAACAGATAACCCAACCGCTAGTCGTGCAATATCCAGTTCGGTACCACCATGTCGGCGGAAACCATGCTTTCTTGCTATACAAATTGATTGACGCCTTTATGTTCTGCCGATTCTACTTACCTGTCTTTCCAAATCTAGAACAATTTGGCCAAGGTCTATGACCGAGTAAGAGAGGAAATAGATGTAATCAGCGCAACCAAGGTTGTTGATCAAGCTTTCGAGATTTCGTTCATTGTATTAGAGAGTTATTTTAGCTATCGTCTTTCCGACGGCAGGGAACACGCAGCAAGAAAGCGAACATGAGCGACCATCATATGGTGACTCCTTTCGAGACCAATGTCAGCGCCTTTTTTGTTACGCACTTCCAGAAAATAACTCCTAAATTTTGTGCCACTTGTGCTGATTATGAAGTAGTCGATCTGATTGCTTGCACGGTATCGGCCATTTGAAACCCAAATGACGGTATGGCAAGCTCTATACTCGGACAATGTGCCACCAATGGCGAGGCGGTGAAAGTTGCAGAAATATACAAATCTCCCAGCTTACGGTCACTAAAACCGTGTTTCCCTATCACACGTCCGAACAAGGTGTTGTCAGGACCCACCTTGGAATTTACATCATCCATCACGATTACAATGTCACCTTTAGAAAGCCTCCTCTGAACGGCGTTTGATTGCTCGTAGAAAAAGCACAAGGCACATTGCCACAAGAGAGAGAGGAGTGCTCTATAGAGTCCCATCATCTTACTTTGCTTAGGTCTAAAATGCCCAACTTATATCATTGAAGTTCCCGCTAAAGTAGGAGAAAGCGAGTATTCTGAGGACCCTCGCTACCGATTTCGGGGAGAGTGTTATCATTCCAGAAACAAATCATAATCCGTTTTCGAAAGCTAAAGCTCTTTGGGGGGAAGGTCAGTCTCTTTCCGAGGCGTGGTTGACGTTTCAGTAGCGATACAGTTTCAAAATTTGCAGGTTGCTGGCCCCCATATTTCTTTCCCTGTTAGTAGCCCCTTACGACAAGCAGGGAAAACTGAGTGTATTTTTAACCTCCAAATCACAGGGCTACCACTGAGCCAGATGGCTTGTGGAACAACAAAATCGCAAGGCGCTCAGGTTTCTAGGCGATGACGCCTTACCAGAAGTTTAAATAGCCAAAAGAATTCCTACTGACAGCTGTGTGACCGCCATTCAAAGGAGTAAAAGTAATTGATTCAAGCACTTGTGCAACCATGCCGATATAAACCTTTGGGGTAGAGCTTACAGCGTGGTAATGGAAAGGCTGCGAGGATCGCCTCGGGTAACTTGCTCGCGATTTTTGGCATTCTGTTTCCGCACGATGAAAACAACGGAAGGCAAATGGTGATTTAGATTAACGAATGCATTATATCGGCAGTAACTGTGGAAGAGCTACATGAAATATATGGAAGGAACGGCGGCAACAAGGTCCTAGGTTTGAATGGCAGAGAGTTGACCGAAAACCTTGAAATTGGTAGTAAAGGCTAGGCCCAACCTCTTTGCCAACACATTCAAGGCATCCCTAACGGAAGGAATATCCCCTACTCAGTGGAAAAAGCAAAAATTGGTATTGTCCAGTATCATATCGCTCGATCTGCCTGTTGGATACAATGGTGTAGATGATGGAGAGAACCATCCAGAATGGATTGGTACTCAAAACCAGTATGGTTTTCGGCATGCTCACTCTATGGTGGATGCAATAAGCTTTTTGGCGAATATGGCAAAATGTGCGCTGATTTTTGGTAGCTGCTACACCGTGTTGTCATTGGATGTCTGAAATGCATTCAACTCCGCTAACTGGAACTTAATTAAATCTGCTCGAAAATTACCTCTAAGGGAAGCCTCTCTCGTACGGTATAGATAAGGACCCCAAAAAGTGTGTGGATGCCAGAGAGTGTACTATGGAATGTCACATATTATATAATGGGAGCTTGCAATTCTCGCACCAGAAGAAGCTACGATTGGCACCTTGGTGTATTATCTGGCTGTAGTTATTACAGCAAGGCACCCAGAGGATGTGGAAGTCTGTGAAATAGTGAGAGCGGCTGACGGGAAAATGAAGATGGTGTTATCAATGAACTGCAGAAAGAAAGTCGGTGGATGTGCGATAGTCTCAAAGTTACTCTGCTTTGGGCGTCGCCTGAGTGGGCAGAGGTGCTTGCAAACTCTCAGAAATGGAAGCAGATAAATTCGGTCTACCCACTGATGACTTTGATGGTTTGCAAGAAGCACATTAGATGACGCAGTGCCCGTGATGGCTGGCATGATCCCAGTCGACATTCTAGAGAAAGAAATGAGAATGTTGCCCTATGCAAGACTTATGGAGAGACAAGGAGCAACGCAAGACAAGGTGTGGCTTGAATAGAAACATGATGAGACTATCTCTTACATTACCCAGTTCCTCATGAGACACGGTGGCTGAATCGAATCTTCCTAGATATTGTGGTATACAAGGGGATCCAGAGCATGTGATGTTTCCCTACCCAAGGTTCAGGATGACGAGGAGGAATCTGAAGCAAGCGTTGGGTAGGAGCGCTACTCCGGAGAACATAGTTGCAGATATGCTGGGTCACGGTTTCCTCCGCAATGGAAAAAGTACAACAGGAGCTGATGAAGGAAGAAAAAAGAAGAAAATAGATACGAGCAGAAGAACGAATCCCAAGGGGTAATCAACACCGTTAAATAATACTTAAATGGGGATCCTGCGGAGCAGGAGACACCGGGGGAGGATTTTACTGGGTACGAATCCTGCACCCGGGCGGATCTTTTACTGGTTTTCCACCTGCATGTACAAACAAAAAGAATGTCAGAACTATTTGACTTCTTATAAATCAATACTCCTTGAAAACATGCCAAGGAATGAAGCATCTGAGTCCTCGAACTTTTTCTCAGTGGAAACTTTCTTTTCATGCAAACTGTACAACTTATACCTGGTCCTTGTTAAAATGAATTTTTATGATACTCTCCGTTTCAAGTATCTAAGCATCCCAATCAATTTATTAATTAACCAAAGAGACTGGCCCCCAGTTCAGAAGATTCCCTTCAACCCCAAACTATACCCTCTCGCTTTGCACAATAAAGTCAGTTTTTATGAGATGGGCTCTTGAACCTCTCGATGGCCACCGTTACTCCTTGAAAGAACATTACCACCGTCAGCTATAAACACGTTTCTCAACAAGAAGCATTCTAACGCGACCTGCTTGGCGATGCCACTAACCGTTCAAACCGGTAAGAAAAAGCAGAGAGAAAATGAAGAAAAAAATTAATTGAAAGGAAAACACGTAGATTTCCCAAAGGATATCATCTTTACTTTATACCGCCTCGCCCCCGCACGTGGTAGTAGTTTCGTGCCATGAAATCAGTATCAGTGAAAGACGATACACTGACTCCTGGGGAACTGTCTTCTGGTACGAGAATTTCGCTCCTCCGTTGGCGGTATCCAATCTTACTTACCCTAAGCCTTCGCACCCACACCCTTGAACTGATGCTACAAACTACCCACTCCACCATCCTTTTCACCTTGAAGTGTACATTAGTTCTGATTTTCGACCGCCAGTCAGGAAAATTCATTATCCACTCGAATAAAAATCCTCACCAGATTGCAAAAAAGGTGGCAATTTAAAGGCATCCGATGCTAGTGTAACCTCGAGTTTTCCACCTGTCCTGGTCGCCTTGAATATTAGACAAAATATTTTTCAAGAGGGATTCAAGATTTCTTGGGAAAATGTTGCTATCACGTACACTGTTGTCGAAGGATGTTTGGCTGGGGTTGCGTCTGATTGGTTTTCGATTGTTGGAAGGGAAAAAGTGTTAAGCTCCATTTGAGGTGGAAGTTTAAGACTGAAGGCAAAATAGGAGTGAGGAAAAGTCCGTTAAAATCTTTCTACGTAGACGCAAATCAAGATAAACGCATACCCAACATGTGGTACAGAATGAACCCCAAAAAGGTGGTTGCGGCTCCCATTTGTAGTTTAAGGACGCCTCCCGCTCCTAACAACTTTTAGCCAGATTATCTTACTGCTATCCGCACAGGTCCACCTCTTTAAGCATCACCTTCCCAGCCAAAAACTTCCCTGCACTACTTTACCTCGGCCGGTCACTGTAGACTAGATCTTCCCCTGGGGTGATTACGCGGTCGATGAAATGCCATTTTCCGACTGTAGCCGCGAAAACTTCACGTATTAAAAACCATTAAAAATGGTATCATAGCCGACCATCACGCCTAAAGATTCGACTTTTTAACATTTCCCTTCACTACTTACCGAGTCTTGAGGTTCATGCCGACAGCGTTTAGCATCGCGGAACAGACGGGGGTGGGAGGAGGACGAAGAAAATGATATGCTAAGTAGGACGAACACGGATGTACACTTATTTGTCCATTTTTCCAACTTATGAAATTTTGTTCAGGTGCTGCTACCCACCCACTCGCATTACTTACGTACGTTACGTTATCTGTTCCTATGCCTCCAATTTTTCTATCTCTCCTGAATTTTCCATTTCACTTTGTAGTAAGCATCATAAGCACTTATGTATACGTTTCGTGGCTCGTTGGGAAAATGGATTCTCAAGAAATTCGCTTCGCATGTTAATCTTAATATAGTGCATGGCCAGGATGCTTTTTCGGCGCAGATAGGCAGACGAAAGGGAGCCGGAATAGCGCAATAAGAATGAGAATAATCGGAAGGAGAATCTCTAATCAGAACGATAAATTTCAACTTGTTCAGACCTGAGATGCAAGTGGAAATAATTTAAGGAAAATGGCATTAATTTCAGGGATGACTTTGTGGGTTTGCTTTATTCTATTAAATTGTTGCGATCAGTTTATTATTAGGGTTGTAACTATTCATTTTTGAAGGGCAATGGGAGCCGTCTTTTGTGCAGTGAAAGCAGTTGCAAGATTCAATCCATCATGTTCATGGAATATAATAAACAATTCCGAGGCAAGTATATTAATAATTTGAGGCTCTCTCAGCTACAATTGACTTATATATCTACTATCAATGAACAAATCTTTGTCGCAGCAGTTTCAAATTCGAGCTACAAAAGATACTGACCGATGTATAGTTTTAATTAGGATGAGCAGAGGACAAAGCAGCAACTTAGGAAATAGATGAGAAAAAAGCCAAAAATGATGACACCTGGCACTTAGACATCATCATCAACGGCGCAACAACCGGTATCCGGTCTAGACCTGCCTTAATAAGCAACTCCAGACATCCCGGTTTTGTGCCGAGGTCCACCAATTCGATATCCCTAGAAGCTGTCTGGCGTCCTGGCCGTTGCCATCGCTCCATCTTAGGCAGGGTCTGCCTCGTCTTCTATTTCTACCATAGATATTGCCCTATAGACTTTCCGGGCTAGATCATCCTCATCCATACGGATTAAGTCACCCGTGCACCGTAACCTATTGAGCCGGATTTTATCCACAACCAGACGGTCATGGTATCGCTCATAGATTTCTTCGCTATGTAGGCTACGGAATCGTCCATCCTCATGTAGGAGGTAAAAAATTGATACTTATACAACCAAATAAAAATATCTATATATCGAGGGAGAAAAATGGAATCTGCTAAGGATTACTGGCAAGAATAATCGGATTTGATTTCTGCATCGGGCTCTCTTACGGCATGGCGCTGGAATTGTTGAACATTTCAAAATTTAGGGGACTTGAAGACCAAGAAAGATTGGCAAACTACTGTTGTCTCTACCCTGGTATTTCTGATGACCACTTCAGCAAGTTCGGGCTGGTAGATTCGAGTGTTCGTTTGTCATCCTGTCCACCAAGAATCTCTTTTATTCCTTTGATGTATCTTCTTATCGTCTGTTATCCTCCTAAATGGGACGCAGCGTGTTGACGCACCATGGCAGATGACTCTCTGAAATGTCCTTTTGTTTCTTCTAGACCTTCCCAGGGCGACCCACTTGTTGGTCATCCATGGATTGGATTCCATTCCAATGCTATTCCGCAATAGAACTAGTTAGCATATATATCGACACTTGAACTATACGCCTAGGTAGCCCTTCATTCAAGATTTTGTCAGGCCAGACTACACCGACGCCATAGTTGACAGCGGGGTCGTCTCGTCGTGATCAGTTTCGCCATTTTATTTTATCAAACGCCTGAACTGAATACAATCTCGAGGCTTTTGAATCCCCATCCAGCGTATCAAGCCACCGTTGTTTCCCCCTGCCTTTTGGTCATTTACCATTGACTTCGATGTTCAGACCAATCTTAGCAAGTGAATTCTAGTTAGCGCGAATTGCGTTACCATACCATCGAAGACGCCTCTCTCGTAGTTTTTCCACGATCAATGTAACCCCATATCGGTCGCGGATATCCTCATTTCAGATGTGATCAAAACATGCCATGCCACTAGTCCAACGCAACATCTCCGTCTCAATTACCGCAAGACGCCATTCATTGTCTTTTATAGTCGGCCAACACTCAGAACTATAGAGGGCGACAGGACGGACGACATTGCGGTAAATTTTAGATTTCGGATGTTCGTTGATACGTCGACCACAAAGAACCACAGTTGCGGAACGCCACTTCATCCAGGTTGCGTTAATGAAGCAATTTCATAAAGCAGTTCCCCATTGGCTGATAAAGTTGAC